>NC_139672.1:13522898-13560398 GCF_951799395.1 Argentina silus | reverse complement strand
GACAGGCATTTTTTGTCTGACATTAAGTAAATCACATAGCTAGCTAGCTGCCTGTGATTACAGTTCAGCTAATGCGTTTGTCAGCTTGATTTTAGCTAAACTGTAATGCAAGACAGCCAGCTAGCTAGCCAGTGACTTTACAGTTGCAGTTAGCTATTGCAAGGAGCTAGCAACTCCACCTCGAACTGAAAGCTCTATTCACCTTGTCATTTAAGGCTGAAAAGGATATTTGCATTATGATTTCACTTTTAAAGCGAAGTGAAATGGATAGAAAGCTGTAGTAAAATGCTAGTAAAATCTGTAAAAATCTGTTTAATTATATTGCAGTGTTGAATTGTATATGTTTCACTGTAGGATCTAGTGTGAACAGTATTGAACACTTCTTAGAAGACGAATGTGGTAAAGGAGTGAAGGAGTGAAGGAATGAAGGAGTGCTCACGCGAGTCAGTGGACGGCGACGTGGAAGTGCCCGGGGTCAAGGTCATCCGAGAGAGGTCAAGGGTGCTACAGCTCCCTTCCTCTTCCTGGGTCACGGCTGACGGTGGCTGACTACAGGCCAGGGTCTCTGGGACGCCCATGGGGCCGGGCGTACCGCTGCTGCCCGCCGCTCCTGCCAGCATGGAGGGCCCCTCGCCCCCCTCCGAGTCCAGACTGGTCCCTTCCTTCGCCAGGCTGTGCTGCTGCTGCTGCTGCAGATACTGCTGGTACTGCAGGAGCAGGGCGGGGTCGGCGGCGTGCTGGGGGCTGGTGATGGCCGAGGAGGGGGCCGACAGGTCGCAGGCCTGGGGACACACAGTGGTGAGGGGCACCAGGCCCTGGAGCACGGCGGCGGGGAGGTGGTGGCCGCCCACGGCCTGAGCGTGAGGCATGTAGGCAGCCATGGCAGCCCACTGCTGCTGGGAGGCGGGGAAGATGTTGGCCTGGCTCCAGATGACAGGCTGGCCCCCAGGCAGGACCTGAGCTACCTGGAGGGGGCCCTGCACCCCGAAGGCCAAGGTCTGGGCCTGGCCGGTGAAGGGCTGCTGGGCCCACTGGGCGGCCTGGACGGGCCCCATGGTCATATAGCCTAGGGAGAGACAACAGGGCGAGGGGAGAGGAGAGAGAGAAGGGAAGTTGATATAGACACTGTTGACTGTATTTCTGGCCGCTGAACAAAGCTACAACATACCCATTGCACATCCATATGAGGATCAGTTCCAATAATATACAATATTTATGGTGTAAAGAAGTGATCTTGTGCAACATAGAGAAAGTCTTTGATCCGGGGGATAGGCCGTTGCTACAGATACAGGACTGTATGGGAGTCGTCCCAGTCTTAGCTGGTTTGACTGTAACACTATCCCTAACCGTTACTTTAAGATCACACTTAACCTAACCTCAACATGCTACGCCATTGGAGGGGAGAACTATGCCTTTTAATTGTGATGGTTGTTTGTTGGTTGTCTGGGGTTACCTGAGGGCACCTGCGTGGGGCTGAAGGGGGCATACATCTCGGGGGGATGCTGCCGGTGGCTCCTACTGGGGTCCAGGGTGTTGGCAGGTGACGGTGGCATCTGTGGGAACAGACAGGGGTCACCAGAGTGAATGTCATCCAAAACGTGACATACATTCCAAACCACACTCATACCGTGGTGGACCGTATAAACGCTACGTTTTATTATCCTGACACCTATTATTCTCATAACCCTGGGAGTTATTTGACCCATTCTGTACGTCATATGTGCATCATGTTCCATGTTTCCTTCTTTGTACGATACGATACAAAATGAATGTGTTAAACTGCAAATGAAAACAGTGTTGTTTTTTCATGTACTGTATGTCATCACTGCAGCTGCAGTTCTCTCTTTACCGTGACGAAACGAGGGGGGGCAGTTACTCACCGAGGGAGGCGTGGACATATCGCCGAAAAGATCAAAGTGGTTGATGTTCTGTAAGGAGACGGTAAGCAGAGAAAGTGGCAGAATTTCATGGCAAAAAAAAACAAAACAAATACATTTCAGCCAGATTTGCCAATTCTTACCACACTAGCTTCATCTATAAATAATAGGGTGTGGTGGTTGTCGGTGGATAGGTGGGGGAGTGAGACTATCCACGAAGGGAATTGTACTGTGGATGCCTAGAAATGACTACCACTCTCATTTCATTATCAGAAAATGTATCTAAAATGAATCTCTTGAGGTGTACTATAATTGGGTGGCTAAAAGGCTATTCAACCCAATAAAACCAGCTCTGATGAGATATTCTTATGTCTCCCAATCAAGCGGACCCCTGAGTCCCACAATGCATTATGATGATGACTACTCTTAAGCTGCAGCGGTAGATTGACAACTGTTTTTTTTCTGTCACTCAATATACTCAATGTACAGTATGTTAAAAAGCTTCTCTAACCACCCCAACCAGACAATGAGATCAGCTGACCTTATTTCAGATGTGACCCCATTGTTATTTCACCATGGTTTTCTCTCATAGAACATTTCAGAGCTGGCACACAGGTTCTTGAAGACTATGAAATGGTAAGTCACATGAAATGGATGTCACACAGACTGGGGCCATGCACAAGCGGACGATGAATCACCATAAATGCATATGGGATTTGGCATGCTATAAATGCACACGAACGTAAACGCACACGTACACATACACACACGCACATACAGTACGTACACACACATACACAATAATATAGAAAAAGAAGAAGAGAAAATGAGGGAAAAAACGGCAATCAGTCTTCCTCAGGTGGGGTGGGGAGAGGAGGGGGGTGGGGGGGGGGAGGTAACATTGTCTATGTCCTCTTTGAATTTCTGTAGGGGAGAACATATTGTTCTTACAATCTTATCCATAAGGGGCAGGGGAGTCTGAGTTTGGAACAGGAGAACAGACAAAGGTTACAGTGGTCTTCCCCACAGGCACTGATGCACACGTCAGGGGAGCTCTAGGCTCTCACAAAGCTCCAACTGAATGCACAGACAAGCAGTAACACTTAGAGATACGGAAGCACAGCTACTTATACCAGCATGGGCTGCTTGGCCAAGATAGTGAGGGGCCAATACACCATATCTGCTATATACACCGAACAATCAGCACACCAGGGGAGGCTGGTGGAGGTAGAAATAGGAGGACAGGCTCATTGTACTGCATGGAATGGAATAGGGAATAGTATCCGTTTCTATGGAATGAGGAATGGTATCAAACACCATTTCTATGGAATGGAATGAGGAATGGTATCAAACACCATTTCTATGGAATGGAATGAGGAACGGTATCAAACGCCATTCCTCATTCTATTCCATGCATTACAATGAGCCTGACGACCGATTTCTACCTCCACCAGCCTCCCCTGCAGCACACCAATGGACAAAGAAAGCCCTCTCTTCTAAAGTCGTTGGAAATGTTTTCTTCTCAATACAAATGTCTTGACATATAGGCTTGAATAAATGTTTGACAGATGGTCTGAGGTATTCTAGCTATTGCGTCTGACACAGTGCTCTTAATCAGATGGAAATTCAGGATGGAGAGAAATATATTTTTCTGTTTGCTAACCCTAAAAACTAAAACGGGCTAGAGATGTTGTTGTTCTTGGAAATGAATCTGCTATAAAAAAAATATATTTTCTCTTCATTCTAGAGTGCTGATGAGTCTGCGGTGGCCAACGATGCAACGCCACGGCATGCAGCTCCACAAACCAAACACCACCTCCACCAGCAAACATCTCCTTTTCACCTCTGAGGATGATGGAACAACCACCTAATATTCAATGTTATTCAATAGCCACAAATGTCCATTTTGGTTTTCTCCCATGTTTTTCACGTTGCCTAGTAGTCCACCATGCCACAACATTTATTGAGGATTTGAATATAGCCTCCCTTTAAAGCTGCTTCCTTTCAAATTCATTATGTGTAAAGATTTACAGACCAATCAATTATTTGTTTGGGCAGGCTATGCATTGCTGATGCAATGTATCATTCATAACTGGAAGAACACTATGAGAACACGCAAAGACCCTGCACAACGTCCTTCGTCTGCTTAGTGAAAGGATAACAATTTGAGATACTGTAGTTACTTGACAGACACCCGCACCTCTAAAAACACAAACGACAAGGTCTGCATGTATGGGCGAGGTTGTGTGGGTCTGCAAGGACAAGCATTATAATGAACACATACAAGGGGAGGTTTGAGTGTTTCCTTCGAGAATGACAGAGAGGTTTGCCAGTGGGTAGGGGAATGAAGGAACAAAGAATAAAAACAAAAACACCTACAGTCATGAAATGGCGCTTTGGGACGTCATAGATCCCTTCCTTCTGCTGACTGGTGGATGGGACCTGCGTTGAACGTCGATTCAGATAAAGAATAAGTGAGCAACACCATTTTACCAAGGCTGGGTATTACAAAACAAGAGCTTACAAAATTGGAACCCTCTCTGCTGCACTAGGAATACTCTTTATTTATTTGAGCCTCATTATTGTTGTCTTTTAGAGTGATGTTATGGAAATTCTACAGTTGTGCTCTTGAATCAATTCTACTTAAATCAATATTGATTGGAAGATTGTGCATGCTAGTTCTTCTGACGCTAAGAGAACACATTGTTATTCTCCATTTGTGTGTTCAACAAGAGGGTCACATTTATGGAAACTGACGAGACCAGTACTGCTTTGTATATTTTCCTAACATGAATCTATTCACGGTATAGTTAACAATATTGTCTCTCTCTCTCGGCTCGCTGACTTGGTTTTCTTCAAGCCTATTGATCTTTTTTCATTCTGAGATCAAATGGCATGGCAAGTGATTAATCTCTCTGCATCTTTCATCTTCAGAGAGGCGAGGGAGAGAGAGAGGAGGAGGAAGGAGGGGGGCCAGATTAAATCACACAAACAGGTCCCTAGAGGCTTCTGTTGGTCCAATGAATGGGCTATACCAAAAGGTCAAAGCTCTGGATATTTAGGAGACCACATAGGTATTGAATGGTCCTGCCTAAATAACCTTGGCTTAAGAAGTTGACTTCTATTCTCAGATATGTACCAAGACTGGTGCTTTTGTGATACCGGGATATGGGTGTTTCACCCAGGATGAACTTTCTGACAAAATATCCAAATATTCTTTCTACTCTACGAAGGGTGTAAAAAGAGGAAGGGGCGGGGCTTGGTTTTGTACCTGATAAACGCTCTCCTCTGATTGGGGGCCACGGAGGGGTTCGTGTCCGGCCTCAAACACAATGTACTACAACAGAGGTGGTGGGCGGGGCATAGAGGTATGGAGGGAGATGAGATAGATAGATGGATAGATTGAGAGAGACGGAGAAAGAGAAAGAGAGGGAGATAGAGAAAGTAGGCAAAGAAGAGAGAGAGAGGAAGAGAAATAGGGGGGGAGAGAGAGAGAGACAGAGAAAGAGAGGTAGAGAAGGAAGAAGGATGAGGAAAGAGCACAAGTAATTGGTCAGGCAGCAATTCAAGGTACTATTGAGGTCTAGAGTCCTGCTGTTCTGCTCTCTCCTCACTGCCATCAGCAGAACCACGCTCCACCTCTCCACTACAATCTAGACACATTGGGTCGAAATCCAACTTGAGATTCACGAGCGTAACTAAATACTTTTCGTGCAAATCTCCAATTCACATCAATGTATTATTTACACGAAAAGCCTGAGTTACACACACAGATCTCAGCTTAGGATTCTCCCCACAGTCATTGGCTTCATGTATTCCAAAAAAACAAAAATTGTCACTGCTACAAAACAAAAATATATATATATATAATTCTATAATAATGTAAAGATTTTAGAGGGGTTGGGCATACCACTGAACATTGCATTCAGAGTAAGGGTTAGTGTTGTCTGTATTCAGTGTGAGCAAAAGAGTAGAGAATCAGGTTCAGCCAAAAGCAAGGGGCATGAGGATAACAACCAGTCAGGGGGGCAGGTCTTAGAAATCAGAACATATACACAGATCAACTTAAAATATGGTTTTACAACACTGCACTGGCAATGGGAGTCGAATGGTTGAACAAAACTGTCTACTAGGATGGTCTACTGTGTATTACTGAAATGGTGGCATATCATGAATCATTAATTCAAGCAGATCAGTGGAGATATTTACATTAAGGATTCATTGTTTCTTTTTCAAGCTAAAATTAAACATGTGAAAACACGGTCGGTAAGTAAAGCTAAGGCATCAGGTCAAATGATGTTCCACTCTTAGTTGTGACTGGGTGCGTGTGGAACGTACCTGGTAAACAGGATCGTCCACCTCATCCTCCAGAATCGTCTGTGTGATGGTTGGAGAGAAGGCATGTTTTACATAACACAGTCCAAAGGCAGAACAGAATCAGACATGGGTAAAGCACATGTCAAACACTGTCAAATACTGGAGCTGCGCCTGATTTAGTTTGCCTGCTTCGATGGAATCGATTATGGAATAGTTCCCAAATTGCAAACTCCAGCTAAATCAAGCACACCTCAAATACTTGCAAGTGAAAGTCTAAGTAGAACAAGTCTAAATGGAACAGGAAGGAATATCAAATGGAGACAGGAAAACCAGCATACTGTGTCTGGAGCTAACTAGGAGCACAAAAGAGAGTAACCAATGCTTTCTGTTCAAGGAACTCAATGTCCAAGTACGAGTGTAACGTGCTGTAATACACACCATCGTGAACACAGGTATACTTGACATACTGTATATGTCTGTTACATCCATGTAAAGCATGAAACATCTCCATTTCCATCTATGTATATTGAAAATACTTAACAAAAGGCAAATAAACACTGCACAATGAATATCTACATAGTCAAATTTCTACAATGATATACAGGCTACTAAAGCCACTTGAGAGGCTAAGAGCATCCATATTTACTTATTTACTAAGCACTTGTATGCAGTGTGATCTCCCAGAGGAGATGAAGGTCACACAGAGCTGAGTTCAACAGTGATTGGACAGGAGGAGAGTTGGTCAAAAGTACAGTAAGTGGGCATTCACACTGCTCCTTTCCTTTGCTGCTGCAAAAAAAAGAGCAAGGAAACTCGTGAGTGGTGCCCAAAAAATAGAATTGCTTCTCTGATGTAAGAGCGTGCCCAGCACTCCAAAGCGTGCTGCTGTCCCATAGAAAATAATGTAAAAAAAAATAAAAAGCCACGCTCAAGCGCTATCAAAAAAAGGTGCTATGTGCTAACAGGCCTTAATGCAGCCGACACACAATCAACACATCTCCAGGTGCAGGCTACCAAAAATGTCATTAAAAAAAGGGCTGCGTTTACCTGGTACACTGCCTGTTCACACTGCTTGTCTTTCTGAGCCTTCTTTTCCATCTCCTCTCGTTGTTTGATGTCGTAGATGAGCGTGAAGAGGTCACGGAGGTCAATGATGAGCGGCTCGGCCTGAGGGGAATCGAGGGTTAGACGGTGGGAAAAGTCTTTCAACTCAAACTATCTGATGTATTCCAGGTAACAAACTATTCCAACAAACATGCCATCTGTCTTTGTTCTTGTCTGATTGGGTTCTGGTATTCTGGTCATTGAAGTTGCTTTTCAGTGAATTGCTTGTACCACCAAGCAGATGGTACATATGTAGTGCCTTGCATAAGTAATGGGACAGTGAAGAATTTTCTCTTCTTTTGGCTCGATACTTCAAAAGTATGATTTGAAATCAAACAATTACTATAATGTGATTGGTTTCACCATTTAGAAATGACAACACTTTGTATACATAGTCCCCCTATTTCAGGGCATCAAAGGTAATAGGACTATTGGCTTGACAGGGGTTTCTGGTTCGTCAGTTGTGCGCCGTCACATCATTTGCGTAGATATAAGAGAGCTGTCAATGTCTAGTATTGATCTATCTAGGCTTTGCATTTGCCTTTGGAGTCTGCTATTGATGTCTGTCAACATCAGGACCAAAGAGGCGTCAACGAAAGTCTAGGAAGCCATTATAAGGCTGAAAAGTAAAAAATAAAAAAAGCAATCAGAAACATAGGCAAAACCTTAGGCTTGCCAAAATCAACAGTTTGGAACATCATTAAAAAGAAGAAAAAAAACCTGGTGAGCTCAGCAATCCAAACAGGCTGGTAGGGCAAGGAAGACTGGATGACAAAAAAAAAACTAAAAAAAGAACTGTCCCACAGATCAAGAATACTCTCCAGGAGGTACAGTAGGCATGAATGTGTCATAGACTACCATCCGCAGAATACATCACCAGCCGAACTGCAAGGTGCAAACCACTAGTTATCCTCAAAAAGGATGTCAGGTTACAGTTTGCTAAATGTACGTAAAACGCCTGCAGAGGTCTGGAAAAGGGTCTTGTGGACAGATAAGAAGTACAGTCTTATGAGCAGTATACCAAATACCTATCTATGGCACTGTATACAGGGAAATCCAAAAGGGTCTACATGGAACTAAAAAGAGTTCTTCTACAGGGACAAATGAAGAACCCTTTTTTGGCACTAACTTTTTTTTCTAAGAAACTTAGTACCTAAGTTAAAGTTAAAGTTAGTACTACTAGGGAACTCAGTAAACTTACCGACTGGCCAGACTTGATGGCCACAAACCTGTGGTGGCCCTCCTTCCCACAGACATAGCCGAAGGCGCGGTGGTCCCTGGTATCCTTGGCGATGTAGGAGATCTCATGCACCGAGTGGTGATGCATGAGAACCTGAATATACAAAGAGGAAGTGCCATGTCATGAGCAGGAAATGGCGTACACAAAATGGCTTTACTCTAGTCTAGTTTATACATTGTATTCACATGTACAGGATGTAAGGTACTTTTTCATGAGGTCCATGAGAACAGTAGTGAAGTGAAATGGGACCTATTTGGACAGCATGAACTGAGTGTTTCGAACCTTTTGCCTGGCTATTGAATGGCAGACACAAGGGTAGGGAAGGAAAATGGATATTAGTTGTTTTTCAAGTTGCTTTTTGTCTTACAGTGTTGGCAGTGTTTTGGAGGATTTGTTTTACTGTTGACAGGGAATAGGATTGACAAGAATAACTGACACTTTTGGCCGTTCTTCCCTTCTCTCCTCATTTCAATGAGATGTTGCACATTTTCTGCATGAGTAACACCAAATCAGACTAGCATGCCACAGTTCCATTTCCACGTATTTGTTATGATTTTTCTCACCATGGGGAATGTTGCTATGTACTGTGCATATGCAAAATTTGCATCACCAACAGAGCGTGGCCGAACCACAGGGCACCCCGACACACTAGGTCAAAAGTACAGCTAACACTGCCACGCACGCACACACGAACGCACGCACACACACACACACACACACACACACACACACACACACACACACACACAGACACACAGACACACTCACACTCACACACACACTCACTCACAAACGCGCACACACACACACACACACACACACACACACACACACACACACACACACACCAACCTGCTGCTCCACTAATAGCGTTGATAGGCTTTTAGTAATAGGGTGGAGGTTTTTAGAAAATATCTGGGGCTTATTCAGTGGGACGCAACATTAAGAGCTAATGCTTGACGTTAAGTGTGTGGCAGCTAGAAATATATAAAGCTACATTTATATTTAGATTCTTTTCTCTACATCACAGAGATTCTTGACTATTCTACATAATTTCTGACCATTCAGTGATGTTGTGTCAATGTTGTGAACAATCCTCCATTTTACCATCATGATTGTTGTGGAGAGCCACAGTAATCGGCACTCAACAATGATGGGAATCAGGAGGGTGGGGCCATGGGATATTATGAAGTCATTACTGATGATTGGCTGGTACTATTCCCAGAAAGTGGAAGTCATCAATGATGAGCCTTGAGGGGCGGGACCACAGTATTGCGTAATGGCGGAGCTATGGGATAATTAGCGGTTAGCCTTGATGATCATTAGGGGTGGAACTGAGGGCTAATTAGCGGGTAGCGCTGATGAGCGGAGTGGGCCTATCTGCGCCTCCGGATGGGGAGAGAGAGAGGAACCCCTCGATCATCCTAATGGAACAGCAGGCCTGTTCTGGATCCTAAGGGCTCCCTCATCAGCTCATCTCATAACACCATAACATCACTCACTCATTGTCATTAGCATTAGCAGCCATGTCTGTGTCAGAAGTGGCCCTGCAGCAGCCCAGGTTCAGGTTAGGCTGCCACTGTACTGTAGGTCAAATCCGTTTACTCAGGGCCATGTAGAAAATCACTCTGCACCAAAGTAGCAGAGTAAGACAGGGCTAGCGATATGCTACTACAGTAGTTGTATATTGATATGTTACAAATCTGGGATCGGGAAAATATCGTTGGTTGGTTATCTTATTGCATTTTAGCTGTTTTTAGCTGTAGTATGGTCTAAACAATATATGTTGTTTTTTTATAGGTAAGAAATACATTGTGGCACAGACAAGTCAAATGTACAGTATGTCAGGTAAACAAGATGGCAGCTCTTGCACATGTGGCTCTGAGTGAATTGTACGAGCCTCTGCCCTGGGGGTGTCCTATACAGTGGGCTCATGGGGCAGCTGGCCTGAGCCTCACCCACCGACTCATTACATCACTCACCCCTGATCTCTCATCGTAAATCTTGATCCCGCCAAAGGAGACAGTCAAGAAGACTCTCTGCTTGTGCTCCCCTTTGGATCGTGCTGAGGAAGCCATTCCCTGTAGGAGATAAAAAAGACACGGGGAGATGAAGGGAAATACGCAACCTTTCTTCTCAGTTTCAGGTGAGTGTGACGGAGGGGAGGCGGGAGGAGGAAGGGGGAGGGAGGGTGACAGCTGTTACATAAGGTGCGATAGGACAGAATGTTCTTTCATGTGTTTTTTTTGTTTACCTTCATTCTCAAACATTCTCTGAAGACCTCATTGTTCCTCCTCAGTCTTTTCTCGTTGCCTTCTTCAAGGCCTTTTCTGTCTTAACTAGGTCTGCTCCTCCTTTGTGACATAAGCACTAACTACAATATAGAACGTTTTGCTGACTGAATGCATTCCGCTGACCGCCCCAACTCACCAAAGAAACTTCCGTCACGTCTTGCTGACTGAGGGGCTAGGGAGCCTTTGAAGTAGATTTTCCCATGGATCTCAGCTCTTTTTTTCTTAACCTCTACGAAAACAATTAACATTTCCTCCATGTACCACAGACTCACATGGAGGCACGGCCCACACGTCTGACATGTCTTTCATGTAAAGGAGGCCGTGAGAGAGAATAGAAGAAAGACCCGCTCCTTGTGCAGAACACGTCTGACAACCCTGAGACGAGCCACGTTGAAAAGCCTGTACAGTACATATATCTCCCTCTCTTTCCAACTTCGGCAGAAGATCTGAGCCCCAGCCGCTGAAGAGCGCTTTGAACAGCATCAAACTCTTCCTTTCTGTCTTTCTACGAGCGGGACATAAAGAAGGGATTCACTGAATAGAGTCTATGGCCGCCGTCAATCGACCATCGGCTTCTCCATTTTGGTGGATTAAGTTCTCCGGGATCTGAGAGGCAGCTCAATAGAGACCCCTTCCCCTCCTCTAGCCCTCTAGCCCAGATAATAGCATGCCCCTATTGACTGGGAACATTGACTGTAACTGGCTGTGACTGCCGGTGGCCAAGGGAGTCATACGCAGGTCATTGTTCAAATGTCACAGCATGGCTCAGAGAAACGTGTTGTTGGTTTATCAGACGTGCGGTGCTCACATTACATTCAATATGAAAGGATGAAGGGATAAAAGGCTTTGCCTGTTGGCTACGATATGCAGTGTGCCGGTAGTTCGACTCTCTGCTTCATACACGGTTAAACCATCTAACTCTTCCAGAAGAGATTTAAAAACAACCATACTTTCTCTTCGGCAGACGGATTTATCTCTATCCACTCCTGCAAAGGCGCTTATGCACCACTATTGACCAACAGTTCGAGCTAAATACTTTTCCCTATTACAGAAGAGACTACATACTGTATCACTACTACTAAAAAGAGACTAAATATCACCACCACTAAAGAAGAGACTACCCAATGGGCATTCTTTGGTTGTGTCGCAGTTGTGCAACAGTCAGAATCTGGATTGATCTCGAAAAACAGAATCTCAAATCTCTCGATTGAGTTTCTGGGAGCTAAGGAAGTCAAAATGGGGGACAGGAAGTTGTCGGCAAATGCTCCACCCGACTTAAGTTTTTGCTGAAGTAATAACTGAAGCTCCTTTGTTTATATATATATAAATCTATATCATATATATCAATATATATCACACATTGCACAGAATGAGAACATGGAGTTAGCTGAGAATGTCTGTGATGTTGTCATTTAGCTGGTGCAGTGTGCATTCAATTCCCCCAAATAGTTCTGGTTAAATCTCCACCTCCATTTTGAGCACCGCCTCTTGATTCGTTGATAGAATCCCTAACACTGGTAACATCAACAGAAGGATACCTGACCCACAGACCCTGATTTAGTACAGTTAGTTGTCAGACTCTCCATTAATGTGATAATTGGATGATTATTTTTCTACATTGGATTAGGTTTGTCATTTGATAGTCACCATCCAACATTGCAACTTGGTTGCACATGGGTTTAATGTTTTATATGAATGTTTTATAAACGTCATCATAGGGGTCCATGGGTTGAAAATGAAAGTGTTCTTGTATGATGACTGTCAAAGGATGACTGTCAAAGCATTTAAGAAACCCTACATTTCCACCCATGGGAAACTTTGTTACAATGTTGGATCCTGACTGCCAAATAATTCAATCAAAAACTCCACTCCACATGCTATCTTTTTACAATGTTGTATAATGACCATCAAATTCTTGTGATTGCTGATGATTTTTTATAAATCTTTTCAACCCATGATCAACAATGTAGCAATGTTGGATGATGACCATCGATAAACACCATCAAACCAACGTGGTATAAAGGTGTTACCACATTCTACTGTGCAACGTTTGTTTTTTAACGTTGTCCCACATTTGTTTTCCAATGTCTTTCTGTGGTAGGCATATGACAATGTCTTTTTACAATGTCTCGAGTTTCTGCACCATATTATTTCCCATCATGACAGCTACACACTGATACAACCTTAACCAAAAGACATTTAGTCAATTATGTCAGTTTTTCTAAAATGCCCATGGAGTAAATACCACTACCACTAAATAAGGGATTAGAGAACATTATAGGCCTACTGTAGCACTACAATTATACTATTGTATAATAGTATATATACTAAATCATTTTCTCTCTATCTGATAGGTGAGTAAAAGGCCTGAATAATGATGTCATGTAAAAGGGGCTGAGTGGTACCACTACCACACTGTCCCTCTCTATTGGACACACACACACACACACACACACACACACACACACACACACACACACACACTGTCTCACACGCGCACACCTTGAGCTTCATCATGGAGTCCTGGCACAGCTTGTCCCCGCGAGCCGCTGTCACCTCATCAATCCCGATCAGCTTGGCCTTGTAACGCACGCCATCACCGCGGAAACGCTTAATCAGCCCCGCCTCACTGCGGTCCTGACCTGCAGTGGGAGAGAGAAAGAAAGAGAGAGAGAGAGAGAGAGAGAAAGAGAGGGAAGAAAAAAGAGACACATTACTCGAGGGACAAGTCAGTTCAGCTGATTTCAATAGCTCTATGTGTAGTGCCTTGTTTGATGTCTAAGAGGTGAGTGTGTGTGTGTGTGTGGGGTGGGGTAACTGTGAGCGGGAAAAACAATATTTATGCAATATGAAATGTATGAGGAGAAAACAAATGTAATTGATATCGATTCTATGAAGATCTGCTGAAACCGTAGTACTGTGAGACTATATAGAGCAAAACGGATTGGACGACTAACAAGCTACAATCACCATTCTGGGGGCTACCGTGGGAGGTTGAGGAGGGTTTCACTCCATGCACACCCACCGTTCCCATGTGCGCTATTGGTGGTGACAAACAGCCTGAAAGGCTGCTATTGAGAAGAATCATCTCGGTCCAGTGCATGCCCACAATTCACTAAGCCCCCCCTGGGTGGTGGGGTCTGGGGGGGCTGGAGAAGGAGGAGCTTTTTGATGTGGCCTTCCCGTCTGTCTGTCCTCCTCCCCCAGACACCTTAACACCACCTTGACAGTGACAGTTTTCTCATTTTGTTTCTCCCCTATTTAGTGTTTTGATTATGTTGGCCTAAAACCTCAAAAGCGCCGCTGTCTTGTAGGTGAATAACCTGACTCTGCATAACCTGTAGTGGTTTGTCAGTGTTAACAGTCAGCCGCTGACACAAAAGGGATAGTGATGTTCCAAATCAAGGTCGCCGGCACCTTGGAGAATTTAACACTATTTCAGGCCTCTTCGCTCCTCTCTATTCTAGGCCACAAACCCATACATCAGTTTGCCGCACATTTAAGCGGCTGGCTAAGCTGTGTGCAAGAGTAGGACAAGCTTTAATATCCCTAACAAAAACCCGTCAAGCAGCGCACTAAGACCATATTACACCAAATGAGCTTATTCCACTCCAGAAACATACAGTATACGCCATCCTTGCTACATCTCAGTAAAAATGTAATTTGAGTTTTTTATTTTTTTTATTCTATATTTCAGTAACATGCCTTGTCAGTGTTTCCCAGGGAAAACATGGAAAGAGAAAAAGGGCAAATTAAGGAAGGAATGCGGCTCAGTTCAAATGTCATCTTGGCTATACACACTGTCTCACTAATTCAGAAAGGTTAAACTCTCTAAAGAAGAGAAGGCTTGAAGATGCTAAAGTCATTAAACTCTTTAAGTAAGTGAATGTCAAATTGGGCTCCAATTTAGACTTTTTTCCCTGCCAGAGGAAAATAAGCGTTATACTGTTACTCAGCATATTAACTGGACTTGCTGACATGTTCTTAAAACAACTAAATGGGATAAACTGCCCAATTTTGGACCATTACATATTTCCATACTATTTAGTAGGCTTAGGGTCCAGGATGTCATACTACATTAATAGAAAAATTAAATCTGGGAAATAAAATGTGATGTGGTATGCACGATTGAAACTTGGCTGCCGCTAGCCCAATTTGTATCTAGACTTTTTACTTTTTACATTTGGATGTTATAGAAATCTAGTCACAGATTGGTAAGCAATTTTCCAGTGGTCATCTTATGGAATGCTAATTGAAATCGGGAAATGCTTGAGACAAGGTAATTATTTCCAGTTTACTTTCCCCCTAATGTGAGGCAATTTTACATGTAGAAATGTCTTCAAATCCGTGATGTGAGTTGTCATTTAGCCACTTACGACCTTTGAAGCTAAGTCACCGCCTCCCCTGTGCCTACAAATCTGTGACTAGACTTCTACAATATCCAAATGTAAAAAGTAGTACAGCTAGTCACAAAAGGGGCTATGAGGATGTGCTATATTATATACAGTGTCCTTCATAAGTATTGGAAAGAGGAAGTATAGCATATTTAGAGATACCTTAAAAGCCTGCAGAGGTCTGGAAAAAGGTCTTGTGGACAGATAAGATTAATGTTGTGTACCAGAGTGATTGAAAGTGGAATGTTTGGAGAAAAAAGGATATGCCCAAGATTTACAGCATACCACCTCATATGTGAAACATGGTGGAGGGGGTGTTATGGTTTGGGCATGTATAGCTGCCACTAGAACTGGCTAACTTGTCTTAACTGATGACATTACTGCTGACGGCAGCAGCAGAATGTATGCTGAAGTGTACAGTAACATCTTGTCTGCTGTAGTCTAAATGTAATGGATGGCGCTTAACCATACAGTAAGACAATGACCCAAACAAATTGCCATAGCAACTAGGGAATTTTTCAGGGCCAAAAAGTGGAAGGTTCTTGACTGGCCAAGTCAATCTTCAGATTTAAATCCAATTGAACAAGCATTTAATTTGCTGAAGAGGGAACTTAAGGCAAACAGACCTCAAAACAAACAACAACTGAAGGTGGCAGCAGTACAGGCCTGGCAGAGCATCACCAGAGAAGATACCTAGCGTCTGGTGGGGTCAATGGATCGCAGACTTCAGGCAGTTATTGCATGAAAGGATTGTTGACCAAATACTATAACTGAGTGCTTTATTTGGACGTTATATGATTTTTCCCAATATTTTTGGAGCCCTGAAATAGGGGGAGTATGCTTAAGAAATGTTGTACTTTCTAAATGGTGAAACCAATCTTAAAGAAAAAACACTGAATTAAAGCTGAGAATCTCTATTTTGATCCCACAGTAATTGTTTTATTTAAAATCCAAACTGTTGAGTATAGAGCTAAAAGAAGACTAGCTAAAATGCTTCCTCTTTCCAACACTTATGGAGGGCACTGTATGTTTGATATATCCAATGACTTAAAACCATAGACTGGCAATGGCGACGTCATTGCGATGGAAGTACAGTATGTGGAAATCAGCAAACTTGTCTGTCTAATCATAGCAATGAAAAAACATACGCAGATTGACTTGGTTATTGATAAATAATCATACTGAAGTGTTCGGCGTTTGGGTGGAGTAACGAAACTTCGTAGTGATATGACAAGACGTTTTGCCTGTAAACCAGAAAATCTGCAATTTATCCACAGCTTTCAATTCACATCAACAGATGGTGACACCTAGCCATCTATGCTTCGTAGGACATTGAACATATATAGTCTTGATGGTTAGCGCTGTCAGTATATATAGCTTGCTAATTTTAATTCATGATTACTAAAACGTTGCATGTTGGTCTTGTTTTTGGGAGAAGGGGATTTTTGATTGTTCCTTCAATGAATCATACACAGCTTACCATAAACTATATATACGTACACATACATACAATACTGTATACTGTAGACCTAATACACAGCACCACACACAGCATGCTATATCATACAGTACAAACACCCTGTGTGTCATTCAGTAGGCTACATCAACCACCATCTCCTTCAGTGTAGCACATTGCTGCTTTGCATACACAGTTTGTGCCAACTTTATAATCACACTTGAGGAGAGATTCAGAGATTCATGCACAGATCTACAGAAAGAAACTGCATACTAAATGAAAGCGTTGATTCAGTGTTGTAACCCTTGCAGTACGTGCTCTGGGTTCAGATTACGGTGAGTGCACGCTTGTATTTGTGAACCCACTACTGCCTGCAGGGGATGTTGCCTGACGTTCCAGAGTGCATGGAGCAGAAATATGACACACACTCTGGCCCCTGGAACAATTACAAAAGGTTGAGCAGAACCTGCAGTTGTTTTTGATGCCTGAGTTCAAAATACTGTTTGCAGAGTAGCTAGCTGGCTACATCAAAGTATCACCGGCAAAACTGAGCATTTTAAAGGAGGGTGGAGGGATGGACTTTTGTGGCAGATTTAGACGACTGTAAGTACTACGGTTACCCACCTGAGACCCTTTGACCGAATGAGTGGACAATTACCGACAGCCCTACTCCAGCCTCTTTTGCGAAGGGGCTAAGTGCGATAACATTGTTGTGCCCCTTGCCACACTAAAATGGGGACGGGGAAGGGACAGATGGCACCAGATGGAGAGTCATAAGTGCCCCTCCAGATATGAGAACTTGGCAACATATATTTTTTGCTTGGGAGCCCAGCATCAAGGCAGCTTAACCTTTGAACTTTTAGAAGACGTACCCATCTTTCTATGTATCTATCCATCATTGTCTCTATCTACAGTGTATATCCACGCATGAAACTGTATATATGTACTGTTTGCATGTATGAATGTATGTCCAGCTACAGTATGGCTACACGTACTGTATCTTTACATGTTTATACATTCTGTATACAAATGTACAGTATGGTCGATGTTTGTACTGTATGTATCTACAGTATGTACTGTATGTATGTATGTATGTATGTATGTATGTATGTATGTATGTATGTATGTATGTATGTATGTATGTATATACTGTACTGTATGTATGTATGTATGTATGTATGTATGTATGTATGTATGTATATACTGTACTGTATGTATGTATGTATGTATGTATGTATGTATGTATGTATGTATGTACTGTACTGTACTGTACTGTATGTATGTATGTATGTATGTATGTATGTATGTATGTATATACTGTACTGTATGTATGTATGTATGTATGTATGTATGTATGTATGTATGTATATACTGTACTGTATGTATGTATGTATGTATGTATGTATGTATGTATGTATGTACTGTACTGTACTGTACTGTATGTATGTATGTATGTATGTATGTATGTATGTATCCGTCGGTCTGTCCATCTATCTCTATGTCTATCAGCCCACCTCCCATAATGTACAGTATGTGTTTGTCTCATGAGTTGTTATGCTTCTGTTCTGATGAGGCTGAGAAGAAACATAGAACATGAAAGACAGAATAGGGAAAATCTGTCTCAACCATCTGCCTTCCCCGTGTGTATGGACTTCCATTCACAAGCCTCAGCACACACAGAGACACACATTTACAGACATTTAGCACACATAATCTCAAACCCACACAAAGACAGAATTAGGATATGCAGTTTGCAGTGTGAACTTAGATGGAGATTCCCTTTAGGTGAATCGTTAAACCAATTAGAGAGTTAATGAGGGGTATTGTGCACATCATCAATACAGTGGATAATACATACAACTATTGATGTGCTTTGGGTCATGATGGCCAGGCTCCTTACAGAGGGTAAACAACATTATCATTATTACGGTAATGAAACAGTACGACGGAATAGTTGCACATCACATCATAAAATCGCTAACAAGAAGAACTTGTGGATGCACCATTGCCTAATTCTAATAGAAAGATGATATAGTTAAA
Organism: Argentina silus; assembly: GCF_951799395.1. Lineage (NCBI taxonomy): Eukaryota > Metazoa > Chordata > Actinopteri > Argentiniformes > Argentinidae > Argentina > Argentina silus. The sequence goes on along the minus strand of NC_139672.1, from coordinate 13,541,676 downwards.
TGAATTGTATAATGGTGTTTCATTTCTAGGGCATCTTTCAAACCTGCCAGTGCAATACACGAGAGGTGACTGCAGATTTACGCTGTGTGCAGTCTTTTTTTTATTTTTTTTTAAGTGAATCATTTTTTTGCACAGATTACAGTTGGAGAGCAACAGTTGCTATGGAGATGGAGTGAAGTCATGCATGTGAAGCAATTCCATCGATAGGCAGAGGGGAGGTTTACCATCGGAGACAGACACCGCAGTAAGGTTGGATTCCACAGATGTCAGGCTAGAGAACAGCATGGATTGAAATCCCTCAAACTAAGAGGCTAAAATCAACATTTCCCTCTGTTGCGTGGAGGTTGTATTTCTGTTCATTGATAAGTACATGCATCTTGTACGAAACTGACAGACATAGACGCACAGTGAGACATAGAAGAACAAAATTAACCACTACGAGAGAGAACCAAAATTGAACAAGAAAACACACACTTGTAACACAAACACATTCCGTAACCAGCCACCCATCCACCCAAAGAAAAACAAACAAGGCTTTGTCTGCTCTAAATGTAGGCCAGTCCACCCACGCCTCGGGAGGGTCTTTCACTTGGTGCTGGTCACCTCTCTGCCAGCGGAGCTGTGTGACAGTGTGCATCAATCTTGATGTCCCACCTCCCATTTCCATCTATATTAATCTAAATAGCATCTTTGGTGATTTGGCGGCAATAGGCCCTGCGGCACATGGGATTAACATGCTACAGTTGGGGCTGATTGCCTGCGCTGATGGCCCCTCTGCCTAGTCGCATGGCCACATCTGTAATAGGGCTCCCCCTCCTTCCCGCCACCCCCCACTTAACTCAAATCGATGGGCTCTCCTCCAGCCGAGGCATTTATCTGAAGAATCCGACAGACCTGGTGAAACGGCCACGGAGGACCCGGCCCCAGAGCCCCGCTCCTGTCCGCCCTGGAGAAGCCAGATTTACCGGACTCCTGCTGGAGTGCCTTTATTCGTGGACGGAAAAATGGAGAGAAGGGGAAATGAAAGGAGAGAGAGAGAGAGAGAGAGAGGGGCAAGCATCAGCCATTTCTCTCTCCCCCTCTCTTCCTCTCTCTACCTCTCCCTCTCAGCCAATTCAATCCCATTTCAATCTCCCTGCGATCGTTCCGAGGCTGTCTCAGCCTATTACATCACTTATGCTGTTCATCAAAGTGACAGGGTGTGAATTCCCCCATCCATGACACCTAAATCATGACACTGCCAACCCCCCAGGCCACATGCAATAGCTGTTACTACATCTGGATCTCTGAGGGAACGGGGTGCTCTGCAGGCTGACTGAAGCTTTTCCTGATAGGGGAATGATATTTAGCTCCCTTCAACATGACTCACTATTACAGACAAACGTAGGCCAAAGAGCCTGCATCTTTTCCTGTCAACTTGAATAAATGCGGTTGACTGGATGCGTATTGCATACAAATAGAGTATAGCTTTCCTCTGTCTAATGTGTGTGGGTTGGTGTTGTGGGCATGTTACCTTATCTGTGTGTTTGTGTGCATGTATGTGTCTGTGTGTGTATATGTGTGTGTAAGCACAGTGTGCATGTGTGTTTGTGTGAGTGCATGCATGTGTGTGTGTGTGTGTGTGTGTGTGTGTGTGTGTGTGTGCGTGTGTGTGTGTGTGTGCGTGCGTGTGTGCATGGTCTTTACCTTTGGTCCTCCTGGACTCCTTTCTCACGCTGGGTTTGACACCTGGCTGGAGCTCGGCCTCTGCTGACATCCTCCTGAGTCCTTCTTCCTCCCTCACAGCAGATCCACCATGGGTTATCACACCACTCCAACCTCCAATGTTCTAGCCCCACTGGTCCCTATCAGAGCAAGTCTAGGGTGGAGATCTCCTCCACGTCCATTGTGAGAAGTCTTGTAGTCCTCTTTAGTGCAGGTCCAGCATGGGTGAATCCCGTGCTCAATGCAGATCCATCTTGGGAGGTTTCTTTTTTACGGCGGCTTCAAGGTGAACTTTGGGGTGGCCCTCTCGAAGGCTTCAGACAAACTCTAACAGGGTTAGATCGTTTTCACTGAAGGTCAACCATCACATGGTCTACTATAGCTTTTCAGTGCAAGTCCACCTGTTGTTTAGTGTATAATTTTCCCAGAGGGAACACATGGGTTCGGTATTCCTCCTTAGAGCAGATGGATTATGGATCCTCCTCTTTGGTGGCCTAAATTAGACTGAGTCCAGCAGTACATGTCAGTCATTCCCTCTGCGCACTGTAAGACAAAGACACAGGGGAGAAACGTAACGTTAATGGGGTGACTATAAATGAACGTGACTAACACGTTCCTCTAATCAGTCATTATCGCATTGAGCAAACCTTGGAATGATAGCTACCAATTTACAACTCAACAAAGATAGTTATTATCCACTGCAGATCACAGATGTATTCAAACCTTAAACACAAACATTATTCCAAAAGTATCCGCTCGTGTATGGTCTGTCTCGCTCTATAAGAAAAGAGAGGGATCTTCAAAGCAATGAATGACAGGTCCTGTTGTAGGACAAACTATGGAGAAAATTCTGGCATGGGAAGCTATTAATTGGAACCCCCAGTGAGTTTAATGCCCTTGAATCAGCCACTGCTTACATGGGGGCGCTGCCAAGGCCTGGCACTGAGGCTGGCACTGGGGTTGGCATGGTGACGTTCATTGTTGGAGTAGACCCCTACTCCACTCTGCCCTAAAAGAGCAGTCTCACGTTGGCTGCACATGTGTTGGGTGCACATGCTTGTGTGTGACATTGTGTGTGTACATGGTGTGTGTGTGTGTGTGTGTGGGTGTGTGTGTGTGTGTGTGTGTGTGTGTGTGTGTGTGTGTGTGTGTGTGTGTGTGTGTGTGTGAGTGAGAGACACAGAAAAAGCGAAATAGGGCAGGGGAGAGAGATGGAGAAAAGAGGCTCCAGAGACTCCTATTACCCTGCGATGAGCTGAGACACATTGCATTTCCATGAACAACAGGTTATTGTAATCGTAGTCAATTGCTGTTTCTCTGTGGGAGTGTAAATGTCCCGGCCGATGTTTCGCCATGCAGAGAATTTCACCAGGGAATGATTCAAGTGCGCTTATGAGGCAGATAATGTCTGCCTCACGTCAGTCCGAACGGAGGGCAATCTCCATATAAGTATGTCTCAAACAAAGCCTTGGAGTGTCAGCAAAGGGAACGGCCTTTTCCTGTCACAAAGAACCGTATCGTAATGTAATTTTCATTAAAGAGGAGGGAGATATGCCTCATTGTATTAGACAGAAAAGCGATTTAATGTGATGTACGACTGCTTTTTCAAAACCAGTGGTATCTAGGTCACCCAGGCTCCCAATCTGCTCTGTGTTTTAACAGCTTCGAGTGTCTCTTATGATTTGGGTCAGAGTTAACGAGCATCACTCGTTTTGCTGCTTCTGAGCTGCTGGAGTCAGTCTGTCAAAGCCCCCAGACAAAAGCCCTCCTTTATTTATTAATTTGCTCATTTTAGTATTTCTTTTTCTCTGCGAGGGAAAACTTCCTTAAGGAAGTCGATTTCATTTCCACATCCACCTCTGTATTTGGTTTCCCGTGTAGAGGAGACAAGGAGGCTAATTTAAACAAAAATATTTTCAGAAATCATCTCAGGGGATGTTTCCTACTAGCTGTGACGGGATTAGCTAACAAATACAGCACACTACGAGGAAGCCTGATGAAATATGACAACTCTCTCTTCTTAACACCAAGCACATCAATCACAGAGTAAGCCATTGATTTTCTGGAGGGAGTCAGAGCCTACACCTTCACATTCCAAACAGACCCCCTGGGTACCAGGTATACTGTATATACTGTAGCCTGTCATGCAGCATACATGGAATCAGATGTGATGTGCTCTGAATCTTTAACAAAGTGGGAAAACGTTTTCCTTTTTTTACCGAGATGTTCAATGTGACACAAATATCACCGCCACATTAGTTTCCTAATCACACATTTGAACTGATTTATAAACACAGACACACTGTAACATAAAATAATAAAATGTTGTAATTGCGCTATTCACAACACTGTATTTGGCACCTTGCGCTGGTCATCGACCAGTGAGATATTAGTGATTTCAGTAAAAAGTTGTATTTCTTGGGCTTCAAAGCAAATCTTATTCATTTTAGAAGCACTCTACATGAATTCATCAGTTTTCGTAATCAATGATAGTCTTGTCTCTGGTGGCCTCACAAGTGCCTGATAGCCCCATATAAGATAGAGCCTAATTTGCCAGTTGATAGCTAATTAGCTACTTGTATGCGGTTAATTCAATCTTCATATGAGCAACACGGGTCTTTGTGGGCTACACTTTAGTTTATTAAAGCCTTCTAGGGTGTTACTGTAATTCAGTAACCACGTTTCAGACAGTGAAGGCTGGTGGAGGTAGAAATCGGGGGACAGGTTCATTGTAATGCATGGAATGGAAACACACGTTTGATACCATTCCTCATTCCATGCATCAGAATGAGCCTGTCATCCGATTTGTACCCCTATGAGCCTCCCCTGGTTTCAGACAGCAAGGTTTTACCGATCGATTTAAATAGTCACATAAACTCACTACTTAACCACACAAATTACACAAATGTATTTTTACCATGCCCTTGACCTTGTTCTATTCTACTCTATGCTATTAGTAAAGCCAAAGAGGGGAATATTTCTTGGATGTTCAGAGATAGACACCGGTCTTCCAAGGGGACTGATGGCCTCTGACCTCAGCCTGCGCTGGCATGGCCCATTAGCTCACCCTACTCCTGACAGGATGGAGGAGCTTGACGAAGGAACGGTCAAGTTAGGGAGGAGAAACTGCACAAGAATACTGTTGATGCGTTGGAGCATACTCATTTGCCTCTCGATAGAAACAGAGGCGTCATTTCTTCAGGTTCAGCGAGTACAGCTGGTAAACTAAATTAGCATTGCAGCACAGTTGCTTTGCTGCACAGATTTATGTCAAAATAAACCTTGGAGCAGTGCACTCACTTAGCCACCGCTCCAGCATGGTCGGGCATGGCTGGTCACAGGGCGGTGAGGAGCCGCCCTCTAAAAATGGTCCTACAAGACCCTTTTTTATCAGCTACACTCCGAGAAAACATGGTTCTAAAAGGCTTCATTTGTCCCCATAGGAGAACCCTTTGAAGAACCCTTTTGGATTCCACATAGAACCCTTTTGGGTTAGATGTACACCCCTTTTTGGTTCCACGTAGAACCCTTTTCACAGAAGGTTCTAAATGGAACCCAAAAGGTTTCAACATGAAACCCAGAAGGGTTCTACATCGAACCCAAAGGGGTTCTTTAAATGGTTTCCCTATGGGGACAAATGAAGAACCCTTTTAGAACCCTTTTTTCTAAGAGTGTAGGCTGCGCAACAGAGGGTGACAATTCAGAGGGAAGAAGGGAACATGGAGTCTGGGACGGCTGATATACTGTAAATGAGCTAATACTTTCACCCACACATACTGTTCATTAAGGCTGGGTATGGTCAGGGACCTCACGATACGCTACATATCAAGATTCATGGGATACGATACTATAACAATACATTACGATACAATACATATGGCGATACATTGCTATACGATACTGTCAAATGTCAAATGTAACTGAAAATTCAACCTACTGCATAGTGCGTACCACCATGGTCGTTTGATATGTATTTATACATTATTGATATAATTGGTATTAATACATTATTGATATAACTCTGGGGACATCGCAATACTCAGCTGTGTAAATTGTTTTGCACAGTGAGTGAGCTTTCTAGTCTTGTCTTCTGAGATTGATACACTATCATATAATAAAGGATAATCACTGTTAACCGCCAGCTAGCTTGGTATGGTGACAGTCAACCAAATCAATGAGGCCAAAGGGATATCAAAGTCAAATTCAATACCTTTCCTAATGTGATTCATGGCCTGCTATAAACACAGTCAGCGTGGGGCCGGACCCAAGCCTGGAATAGTTAATTGGGCAATAGGATGCTCCGAACGCCTCCAATGTCTTTCTATGGCTTCCCCAAGGAGTCTTTAATTCACTGTTGATTTGGTCTGTTGTTGTGCGCTGTCTCGGTGTCTAAACAGTGTGTTCAAACAGGCTATTTACCACATTCAGTGGGAGAGAACTGGGTCGGCTCCAGGAGAGGAGCCTGGAGGAACGTTCTGCCGCCTTGCAGCCAAGAAATTTCTCTCTCTCTCTCTCTCTCTCTGAATATCTCTCACTCTCTCTTTCTTTATCTTGCCCGGTCTCTCTGTTTATTTCTATTTCTATTTCTGTCTGTCTGTAGCTCCCTCTCTCTTTCCTTCTTGTTCTCTCAATCTCTCTCTCTCTCTCTCTCTCTCTCTCTCTCTCTCTCTCTCTCTCTCCCATTTATTTCTCTTCTCTCTCTTTCTCTTTATCTCTCCCGCCTTCTCTGCCCCCCCTGCCCTCCCCCTCACGACACCTATTTTTTGAAAATAAGGTTGAAGGCAAGTTTTTTGTGAAGAATTTCCTTTGAAAATTACAAAAGAACACTGGGTACCTTAGTGTGGCCATTATTTCATGCAGGGAGTAATTAGGCTTATTTTTCTGTCTCTGGGTTCACTTTGAACTAAATAAATAGCCAAAAAGGTGACCTCCTTAATTGCACACGGGTCATGTATACAATTAAAATGTGTGCGTATTTAAACCCAACTGTGAAGAGATATTTCACGACTTTGTTAAATATAAATATAATGTTAATATAATAATATAATTTCTTACAAAAAACTATTTGATTCCTAGGCTTGTGTTTTGACCATCACACACCTTTGAAACACTACTGTATTCTGCGAGACAACAATATAAAGAAAAGTCCCTACGATCTAAGTCACCCGGCAAAACCATTTGCATTGCTAGGCTGCCAGCTCTATTGTAAAAAGGTCAACTGAAGCACTGGAACATGCTTCACGTAGCTCACCTCTTTACCACACTCAGTAACAATGTGTCAGATATTGATGTGATGATGGCCTCCATCACACACACACACACACACACACACACACACACACACACACACACACACACACACACACATACACACACACACACACACACACACACACGCACTCACACACACACTCACACACTCACACACACACACACACACACACGCACGCACACACTCAGTCTGTCTCTCTTACAACAATGCTCTCTGTGAACGTAATTAGTGCTGCTCCCACCACACCTCTACTCCCTCATTAATCTCACATGAGTAATTAGGCCACCGTGACGTATGGAACGGTGGGAGGTGTGAAACTGGGTGTGAAACTGTTGTCATCTCATATGTTCTCATCCTCTGGAGATTGAGGAGATTAAACGACACCACAGCCCATTGGCAGCTAATCATGTAGATAATGATAAGTGACAGACTCTTGCTGTCGCTACAATGGCACCGCAAGGTCACAAACTCAGTGCTTCTTTTTCCAAAGGAATACTCCACTCAGTCATCCAGTATCCTCAATCAGATATGGAATATGCATTGTGGAGTACAGTATTGATGATTAGGACTAAACCTTTTAGCCCGGTTCAGACAGCCAAGGCGAACTCTCTAGTTTTAGAATGCAGTTTTATTGGGGTAAACTATCTAGTTTTAGAATGCAGTTTTATGAGGTGAACTCTCTAGCTTTAGAATGCAGTTTTATTGATGTGAACTCTCTAGTTTTAGAATGCAGTTTTATTGAGGTGAACTCTCTAGTTTTAGAATGCAGTTTTATTGAGGTGAACTCTCTAGTTTTAGAATGCAGTTTTATTGATGTGAACTCTCTAGTTTTAGAATGCAGTTTTATTGAGCTGAACTATCTAGTTTTAGAACGTCTCATGTCAGCTATTGGCATCTCCGAGATTCAACATATCAAATCTTAGTTAAAGACTGACAGATGAAACAGAGCTGCAGTGACCTCGTTTTATACTGCAACTAGCTTTCTAATTACACTGTAGCTGGACCCCTTAGCTAACGCTTGTCAACGTTTGTTGTTTCTCTAAGGGAAATTTGGCTCGCAAGATAACTTCATTTTCTTCAGTTGTCAGAGCTGTGTCGCTGCGTTTTATCACAACATTCCAAAACAAGGCAGTTTGGTCTTTTCTCATCTCAGCTGTTGACTCTGAACCAGGATTTGGGATCACTTCATAGGGGGTAGTGATAAGTACAGATAATACATGATCAGAACAATGATATGGTGTAAGAGAGACATGCAGCCACGCCCCATTCTGTAGTCTTGGCCTTCTGGCAATTTTAGCAGGTCACGTTGAGATGGTTTTCTGTAGCAATAAGTACTGTAGCTATTTGGTGCCAAATAGTGACCAGTGACGCTTGTGTCAATAAGTCCAAAAGAATCCATAATAAATGAACAAGTAATTCCTGGTTATTTTTTTGTGTAATTACCACTGTACCATGTGATTTGTCAGTAAATACCTAGCCTTGTCTCCGGTCTTTTGATCCACACGATAGCTAGTAAATACTGTACCTGGTACTTTATTTACGGTATATAACATTAAATGCTACATGGTTTTCTTTGCACCCCGCAGTGAAAGTCTCCCCCACAGAGTGACTACCTGTTTAGAATCAGAAGAGGGTATCCCTATGGATTTGACCCTAGCAGCTGTATGGAAAATCTCTTATCTTCTGCTCAACAGATAAGGCAACCCAACAATGACATCTGGTCAATAGAGCTGTGTAAACAAGGCTTTTGATTAGGGTTTCATTTTAACACTGCATAAATTCACTAAACATCACTGCACCGAAACATCTTACAATAAAATAATCTAATGGTTTTTTTTTATGTTCACAAATGACATAATTACATTATTACTTTTCCTGCTTACTACAGGAAGAACATAAACCATTCTAAATGGTTGTCCTTGTAAAAAAGGGAGGCTCTTAGCCCATATTTGACTGCCTATTTTCAGCCTGCATTATAAACACACACACACACACACACACACACACACACACACACACACACACACACACACACACACACACTCTTTTTTTGCCTCTCTTCTGCTGGGAATAAAAACCCTAACCACTTTATTCTCTGTGATTAGAAAGGCTTCGGTCACATACTACGCTTCCCTGTCAACAGAGTACTGATGGCCCAGATCTGGCCCATGTCTGTTTTCTACCAGCATCCAGATGGGGCAGGTACAACTTTGTTCCCTGGCCAGAAGTGGGCTGGCTCTGGCTGCCATTCTTGAGCCTTATCTTTGCCATGAAAAGGCCAGACTTTGGCCAGCATGTGGATGTGGCCCAGGTCCCAAGCAGACTCAGACCAAAGAGGGCCCAGTAGCTACAGGAACGTATCAGGGCCACATTCCTCATACCAGAGCTGGCCCACAGCAAATTGCCAACTCTCAGCCAGGGCTGGCCCCCCACATTTGGATGGAATCTGGCCCATATAATACTTGCCGTTTCCGGCACTCAGCCATATGTGCCACCACAAGACCAGATCTGGCCCACAATTGTCTGCTGACAGGGTTACTTCTACGCTTCTACTCTACTTCTGTGTTGTTGACACACACACACACACACACACACACACACACACACACACACACAAATGCATTTCACCTATTGCCTACTTCCACTCCATTATAATCATCAAGCACATATGGAGTCCTGTCTCGCCTGAGGGGGCTAGGATTGTAACATGGATTGAAACTGAGGGACCTTACTACTCAAAGGTGATGAATGCTCTGCTACTTAAGGAGCCTCGTAGTGCATCTGTGAGAGCAGATGAATGAGGAGGAGTATCTGATAAATTGGGTCACACGAACACAGGGTTTCTGGGTAATGCGGTGAAAACGCAAGAGGAGCGCAGTTGGGATGCACTCGTCTACAACTGGGGCAGAACTGCTCCGAGATCTCCTACCCCTCCCCCAGGTACAGCAATATCCACGGGTTGCACCTTCATCACACGCACGCATGCACACACACACACACACACACACACACACACACACACACACACACACACACACACACACACACACACACATTCACAGAAACACACATATCACTATTGCAAGCCAGGGCCATGTTGTTATTCTTAGGAGCTTGGCATATACAGTTCTCTTTGGCTTGCAAGGCTCTTCTCTACCTCTATCTTATTCCATTCATTTCTCCTCTCTACCTCTATCTCATTCCATTCATTCCGGTGAGTGAGTCTTTTACCCTGGCACAGATAAGACAAACTAGATTTGAGGACGGATAGATCTCTGCAGCACATGCCGCCTCCTTGGCAAGAGGAGGGGAGTCACTATTGAAGCGGATACAGAGAAGGCTCTCTACCTCTTAAGATTTATCTTCAGCTCTGCAGCCCCATACTTCAATAGATGGATGACTATTTCATATGGTGCCAACTGGCGCAACATGAGTTGAGCTGAAGGTCACGGTGACTCATTTCGGGCATAAAACTGGGCGTCAGAGACAGCGGAGTTAATTCTCTCTTATTGACTTGTTTAATGTTAACAAACGGAATGATAAAACAAGAAGACATAGATTACGGTCCGTCGAAATGAAATTCACAGCTGTGTAGCACAGTAATACAGTTCACACACAAAAAACTTGGGTACAGATTGCCTTGGAACCTCCGGGCATATGGCAGGCCGCCCCACACCTCCCAGCCAATTGAGTCTTAATGATTCATTGGTTTGGCATGCTATATCTCCCTTGTGATGGTCGGTGTCAGTGATGCATTGAAGCTGTCCCGGTCCCCGGGAAGCGGAGCGGGCAGTGATGACTCCTGCGGTTGAACACTGCGGTTCGCTCACTGAGGAGGGTGTCACCCTCTCACCAGATGTTCCAGGCCAAGTCTCAAGGATCACACGCCAGCGATTCTGCACAATGGAAATAATGGCTGGCTTTCTGACACAATTTGTTTCAAACACACAGTAGCTGGGTTGGGGTCAATTCCATTTCAGTGAATTCAACTCAGCGAGTTCACTGAAATTCATATTTAACAGTTCTCAGTTAACTGTCAGTGTACCAAACAATGTGGCAGGGTCAGGGTTTCCTGCCCACTCTATGTCCTGAATTAACTGAATTAAAATGTACTTGACCTGGACTGTGTAGATTGGTGATTAAATTGTCATAGGTCAACACTTGGTTACCAGCGCCAGATAAACAAATCAAAGCATTTTGGTTAAATACAGAATTGTATATACAGAGAACCATATGTGCTGAACCATTACTTCTTAAAGAGGGGCTGCACTGGCTGATTTTGCCTTGATTTTCCTCCTCTTCCTCTTCAAAAAAATGCAACTGAGAACAAGATGTATTTCTTGGGGGTGTGGTTTGATGTACCAGCCAAAGCCAAACCGTCAACATTTCTCGGTGCATCTGGATGTCACAATTCACAACCAACCACGCTCTGTTCTAAAAATAAAAAATAAAAAAAAATGTTTTTACGTCCAACACTTTTTAATCCATGTTGGGGCTAGAATGTATGTATATGACTACTACTGAGGCCACATAGACCGTCTCAACAGGGAAAGTTGTTGTTTGGCTTCAGTTCCTTAAAAGGACAGTTCACCTAAAAACATGTTTTAAATGTGTTTATATTTCACATATCTTACATGTAGTCTGTACACCAGCAGTTCAACCATCTGCACTGAGCCTTTCATAGCAGAATTAGCAACTGCTAGATTTTTTTCCATGGATCTCTAAATTCAAGGATCTTCTAAATCTCCACATCATATTTTGGCTTATGTCCTTTTACTACTATGTGGGCTAAAGCATTATTTGTGAAATTAACAAAATAAATGTAAGTATATGTAAGTATAGTAAATAAGTAAAGTAAATAAGTGTGTCAATACTACTTCAAGTGTGATGATCAGGAAACACCAACCTCGCACTTGCCTCACAAATTCAAAATGATTGAAGCCAGCCCTCCTCACTCCTTATCTGCACCTGCATGGGCAACACATGACTGAATGACAACAAGCCAGATCAGGACAGCGATACCAGCGCAATGGGAGTTCAGCCTTAATTGGCTAGCTCACTAAATTCAGTCCTTATAAAAGATTTAGGCAACTGCAGCAACAATGTTCCATGCAACCCTGCATGTCTATGTTTTCCATATTCTTAAGATGCATTACCCCAGGCCCTTTGGAAGTCTTGTGGGAGTTCAATTTAAGGTAATGCTACTGAAACACTGAAGAGAAAACAACAGATGTGATAAGCTTCCGGCACGAGAAAATGAGAGTGCCCCCACTCGGAAAAGTGGGAAAGACAGCCATGACATTGAAGAGTGTAGAATAACAACCGGCAGAATGTTGCTGTTGTACCATCAGATTTAAGGACAAACGGAATGAAAAGGAAACATCCTTTTTCGCCTTCTTCATTTTACAGTACTAACAGAATGGGAAAAGGCATTATACTGTAGTCTTAATCCCATAATAAGGCTCCAATACCCTCTCTCTCTGGGCTTTGCTGTCAGGAGTTGAATTAAGTGTCAAGATTCCACTGGGAGACCAACAAAGAGCTCCTCGCTGCAGAAGTTAATAGTCTACAGTGTTTTGTGTGGAACCATCTAAGCCGCACAACTCATCAGAGGACTGCGAGGAACTGTCATGGGACTCCTGCATACAACTGAAAACAGAAACTAAGCGTGTGTGTGTGTGTGTGTGGGTGTGTGTGTGTGTGTGTGTGTGTGTGTGTGTGTGTGTGTGTGTGTGTGTGTGTGTGTGTGTGTGCGCGTGTGCGCGTGTGTGCGTGCATGCGTCTGCAGTTTGGCAGATTAGTGGAACACATCCCTGAACTCTGACACCAGCCTCTCACCACTGACTGTTTTTTTGTAAATAAACAGTAAAGCCTCTGGACCAGTCTAGCCTACCGCTCACTTCATTTATCATCTACTGCCATAAGTCACTGTTACCAATAGTCTGTAGCAGTCTGATTTAGGCCTATACTTATCACATTGCTGAACCAAGGCACCCTTTCATTTGGCCGACCCATGCAGGCACTAGATAGCACCATACTGGGTCCATCTTCTTCAGTCTCATCCATGTAAGAACACTGATTCTTGCCAGATTATGCCAGCCAGAGGATGGGGTTGGTTCCTTGAGGTACCCCTCAACCCCTCAAGGTTTTTTACGCATCATACTGGAAGATGAATGGTCTGGACCTCTGAGAGGTGTGGTCAGAAGTATGGCTTATGCGTTCATTCATTATTTTCTCTCAACAGAATGGAACTAGCCTAGGACCACCCAGGGCATGTCATTCACAGTCCACCTCCGTCGCCTGCATTCTCCCCATATATATGGCTGTGTTTCAAAATGCGTTCTTGCGCTCAATCGTATACCAAGTAAGGATATACTCTAGATAGAGCGCAAGAACGTATTTTGGAACACAGCCTATGTCTAGGATAAGAAATCGACCAATATACTAGGAATTGAAGGGTGCAATTTGACACAGTGACGCAGCAACCACCCCCACGCATCGAACCTACAGTACAGCACCAATATTGCCATCGCTTTAAAACGTAAACCATGAACTTGAACCATGATTAGTGGACCCTATTTATATTCACTGGTTTCCCGCAGCAGTTCGATATCAGACCGGTGGCACGGACAGGCTTGCCTCCACAGGTACGCAGCCCTATTCAAACGAGTGCATTTCGGACAAACATTTGCTGGTACCTGATATATGCATATATTGTTCCAATTAAAGGCTTGATTTGCTAATATATATATATATGTTATATGTTATATGTTTTATATATATATATATAATATATATAATATATATTATTATATATATTATATATATTATATATATATTATATATATATATATAGATCATATATATATATATATAACAAATTGTCTTTATTTCGAAGACGCTCGCTGTGAGGCATTTGGATAGCTTGATGAGCTCCTCAAGAGGGGGCTTTATACGTCAGGGGTTTGGACGGGACTGTGAATGAGATTTCCCTGAATTAAACTGTACACAGCTACAATAATCCCTACTGTATCAGAAAATTAGTCAGGCAACTTTCAAACGACAATTGACGGGCAAAACTATGACAGAAATTTGTCAGTGCGCAATTTAATGTCACTGTGCAGTCATAGCCTTTTCGAGACTACCGGTGTTGATTATTAGACAGCCCACAGTAGGCTATGTAATAAACATTAAATTCCACAAATATAATTATTTAGGTTAATCTCTGAAAGCGTGTTCATGTTCATGTCATCCAAATAAGCAGTTGTCCGCAAGACACATTCTTCCATAAATCTTGGCAAAAAACGTGTTGGTATTTTCATCATCTAACGTCAACTTCATTGTAAAATAGCTACCGATTGTAAAAATATTCGACAGGGCTGACACTTACCTTTTCATATGCACCCTATTAACAATTGTCCCATTTATGCGTTTTAATCCAAATCAGTGTCCCTTTCATTTGTGCGCTCAGTTCTCCATTGAGAGAGAGAGAGAGAAAAAATCCATTTGTTAATTCCATCTGCCGGACACGGACGGTAAAATCACATTTGGTTGCCTCTCATTTTTCAACAATTTGACCATTTCGTTGCCCCGTGAACCGTATCTTCTTTTACCGCGGTTGAAGTTGCCTGGTTACCCCTGTTTCTCATTCAAAGAGGCTCAGGCGCTGTATCCACCGCCAGTCATAGAGGCAGCCGGAGAGATTAACTATTTCTTGGCTCCGTTATTCTAGTTTGAAGCGAAAATGAGGAGAGTGGGCGGGGAAAGTGGGCCCCCGGTGACAGAAAAAATTAAAATGCACAGAGAATAATGTAGAAGGGGGGATCCGTTAGAGGGGAATGTGTGAGGGGGAGGGGATGGGGATTAAACATTTCACAAAATAATGGGGGAGGGGGCAGAGACCAGTTGCCCACTTCTCACAAGAGAACACTCTACAAATGCAACATCTAAAGTAAATGATTCCAGCCTGATAGGCTTCATACAGACTGCAGTGGATTGATATCTTCTATATGTCAGTCAATAAGTGGAAGGAGATTGCCCCGTAGAGAGCAAAGATTCAGCTCATTTCTAAAATCCAAAAAAACAATCCATCAAGGTAATTGATCAGGCCTCTTAACCAGCCATCCCTCCAGCCAAAGCGCTCTCCATTCCCCATACTCCATCCCCATCGAGTCCCCTCATCATAGGCCATATTGATTTCAATCTCCCCCCCTCCAGCACAGGGTGAAAGGTGTATGGGAGGGAGTCAGCTTCAATCACTGTTCCATGTGGTGTGGGACGTAATGACCCCCCCACCTCCGGGCTCTGTTGGTGTGGGGGGCTCAGGGGAGTGGGTACATCCAGGTCAAGCCCCCCAATGCCACCATGGCTTTCCACTCTGAGCATACTCAGTGGACCCCACAGGGCAACAGAGCTGTTGCATTATGGATGAACAGTTGGGGGTCTGGACAAGCTTGCTTGTGCGGTGGCAGTGTTGTCAGAGAGACAGAGCGTGGTGGGGACATCAGTGTGGGGTTAGACACACATCATCACAGGAAAACCCGCACATTCCAGCACAACCTAGTTGGGAAGTTTTTTCTCTTATGATTTACATCAAATCTTTCCATTCCATATAAAATAATCTAAATGCGATACATGCCACGCAAATTAGTCTATTGTTGTCCCACATAGTAGTATCAACATAATACCAGTGTCTAACCTATGTCTAAATCTATCAGGTTTATTTAAACCACCAGGTGAACATTTTTCTTCCTATTGTTCCACCGATCTGTTCCCGCCTTTGAATGTGATTGATGGCTACGTTCCATCCCTCAGATGGCAAATGACAATGGCAGTGTTGGGGGTCCCCCCTCCTCCCCTGGGGATCTGGTGTGTGTGTTTGTGTGTGTGTGTGTGTGTGTGTGAGAGAGAGAGAGAGAGAGAGCATGTATGCAAACACACTGTGGTTGATTGACATGTAGCTCTTGGTTTACTGCACAATAATCCCACTGATTCCACGGATGGACTCTTTCCCTTTTTGTCTGGTGTGGCGAGCAGCCATCTCCATGTTTCTCTCTCTCTCTCACACATACACACACACAGACATACACACACACACACACACACACACACACATACAATGCACTTTGTTTACTACAGTAGGGGGCTGTTTTGTAGTTTCTAATCCCTCACTGTACCCCCCCCTTCCTGGACCATAAGCCCCAGCGCCCACCCTACTGTACATCTCTCAGATGCAGAAGCACTCTGGCCATTAAAAACAAAACAGGTCAGTGTCATCAGTAGGATCAGGCAGCTGGGTCCTGGGAGGCAAGAACTAATCCTCATTTTCGAACAGACAGACAAAGGAAGCCTGCGAATCAAAACGTTTCGAGGGGCACATGACCTACACATGAGCAGCATTGTTCCTGCTTCAGCTATGTACCACAGGGTTGCGTTGGGTTCGTTCCTCATCGGCCATACCTTGTTATTATTAGCAAAACGGCAGAGAAACATTTGACTTTTTCCTCTAATCTCATTTCCACATCTGCGGAGGCTTTGATTTCCGTGTAGATGAAGCCCCATAGATAGTCACCCCTGGAGAAATGAGGCGAGGAGATAAGAGGATGATAGTAGATCCAGATCGAGACAAAGACAAAGAGGAGTCATCTCTTCACATGGCTGCTAATCTCCATACAATCCAAGATTAGCGCAGCCAGAATCGCCCATCACTGCCCCGCGGGCAGCCAATGATTAGTCATCTCCTTGATGAGAATTTGTGACTGTTGCCCCGCCAAAGGGAAGCTGATCAATATACACTTTCTGGTGACAACGACATGCTTGGAGCTTTCGTGAGGCACCTGCTATTATCCATAATGTAGTTACAGAACATGAGCTAGAAACATCGATATAAACTGCTTATGTGCACCGACGATCTCTCGTTGTTTCAAGCGAACAGACAGAGGTGTGCTGGGGTTGTTTTTCATACAGGTGGGGTGTGGGGTCCACATTGTCATTGTTGGGGGCTTTTAAACCTGCTCATTACACCAAGACTGTCAAAGTAACTGTTACTGTGAAAGGAAGGGGGGGGGGGGGGGGACTGTGGAGTTGGAGATGAGAGCTGTTTACATGTTCTATGTTCTACACATTGAACTCTATGATAATGGACTATTTTAATCGAGTTGATAAATAAAAGCATTGTAATCATGCCCATTGACGGAGGCCAGTGAGTTTCATTAGTATTCCGATTGGTGTCGATGCAAGGCGCTGACGTTGATAAACGACGCGTGACCCTTGACCCCGTGGCTCTCTTTGCCAAAAGTTGCTCCCACACTTTCCCACTCCAGGCTCATCTGTTCCACTTATCACTGCTAATACAATGCGTAGGCTACCCTGGCTCGCGGCTCCATTGAGGACCACACACTAGGAGCCACCGGTGTCAGCGCTGAATGCTGTCTCAGGTTATATATAGTGGAGTGAAATAAAGAGGTGATGCTCTTCTTGTCCATTCAGCAAGTCCAAGCGCAGAGAGGCTCCCTGGCTGCCATGGTAACGTGCTGCCCCTCATTCACGTCCAATTTGTCAAAGAGGCCTTTTATTTTGTGGTGTAATGGATGTTCGGATCCCCCGGCACACACACTTGTGGGCACACACTTGCACACGCACGCACGCACGCTGAAGAGAACAGGTCAGTGTGTAGAACATTGTGTGTGTAGAAGTGGGTAGTGTTGATTTCTGGATGTGTGGAGAGGAAAGTTGAAGGTGTCATCACAACCCTTTTGCAACCTGTCAGACCACTATGATAAACATATGCGTGTTGCGGTTGATGTTGGCAACTCAAGGACAAACACTTAATTACCCCATAAATTTGTGAAGTGATTCATTTGAAATTCAAGTCATTTAATTAAAATATGCAAATCAACAGGCATCATCATAACATAGGATAAACTTGCCAGGGGAAAGAACTCCAGACAAGAGTTCACTTACTCTGCAATTTTCATTCCCCATAGGAGAGATAGGACTGAATATACACTACACTCTCTACTTCCTCTTTCCATAGAAGGCAATAGTGCACACATTGGGGCCAAACAGTGATGATTCATTAAAGAAGTGGAAGAGTTGGAAAGCCATTACATATATAATTGGATTTCATTTCATCCATGTGAAGCAAAAAAGGCTTGTCACCACCCCAGAAAGGATGGAGCCAAAATGCAATCAGGGTGTTTTTACCTCATTGTACAGTGTGTGTGTGTGTGTGTGTGTGTGTGTGTGTGTGTGTGTGTGTGTGTGTACAGTATCACACAGAAATAAAGCGCACACACACTTATGCCCACACACACACTCACACAACAGTTGAAAAGGAGCCTTTTTGAACTAGGCTCAAAGTGTCAGGTGAGCAGGGAGAGATTGTGAATGAGCCACGCTGCAAGAGCCACGAATTCAATAGAGAGAACCTGAGCGAGTCGAACCACACCGTCCTCCATGCCCCTCTGGCTCTCAGGGTTTCATATTGTATGTCATGTCTGTCACTGCTGTCACTGCTAGACACTAAATGGAGGCTATCTTTGAGGAGTATGTCGTCACTGAGCAGGGTTTATGGTGTAGGAACGGGAGAAATTCACTGTTGATTCTCCATGACGATGAGGATTCATCTCCTCTAGACCTCTGCTCCATGTCTGACAGACTGACAGACACACTCACATGCACATGTTCGCATGATCACACTCACGTACACACGCACACAGATAAACGCAGCTGCTACGGACCTCTCTCAATATCTATCTGGCACATATAAAAACTCACACACATACACACACACACACACGC
>NC_139672.1:13515398-13520398 GCF_951799395.1 Argentina silus | reverse complement strand
CCAGCTCACGCTCCCTTACCAGGCTGCAGGCTGGCACGAGAAACCCACTGGCACCGAGTCAACTCACTCCCCCAGAACACATCACAACTAGAGACATCCCAGACATGGCTGTATCTAAAGCCATACCAGACACACACATATTTTTAGCTGTTCTGCACTCACATCAAAAAAGCTTTGGAATACCTTAAATGATTTTTATGGACATAAGAAAACCCCATTCATCTCCATCAGTCATTGAGGTTGATGGATCATTTATTACAAAACTTTTTGATATAGCGAATGATTTCAATGACTATTTCACTGGTAAAGTGGGCAAGCTGAAATAACAACATTGAACAAATAGAACCATAATTTTTTGGTATAAAAGATCTAATAATGAAAGAGAAGGATTTCAGTTTTGAATTTGGTCAAGTTAGTGTGGGAGAGGTGAAAAAATGGCTGTCATCCATCAATAATGATGAGCCACCAGGGATAGACAACCTAGATGGGAAACTATTGAGAACGCCATCACACTGGACTGCCAACCCTATCTGCCGCGTCTTTAACCAAAGCCTAAACGAGTGTGTCTGTCCACAGGCGTAGAAGGAAGCGAAAGTGATTTCACTGCCTAAAAATAGTAAAGCAGCCATTGGCTCTAACAGCCACCCAATCAGTTTGCTGCCTGTTCTTAGTAAACTGACGGAGAAAATATCGTATTTGACCAAATACTAATCAAAGCATTCATATGGGCTGAAACAACTCACATGCATGTCATGAATATGTGAGCAGCCTAAAGACACGTCTCCGACACAATTTAAAAACTAGCTAACTATTACAAGTTATTCAGAGAGGCAACGATGTTGATTAAAGTGGCAGAGAAAGCTGGGACTTCATGAATATGTGAGCAGCCTAAAGACGCAGCTAGGTATACAAGATATTTTTATATTGAAATGTATTTATGTTACAGAAGGGAGGAGAGTAGGGGTGATCATCGTGTGATCATGTATCAACGCAAATCAACAAAAGAAACATGACTAGTTTGAATTGTATTAGCTATAATATAAATGGTATAAATCATGCTATAAGAGAACTTAAGAAGATGTGCTGTTGAGAAGTACTGGTTTAAGAGACACACTTGTCAGAAAATGAGCGCAAAAAATTAAGAAGGGAATGGGTAGATGAAGTATTTAGCACATCTTTTCAAGGTGGGAAGAAAATAGTTGTTCAGTTTTGTTTAAAAGATCTGTGTGTGTTGAGAGGTGCTCATGGTAGATATGTGATGGTAGTGGGATCAGTTGGAGGTATAGAAATCATCATTCTGAACATGCATGCACCATCAGGAGTTCTTTAAACATATAGCATGTTATAGCAGACAACACTATTATGATTATGATGGTTATAATGGGTGGTCGACTTGAATTGAATATGAATAACAAGCTGGACAGACTCCCGGCTGAACAGTGTCCCCATTCTAAGACATCCAGAGCTTTGGTATCCATGGTGAAAGAGCTGGGCCTCATTGAGACATGGTGTTTTGTGAAGGAAGTGAAGGATTTTGCTTTCTCTCAAGGGTACATGGCAGCTACTTCAGAATAGATTATATCAGATTAAGAGCCAGTATTTCTCAAAAATACATCTAGGAATGGAAAAGCACTTTAAGTATTGGAGGCCTAATGTTTCTATATTGATTGACAAGATTTGAAAAGATTATTTTACACCAAAGATAATGACGAAGTTTCACCATCTGTGGGAGGGGGCGAAGGCAGTATTAAGAGGGAAGATCATTGCTATGTCTGTCAAACTAAAGAAGCAGCGTACTGAAAAGCAGCAGGATTTGGAGGTTAGTTTAAAGAGTCTTGAACAGAAGCATAAAATAACAAGGGATACAAAGGCTAGACAAAAGCTGGATATGCAGGAAATTACAGTATAAGGATCTCTATGATTCACCAGAGAAAGATCAAAAAGAGGAAACAAATTAAAAACCTCTTTGTCTAACCTGAATCTCACTAAATTATCAGAGGAGGAGGTGGCCAAAACGACAGCCAGTTACAGAGAGAACGAGATCGAGGAAGCCATCGAGTGATTGAAAAATAAGGGTTCTCAGGCGAATTCTATAAGACCTTCATTGAGAATACCACCTGGTTCTGTGCAAAGTATAGAACAATCCATTATCAGAGGGGGACCCACCCAAAACATGGTCTGAGGTAGTCATATCAGTAATTCACAAGGAAGGTGAAGATCCTTCACAGTGTAGCTTGTTTAGGCCTATCGGTCTCCTTCCCACAGATCTGAAGTTGTTAAGTACAAGAATTACAAAGAGAATTCTAAAGGGAAATGTATGAACCCAGACTAGGGTTTATACCTGGCAGACAGATAGCTAACATTATTAGGAAAGCCCTGAACAAACAGTCTCTGGCTAGAGGTAGACAGAAACCATCAAAGCTTCTCAGCTTAGATGCTTGAGAAGGCATTTGATAGGGTTGATTGGATATACTTATTAGTGTCTGATATACTTATAACAGACACTAGTGAGTATGGACTCAGCCCATTAAAGTGGAACAGAGTACTGAATTCTGACCTGATATCCAGTGTTAGGGTGAATGGTTACAGCTCACAGTTAAGTATTGAGCCATTAGCAGAAATGATAAGTGGGAACCCGCAAATGGAGGGATGAAATACAGTGGTGTGACACACAAAATATCACTTTTTGAGGATGATATTTTGCTGTATTTAAAAGAATCCCTTCAGTCAATCACAGGCTATGATGATTTCAGGAAGTTGGCCTCCTCAGTTGAATATATATGTGTCCTTTCATTGGTCTAGACAAGAGTTGAAATACTTATGTATTATTTTAACACCCTCTACGTCGCAACTGTATGCAGCAAACTATACTAAACTGATCTCACTGATTAAAACTGATTTATTGCCATGGGAAGTTCTCTTTAATCGGTACGGTGGAGACTAGATTGCTTTTTTTCTTTCATTCATAGCCCACTTTAGTCCCTGAGTCTACTCTTCTCAAGATGTTAGATAAGCTTATTTTAAAATTCATTTGGCAAAATAAGAGACCTAGAGCGAGACTCAAAGTACACAAAGTATTGAATTAAACAAGACATTGTGTCGGGTTGGGTACATCATTCGTGAGGCAACGGAGGACATTATGAGGAAATCTTTTAGAAATTTAGATTGAAGAATGAGTGGGTAAGACAGGACAGCAGTATGGAAGAAACTGGGACTGCCAACTTTGATGTCAAAGGCCCTGAAAATTACAAACAATGCAGACTTTTTGCCATCCATAATGGACAATGGTTTTAGTAGATGGGCAGGAAAAGGATTAACCAGGTTTTTGAAGGGAATGTTCTCATATCTTTTACTCAGCTTCAAACCAAATTGCTAATGACATGTTTAGATACTTTCAGATAATACACTACCTAAAGACGCACAGAGATTGTGAGGTCATTAAAAGAACACCATCCAGGGTGGAGTAATATTCTCAAGTCTGAATTATATAAAAGGTTACCGTTGGCTACAACTGAACATATGCTGGATGTTAAAGGACAGTGGGAATTAGAGATTAATGTGGCTGTGAAATGCACTAGTCTGAAGGGAGTTTGACTGGAAACTTTGCTTTCGAACTACTTTTTGGATATCGAGATTTGATTTGAAGAAAAAAAAAAAAAAAAAGCCTCGGCACTATGCTTCTGGGACTGGTTCTCTGAACAGCTATGTTCATTTTCAACCCATGGACAATTGTGTAGCAACGTTTGATGATGAGCATCAAATGACAACCTAAAGTCAATGTTGAAAAATAACCATCACATTACCTAGTTTAATAAACTATAAATTCCAACCAACATTTGACTGAGCAATAACCATCAAACTACAATATCAATCCAAAATCCAGTGTTAATCCAAAACAGCTACAGAGATCCATCCATCTGTCTATAGTTGTATGCTCTGTCGTGAGTTTTATGTTCTGTGAGGACTGCAGAAAGAGCAGCGGCTGCATCTGCAGCAGCTAATGGGGATCCTGATAAACATATAAACATACAGTAACCTTGTTCAAGGCCACCCATGGAGAAGCAAGCTGCAATATTTTGACAGAGCTTGTATCACAGTACATTCAATTCCACATCCCGGGGTACATGTGAGTTTATATCTACCCCTTACAATCTTCACAGCAGCACTGATTCCAACAGGGATGTGGCTACCATTTTACAGTAACCATAGCAACTACTTGGGACCGAGACTGGGAGAGGAGGGAAGGTCAAGGGTTGAGCACCGTTCAGTGGCAAATCAAATCCACTCCTTGCCGAGACTGGTGCTCTGAAGACTGGCCTCCTGCTGGACGAGACCTCCCCCAGGTGAGAGCATCAGGGTCCTTAATCCCAAACTCTGTCTCCTATCAGGCCTATCCAGAGACTGGACCAGGGACGCAGATGTCACCAAGACTGCCATATCAGGACATTGCTGGCTGCTGGCATGTCACAAGTCATAAGAGTATATGGTGGACATTTTCTAGGTCTTTTCAGTCAATCCATCTCAGCTCCTGTAATCTTTAGAACAGCGCCGAGCCCCACAGGTGGCCGCTTACTTACCGTAGCCATGGCAACTGCTGTGGAAATGGGGAGAGGAGATTAGTGTTCGGTGGAGAAGAAAAGGTCCTTTCACTTACCTTTAGCGGTAGCGACATGGATGTGTGTGGGTGGTGCCTACTTAGCTAAGTGTTTTGGGCTATGACTCATGGTTAAACCACACAGACCTGTATCAGAGACACTAGCTACCCAGGTGGGTCCTCTCTTTCCCTCCGGGCCAGTCCACAGATGGATCCGGGGGGGGGGGGGGGAGGGGGCGGCACACTGGCACTGAGTTCAGCCATCTGCCTGTCAGGACTACTCCATTACAGACACCCTCCCATTCTCTGGCTCAGATGTTCCCACCACAGATGGACAGCCCTCAAATAGGTGGTTGTGACGCCTGGACTGAACTACTATGATATGACAGTACTGTCTGTCACCACT
>NC_139672.1:13432898-13512898 GCF_951799395.1 Argentina silus | reverse complement strand
AGGCATCCACACCCTGTCACATGATGTGGGTAGTCTCGTGCAGTATGTAGGGCACAGGGCGACTCTCCGCCCAGTTTGCCCATCACTTGTAGACTGGCTTCCCTGTAAAGGTGTATGCCCCTGACGGCTGATTCTGCCTGAGTGGGTCTGTCTCCTGATGCGTGGGCATATCTAGTCTACCTTCAGAGAGAGGAGTGGGGTGACCTGCACACACAGTATCTGAACAATACACGCATGTGCACGTGCACAGACATGCATGCATGCATGCACACAAGCACACACTCACACAAACATGCAGATGCACAAACAACAAACATGCACACACACTCTCTCTCTCTCTCTCTCTCACACACAAACACAGACACACATACACACACACACACACACACACACACACACACACACACACACACACACACACATACATTCACCCACACACAATGCAGACCTTTTCACGCTATCTGGACAGCCTATTAGTGGGACAAAAGCACATGTTTCCCTATTCATTTAAAAAAAGATCAGTGGATTTGCACAAATCCTGCTCAATTCAAATGTTTCTAACAGAGCTGCCTGTCTCTTTCTCTGTGACTCTCGTTCTCTCTCTGTCCGTCTGTTACACACACATTCAAACATTTGCATCCTCTTTGAGGCAAAGAGGGTTCTCATCCAAGAATCGGAGCTGGGGGAAAAGGGATTGGAGAGGGTGGTGACAGAGGAGCAGAATCAGAGCGAGGTTGGGTGGGGGGTAGTGGTGTTTTACTGGTTAGAGGGGACCCCTCTGGAAGCATAAGGCTTCTCTGTTTTAAAAACGCTTTGATCCCACTCTTCAGACACACACTCAAGGGTTAACTCAGTTAAGGACCCTCGCTCTGTCTCTCTCTTTTATTTCTCTCCCCCTCTCTCTCTCTCTCTCTCTCTCTCCCTCTCTCTCTCACTCTCTCTCTCCTCACCCCACATTTTTATTTTGGAGCTCAAATTAGCAATTCAAATGGCAGCTATTTGGATATGCTTGCCCAGTTTCCTCCCCTTTGCTTTCCAGGCAGTTTGACAATATTTTTGTTCAGCCCCATTTCCCCCTTACACAACTGTAGCTGTGGGTGGAGGGGGGATGGGGGAGGGGGCCTATGCAGTGGTGTTTGAGTGTGGGTGTGGGAAGGTCAAATAGAGATAGATAGAGTCGTCCTTGCCATTTGGCAAGCTGTTGCTTGAGCTCATATTGGGATGAAGTTCATTGGAGTATGGTTGCAAAGAAGGTTACAAAAAGGCTTCTTTTAGCAGATTACGAAGCAGCTTCACTCTGTACTGTCATTTGGTTTGTTTATAGCTGGAGGATTTACGCGCCTAGCTTTTTAACTCCAAACTTTGTTTAAGGCATCACATTCCATGCTTTGTTGCGATCTCTGCTCAGGTTGGTAGACCTAGCAAGCTTTTCGTGTCCCCAACACAACTGGTGAGAGATGCTGTTTTGTGTGCTGCAGGCGGGATCGCAATTGCGGAGCGGTGATGAAGCGGACTGGCCTACCTCAGTCCAAACATGGGTCTCCAGGGGGCGTACAGATTAACCGTGGGTATAACCGAAATGTATAGATTAAGCGGGATATGTATATGTTTCCTTTTTTCACACATTTCCCGCATCACATGAACACCAGCAGTTTTCCAAATACATTTGCACCGACAGAACAGATTGTTAGCTAGCTACATCCATAAGGTGCATCAGCCTGCGTGATTCATTACCTCAGCGTGTCACCGTTCCTCCATCGCTCCACTGGGCGCAGCTGACAGGGACCACAGCAATATAGAAGGGATGGCATAATGGTCTAGCCTTTTTGGGTTTGTTGAATCCCAGTAGATTTAAAGCTTGCATATTCCAGCTGTAGTCATCATCAGTAAGTTTTGTTTTATTTTTTTCCAGCAATCACTGTCGTTATTAGCCCATATACAACATCCAAATGTAAATAGAAATATAACCGTGGTCACAGAGTTGTTGTTATTTGGGAACCCCCTGCTTTGGTGTTTTTTTTTATATTCGCTGCATCCTGGCACAGGCACCAAACCGTTGGCATGGTGATAAAAGACAGTCAGCTAGGTAGCTAAATAACAAATCGAATAGATTAGCTATGGAGTGAAGTTTTCACCGTCTCTGCAAAGTGTTTTGTTACTACTGCTGCACATAAGAAAGCCCATGTTCGCTCAAGCTCCGCTCTCCCTGAGTGAGATAGGTGCACACCGTGACAGACAGTGCTCCACTGAGTCAGAGAGGTTAAGGCACATTTCCAAAATTGATATGTATCTGGGGGAGTGGGGTGGGGGGTGGGGGGTGGGGGGGTAGTTGCTTTCACGTGCACTCTACCCGTGCCCACTACTTAGGCTCTCAACTCATGCATGTAATAGAGGGTGATGATTTTGTTTGAAGCTATGCTATGTTTAAAGGTGAATTTTACCCCTGGTCCATCTGGATATTCATTGTTTCTTTGCCCTTGGGGTGTGTGTGGAGGACATCCATGTTTTTTTTTTTTTACTCCACAGAGACCTCTGAGTGGTTTCATACTAATTATAAAAAATGTGCTGTTGGAACACCTGTGAAAAGATGTGTGGTTGTCTACAGAAAGCTCCTTCTGTTTTTTGGGTGACACTAACACCGTTTGGTTGGTGTTCTTGGAGGGGCTTTCTAGGAAGCAATCCTGTACATGTAGATGTTCTTGTTTCACTGAGTCGTCACCCCGTTCAGAGCCTGTATAGAAAGTAAGCTAAGAGAGCGGCCTAACAGATAATAACCTTGTTCTCGTAGAGGTTTGTAATATATTATGAATGGTTGCCAATGTAAGCTCACTTCCTCTACATCTACAGTCTCCGGTTACAAGGAAATCTAGGTTTGGTTTCTGACATACTCCACGAGCGGCTCCACTCCTCCATAGCTACTGTGCTGCAGTTGCATCCACTTGAGAGCCTTGGCATCATTAATCCATTAAACTTTAAATTCCAGAGGAATTCTAGCCCTGCTCCCAGATTAGCAGTTCAGTGCATTTCTCTGTCAGTTCACTGAGTTGAAATTAATTTCTCTACTAATTTAGTAATTGCACGCAAAAGCTTTTTATCTCTGTGTTGGATAAGCTGCATCAGACAGTCACTGCTCTGAGCAGGTTAGATATTTCAAAGTGTTCAATTATTTTCACACTACAGCACAGGCTTATGACACTTTTGGCATGGACAGTGGGCCGCACATATCTGCTTCATATGGCCACACAAAATATCGAACATTTCTTTCTAAATTAAACCAGATAAAGACCCTGTAAAATGTGTTGGTTGGGTTTACGACCGTGTAAGTATACAATAAATTGTCAGAGAATATTGTGTATATTACTGCACCGCACTGACACACTCAAATGATTTAATTTCTATATGCAGTGGATGAGTGTTAATGAGTGTTGTTGGCCACTCTGTCCAAACGATGCTTCGTTATATTGACATGTTAGCACTAGTATTCCATGTGGTGCCCCACACAGTGTTTGTGTGCATTGATCGTATATTTTGATTTTCTCAGTTAATTAAGACCATTTAAAAAGTCCATAACGACACTCAAATTCAACTACTTACCGTAATAAAAAAAATGGAATATAAAATGTGTCCATTTTAATTTCCAAATAAAATGCTCCTTCTGTTTTAAACATACTAAATACATACCGCCAAATGCTAATACTGTAGCTGCCTTTCATGTGTGTGTGGGTGTGTGTGTGTGGTGTGTGTGTATGTGCATGTGTGTGCGTGTGCGTGTGCGTGTGTGTGCATGTGCGTGCGTGCGTGCGTGCGTGCGTGTGTGTCTAGTGTTCATTTCAGAGGGTGGCATTTGCGGGGGAGGGGGGAGGGTGACGGGCTGAGGACGTGTGACGATGAGCAACTCCCATAATCCCTCTCTCTGCGCTCGGAGGGCCAGCGAGTGAGTCACTGTGTCTCCTGTGGCGTCTCCTCCCCTGCTCTGACAGACTCCCACAGAGGTTTGCGCTGGCGTGGGATAGCTGGACGCTGTCCCCGCAATCATGTGCCCCCTCTGGAATCAGTGCCTATCAGCGTGAGCGCTGTCTACCAGGGACAGGCCACCATGAGGCCGTGCAGGCTCTGACACTATCCCACATGCAGAGTACTGCTGTTATGACACTGACTGACGCCAGGCTCATTTCTCAGTTTATGTCCGTGTGTAATTTTCTTCTGGCTCTTTCTTTCCCGAGCCGCCTCCGCATCTTGAGTGTCTTGTACCCTCCTTCTGTCGTGCTTCTGAGATTGTCAGTCCTCTCTGTCACAGCACACAGGAGCATGAGGTGTGTTGTCCTGTGACCATGGCCCGCTCACACACCATACACCTGAGGTGTGAGAGGAAGGATAATGGTATATTCACAGACAAACAGACACACACATACACACACACACACACACACACACACACACACACACACACAAGGCAGGCTCTCTAAACACAGAAATGACACAAACGGGATACACTTACACACACACCGTTACCATAACGATGTGCCCTGTCATTGCTTCCTCTCAGCATGATGGCACTGTACCGGCCTGGGCATCATTTGGGAACATTACAATAATAATCTTATTTGTATGATTATTTGTTTATGGCTGTACATAATATTCTTCTTCTTTTCCCACACTGCTTCAATATCTTACGAGTGTTTTATACACTCATAATAAACGTAACTCAAGGTCTGTTCATAATCCTCAGGTATGATCTCCACTGGGTGGGCGGCTTGCCAAGGTGGCACGGTTCTACAGCCGCCAGGTGCTGTGCTGTGACGTAGAGCCGCAGTGTTCCTCCACTGGCGTTCCTAGACATCCCTAATCCCCCTGCAGCCCGACACGACGGCTAATCCCATCAGGCTCGATTGTGTGCGGAAATAAAGACACACGTTGTGTAAAGCGGAAAGAGCCTTGAGGAACTTTCAAAGTCCTCAATGCAAACCCGCTAATCACGCCCTCGTTCGGGTTCAGTCCAAACGCACTCCCAGTTGACCCACCCGATGCCTCACACCTTCTGACTGTGTATCTGACTCTGGATACGACCCCTGACACTCCGGATTTTCAAAAGCTTTCATTTCACACGAAGACGTGCTGTTAGATTTGAGAAACGTCTTGTGTGATAACGTGGCTATGCGATACTGTTTGTGTGTGCTTCCAGTTATTGTTCAATGTCACGCTGGATAGAACGATTGCCTCTGTCCTCTAGATAGAAAGAAGGGGCGTCTCGTGAATTTGTCATCCTCTCACAGTGGCCGTGCTGTCCGAGCGAAGGCTACCACGCAGAGTTTGGAAGTAATGAGCGTGAGGTAAGTGGGTGGAGGGTTAGTCGTTCATCGAGGCACCGACCGTGTATCCGCCCGGCCCACGTCTCTATTCCTGCTTGACTGGATGTCACACTGGCTAAGATAATGAAGAGCCCTATTCAAGGGGGACAATTAGATTGAGCTGTAATGTGTCTGAGATGATAAGCATTTTCGCTTCCAGCGAGGGACGCATCTGCGGAGGAGTTTTGCCACCATGTTAACATAGAGCCTAAAAGGTGTCCAGAGAGAGAGAGAGAGAGAGAGAGGGGTTCAAGGTTCAAGCGCATTGTTGACTTGCTCAGACCCTAATCACAAGAGATGTACATGAGAGAACATTTTAATTTTTAATTTTTCCTTTTTCCCAGTTGTTCTTTCTTTGTAACATGATGACCAACCTAAGCGTGACCGTGTATTAAAGCCTTACAATGAGTAAAGCCTTACAATGAGTAATAGAGTTTATATAACTGATGACTCATCATTCATCACCATTAACTATTACATGGAGAATAATTCATGTCTTGTGAATAGCCACTTGTTATGCAGTGATTCATATCTTCTCCAACACAAAATAGATACTGAGTGAGTCATATTTATCAGCCTACAGTGGTATTTTTTGTTATTTGTTTGTAGTAGTAATATTCTATGTGACGGTCTAAGTTGTGACACTCTACTTTTATCAGTTGAGAAACAGTTCCAAAATACAGCCTTTCTTGTCATTTGCCGATCTAGATAAAGTAATCCATGCATTCATCTCATTTAGAGAACCCCTCTATTATTCCCTCATTAAAATGTCTCTCTCACTGTTACAGATAGTCCAAAATGCAGCTGCTAGGCTTTTAACCAGAACTAGGAAAAGAGACCACATCACCACAATTTTACTGGTTACCTGTTAATTTTAGAATTGATTTTAAAATGTTACTGATAATTTTAAGGCTCGGCTGGATCCAGACTATATTTTGGACCTTTTAATCCCATACAAGGCCCAGCCCAGTCTGAGATCCTCAGGCTGGGGCCCTTCTGGCCATTCCGCAGTCTAGACGGAAAACAAAAGATGACCGTGCCTTTGCCATTAGGGCCCCTAGACTCTGGAACGACCTGCCGGAAGATATTAGGCTAGCAAGATCAGTATTTTCTCTCCTTAAAACTCATTTTTATAGACTAGCCTTTAACTGACCTGCCCTTATTGTTTTTAATGTGTTGTGTTTTACTGTGTTTTCTTACTGATATTTAGTTTTTATTTGCATATTTGTTTATCGTTTGGAAAGCACTTTGTAACACTGTTTTGAAAGGTGCTATATAAATAATATATATTAAAATATATTTAAAAAAAATAAAAATAAATTAGCCTACTGGCATTATGACTGCCAATGGCCCCTGGTGTGAGCATTGATTACTTTGTCTTATGATGACTGTTGGATAGATGATTCACTTACTTAAACAAATGTATTGCTGTACGTCGCTTTGGGTAAGGGCGTCTGCTAAATGCCA
Source organism: Argentina silus (assembly GCF_951799395.1). Lineage (NCBI taxonomy): Eukaryota > Metazoa > Chordata > Actinopteri > Argentiniformes > Argentinidae > Argentina > Argentina silus. The sequence continues at coordinate 13,506,083 of NC_139672.1, read as the reverse complement.
TAAATGTCAATGTAAATGTAAATAAGGTTTATTATTAATATGATTACTGTTACAGTAGTAGCTAGAGCATGCAGTATGGCAGGTTCTGAATCTGGTTTGCAGACAGTCTTTAATTAGTCCAGTGGTCCAAATGAGGTTAGCGTAGTGAAGGAATGAGAAGGGAAGTGGGGGTGCTCTCCTCAGTGGGAGGAGTGCGTTCAGCAAGCGTAAACGTTACGCAATTCTGCACTTCATTATGTAAGGCAATCAATCAAGCAACTGTAAGAGCCCTCAAGTTCCCCTGAATCCCACGTGAACAGATGCTAATCATTGTTCTCCTCTGAAGTTCACAGCTAATTGTTTCTCTGGAGAACCCCGGCATCCTCTCTGTGCTGTGGCAATGATGTACCATGTATTCAGTGATGCTCAAGAGAGGGATGGATGCTGTAGTATTAACACATTCAGGTTTTCAGTTCACGTAATCCACTGTGACTGTCAGATACACATACGTACATGCTATCACAAACATGACATGACACCTGTCAAGACCGGAGGATGACTGTTGTCTGTTTCTGTATTCCCTGTGCAGCAGCTGGCCTTGTTCCTCACTAGGGAAACTCGTAGAAAAGACAGAGGCCTTCCTTTCCCTTCTCTCGTGCTTTCTTCTCTCTCTCTGTCTGTCTCTCTCTGTCTCTCTCTCACTCTCTCTTTTTCTCTTTCTCTTTCTCTCTCTCTCTCTCCACCTCTCTCTGCAGCTCTGGGATTGTCCCTGATCCTGCTACTGTACATCAAAATATCTCCCGGTTGTTGCCCTGTGTTCCTCTCATCCCGACCATGTAATATTGAGGTCTGTGGGGACCACCCTGCTGTTTTCACTGAGAAGCTGTTCTGAGTGAGGAAAGAGACAAGATGAGCGAGAGGGGGGGAAGCAATGTCACACACAGCCTTTTCAGTGAGATGTGTTTTGACTAAATCTCCCCTTTAGCCACTTATTATTATTCAGAAAGTCCAAATCCTCCTCCGTCACAGCTCCACTGTGCTGAATACTAGGATCAAGTTGAGGGATTTTTTTTTGCTGCAGTGTGTCAACAAATACAGCACTTTCAGTGCATATTTGACCAGCACCGATGTAGAGGTATATCAGATACACGTGAAACTACTTTTGCGCCTTTTGAATTAAAATTAGGATTCTCCTGGTGTGTTGGAAAAGTGTTGGCTTAAAGCTTCCTTCTGAAAGTCCACCAACTGTTTGGGAGGCTAATAACCACTCCCTTTCACCCAAAACAGCCCAACCCTCTATCACGACCTAGGTGGAATAATCTTGATGCTCATGCATTCCATATACGCGTCATGTAACAGGACTCATATCTCATATGCTCAGTTTATTATGGACTAGTACAGCATCATATCAACAAATAACAAAATAACAAAATATTTTTATAGCTCTGTGAATGACTAATGTCACTGCTCGTTGCATCCAGTCTTTGAGTATTTTTTTTCAAGAAAAGCCAGGAAGCAAAATGGCTGGCGTGGGCCTTTAACTGCACGTCCTAATACAATTTCCAAAAAGTATGTGACAGCGATGTAAAAAAAAAAAAGAGTCGTCAAAGGGCTTTTTTTGTTTAGATTTTTGTTTAGATTTCGACACACGACAAGAAGTCCGGATAGAGATGCAAAAAAAACAGCCTTCAAGCTCCACAGAAGCATCGAAGTATGATTTTTAAAATTGTCTTTATTATTTCGATGCATCGAAATGTGTCGATTACTTTGATGCAAAAATTCAAATCATAATAAAAGATGCCATGTTGCCCAAGATCATGAAAGAAGAAGCCTGTCAGTACCCCCATGCCCATCCCCACCCCCACCCCCACCCCCACCCTCACGTCGTCCCTCTCTACTACTGCCCACCCAATGGGCTACAGCACGTGCGCAATTAACGCATGACAGATGGTCTAAGTTCACTTTCAATCAATGAGTCAGATGAAGTGATGAAGAGGGAAGCCCACAACTCCCCCAGGGGTCTCCTGGCATCATGGTCACTGATGCGTACCTCAATTGAACACATTTGATCAGATGACTCCATGGAAATGGTATTTACTTTGAAATTGAAATGCTGCTAGAGAGTCATTACTCTGGGTGTTTTGTAAGACAGGTGTCCACATTGGAGTAGCTATAATTCTCATACATAATTTATGACAAGATACTGTTAATGAAGAAGATGGAGGCATTGTGTATAATTGTATACAGTGCCCTCCATAAGTCATGAAAAGAGGAAGCATTTTGTCTTCTTTTAGCTCTATATTCAGTTTGCATTTGAAAAATTCAAATACAGATTCTCAGCTTTAATTCCATGTTTCCTTTTCCCAGATTGTTTTCGCCATTTAGGAATTACTTCACGAATGCTCACCATAATTAAGAAAAAACCCAAAACAACTGTCCCACAGATCAGGAACACTCTCCAGGAGGTAGGCGTGAATGTGTCAGAGACTGCCATGTGCAGAATACGTCACTAACCAAACTACAGTGGCTTCACTGCAAGTTTCAAACCACTAGTTATCCTCAAAAAGGATGGTCAGGTTTGCTAAAAAGGTCTGGAAAAAGGTCTTGTGGACAGATAAGATGAATATTATCAATAACCAGTGATTGCAAGTGGAAAGTTTGGAGAAAAAATGATCTGCCCAAGATTTACAGCATACCACCTCATCTGTGAAACATGGTGGGAAGGTGGTGTTATAGTTTGGGCATGTATAGCCCAAACTATCTTAATTTACGATGTTACTGCTGATGGCAGCAGCAGAATGTATTCTGAAATGTACAGAAATCTTGTCTGCTCAAGTACAAGCAAAGGCCTCCAAATTCATTGGATGACCCAAAACATACTACCATAGCAACTAGGGAGTGTTTTAGTGCCAACAAGTGGAAAGTTGTTGACTGGCCAAGTCAATCTTCAGATTTAAATCCTATTAAACATGCATTTAATTTGCTGAAGAGGGAACATAAGGCAGAAATACATCAAAACAAACAACGATTGAAGATGGCTGCAGTACAGGCCTGGCAGAGCATCACCAGGGGATATATCCAGCGTCTGGTGGGGTCAATGGATCAAAGACTTCAGGCATGAACGTTATTGCATGCAAAGGACTGTCGACCAAATACTAAACATGAGTGCTTTATTTGGACATTATATGATTTTTTCCAATACTTTTGGAGCCCAAAAACTTTTAGGGCGAGTATGTTCTGAATGAAAAAAAACATTGAATTAAAGCTGAGAATCCCGACTCTGACCCCCTAGAAATTGTTTGATTTCAAATCCAAACTGTTGGAGTATAGAGCTAAAAGAAAACAAAATGCTTTCTCTTTCCAATACTTATGGAGGGCACTGTATATGGTGGTGCGTGGAGCTTGCCTTCGCATGAGGTAACTTTCTGTTACCTCATGTTTTGGAGAACTACCTAGGATGAGGTCATGAGGTCATGACTCTCAACTCATAAGTGACCCTTAACCTCATCACACTAACTGCCTCAGTCCCACTGCAATGATTGTACCCCAAAAGCTGTTGTAAAATGACTAAGGGAATGACCTTGCCAATAACGCTGAACTCCTGTGCTAGGCTCCTGTTAGATGGCCAGGCTGATTAGTATTCCAGTGGGCTCCTCTGCTCCTTGTGTGCTGCTCTGCAGAGCAGCTGTCGATGGCCTCGCTCAGATAATGATAGCCCCGGTAACCAGTCACAGAGCTGACTGGAGGAAAAGATGCTTTCCAGTGACGTATTTTCATCAGGATTTATTAGTTCGATATGAAACGCCATCAAAGGGCCTTACTCTTACTCTGCTTGGGAGTCACACGGCATGTTGGGTGAGAAACAGAGACTAATATTGGACTGGTGTAGGATGGAATGATTGGACTCTTTTGGGTCTGAGCTCATACACTGTGTGTGTGTGTTTGTGTGTGTGTGTGTGTGTGCATGTGAGTGTGTGTGTGTGTGTGTGTGTGCGCGTGCATGTGTGTGTGTGTGTGCATGCTTGTGTGTGTAGCTACTGTGCAGTTGCAAGGCTAACTAAAACCTGCTCCTAGAATTCTTATCTTTATAGAGTCGGTTCCAATTCACATGCGAAACACATTTTCCATCCTCAAAGTGAAATTCTGCACATGATGTTATTGCACAGTGTGATCCTGGCATCCTGCATGATACCGTGGCGATTATCTCCTGTAATCTTTAATAACGTCCCGCAGAGCAAGACTGAGAGCAATAAGCTGCATCTGCTGTGGCTGGCCATGAGTGGTGAGTGGTGAGCAGTGAGCAGTGTTGGCCCTGATGTCCTATGGCCTGCTGTGGCACACAGTGACCAATCCCACGACCTCAGGGGATTACCAGTACCTCCGCTACAGGAAGCGCGCCCTAAATCTCTGCCCCCCCCTGAGCCCACGCAGGTCTGTAGAAACAAAGCTGGGCTTTTTTTGTCACTTGGAGAAGTGTGGATGTCTGGTGTTAAGTGTGGGTGTGTAGCACTTGTGAAGGCTATGTATAACTCGCATATTGAAATGGGAACTGACCTAATGCCCTATGAAAAAGAAGACGTTGGAGAGAAGGATAGCTTCTGACAGTATACAGTATGTGTGACAGGCATGTACTGTATACACATGAACATGTACTATATACAAACACCCACACCCAAATGAAATGCACATGCAATACTCACTGAGCGAGTGTTGATGTTCATGTTTGTATGTTTGTGTGCATCTCGACGAATACAAGAGCAGTGTGTCTGTGTGGGTGGATGTGAAGAACAGAACAGACTATTTTGACAGTCTAGCTGTAGTGGTACGGTTCATACTTTGGGGACTAACCCTCAATGTTACCTCACGTCTTCTAGTTGTGGTCATGTGTGAAGAGCCTTGTTCATGCCTGCGCGTTGCGTCCTCTGTGGTTTCAGGAGGGATATTTATGTTGTCACCGCTCCCTCTCTCCCACTCCTCCACCCTGGGAGGAGGAGCACACACCTGTCACTTAGATTGATGCTTCCCCTAACCGCACGTGGAGAGCAGGGGAGGCTGGTGGAAGCGGAAATCGAAGGACGGGCTCATTGTAAACCATGGAATGGAATAAGGAATGGTATCATCGATGAGCCCGTCCTCCGATTTCTACCTCTACCAATCTCTCCTGGTCAGATCTCAGTGCCCTGTGCTCCAGAGTAATAGTTTTCTTTTCTGGCCAGGAATTTGTCAAATAAGGCTCTGTCAGTGTGGAACCTGCATAGAAATGAAAATTAATGACTAAATGTAAATATGAAGAGTATTACAGCACAAACATTATGACCTCATTTTTAGAATATTATGTTTTACTGACTATCTACAAACCTACATTTTCTAGGACGTGATTGTTCTCTTTGGTTTACCTGCAGTTCTTCTATAATCAAATAGGAATAGGTCTATTTACAGTTAAATGGTCTTATATCTAGAGGAAATGTTTCACTGTGGCCCAGTATTGTGCAACAGGCTATTCTTTTCATGGTGTGAGTGGGTCTACATAATGACGTGGAGAAACATGTAATCTCATTTCTACTTTCATTTACTGACAGACTGCTGAAATGGAATAATAGAGCTCTATCTCTCTTTCTCTCTCTCTCTCTCTCTCTCTCTCTATTTCGGCCTATTCAAATCTGAACTCTTCCATACATTTTGAAAACATGCAAATGAGAACAAGTGAACAAATGAATGTTTAATGAATGTTTTTATGATGGAAAAAAATGCAAATGAGGAGGGGTGAATGAATTAATGTTTAATGAACGCTTGTTTAATGAAAAGGACTTATTAAATAGTGCACTGACTTAGCACTGTGCTACAGACTGCCCCCACCACGCATGAAGGAATCACATTAGGTTTTGGCAAGAAGGTAATACAATACATATTATATGAACAAACGGCACTAATCAGGGCACATGATTGACAGACAGGAGGAGGAGGAGGAGGCGGGGGGGGGGGGGGGGGGGGCGGCAGCATTGGATTGGATGGGCTGTTCCCAGTGACCAGCAAGGCTCTCCTTGGATTCCTTGATTCCTACACGGCCCACACATGGAGGGGAAGATATTTCACTTGCCTCATTTGCATTTGTTGTTATATTCCTTAGATCTCATAGAGAGGCAGAAGAAATAATGGATATTTAATCTTGCCCTCCTGTACTCTAGAAGCTGTGTGTGTGTGTGTGTGTGTGTGTGTGTGTGTGTGTGTGTGTGTGTGTGTGTAGTGTGTAGTGTGTTTAATCTCAATGTTAATTAAACCTGATCTTGTTCTGGTTTCCAGCAATGGAATCATAACTGACATCATCTCTCTTCCTTGGCCCAATCACCAAAGTAAATAAGAGGAGTAATTGGTTAGTAAATGGGAATTGACCAACGTCTTTTGAAGAAGTCTTGCACCATGGAGTATGAGTGAAGTTATGGCAGAGGTTATGGCAGTGACACAGCATACAGTATGACATCGAGCAAGGCTACATGATCACCATAACATTTTATATGCTTAGCTAATGCAAAAGTGATTTATACCTACTACCTATCACATAATGGCTCTATTTTTCTATTTTTGATGACATAGACGGCTCTAGCTTGTTCATGGTGTGTAGATTCAGATATAATCAAAGGGCAGTTCTGTGTAAAAGGATCAGTGTACATGCCCCATACCTATTTCACAACCTCTAGCCTCATTGCCACTTAGCCTCGCAAGCCTACAAAATGTATTGTTTTATTGTTCTATTTAGTAAATTTGTTATTGCTATTTTGTTAATTTTTTGCTATTTTGTAAATTTTTTGCTATTTTGTAGATTTTTGTCAATATTTGCTATTGTTTTTTATGTCCCATGCACCAACCTCACCAAGTTAATTTCCTGTATGTGCAAATATACTTGGCCAAATAAAATAATTCTGATTCTGATTAAGGTATTTTTTTGCATGCTCCTGAACATGATTCTTTCCCTCTTTCTGTTGAGTTCTTTAATTGACTGTGTGCTGGTTAATTCTCATAATTAAACTGTTGTCTATTTCATGGTTGAGGAGAAATAAACAGCAGCAGGAGGTCATGATAGAAGCATCGAAGGCAACAGCAAATGACATTGGTCTTCGAGGTCTGATTAGGTGTGCCATTAACAGCCTTGTCATATTACATCCAGGTGGCCTCCATAGGAGGTCAGAGAGAGTTGACTATAATGTGTACACCTGATGTCCTGAATTCTCTATCGGAATAGCGGCCAACAGGGTACTGCTAGCAGTTTACGCTAAAGAAAGATCTGCTCGCTAGTGTGAGAGGTCTCTGTTGAGAACACTGTATATATGCAATAAAGGACAGAAATATCCTCACAACCTTGCTCCAGGGACCACATAGTCCTTTTCATTCCTGTTGTACGCTTTTCTCACCTGGCTGGCGTCTCCCAGGGGTAGGTGACGGAGGTCAGGGGGAAGCGTGAGAGGGAATTCTGGGAGTGACAGCAGAGCTGAGGGCCTGAGGAAAAACTACCACCACTATCATCATCATCACATCTTCATCTGAAAGACCCAGGGGTGGTAACCATGGTGACAACCCGGATAAAGGGTCAACTCACTTTGGTGTGTAGTGCAGTGCCACTCTGGTGGCCACTCTATCTTGCACAGCTCTCATTTAAAATACATTTGTACAGTATTTTACAATCACTTCTTTGCAGGTATGCATAAATCAGTCTTATTTATTACTGTTCATTATACCTATGTGCACCCCTTGTTTTGACTTTCTTCTTTTCTATTCGCCCTTGTAAAAGAACTCCTTGGACCTTAATAGGACTTCCTAGTAAAAAAAAAGAAAAAGGTTCCTTTAGTTGTCATTTTGGATGCAAGCACAACCTGACTGACACTGTACATAGCATCCATTGGGCCCAGTGTTGGCCTGTTGTTGTTTATTTACTCCCACCCTCACAGATTTTTACCACTTATCAACTCCACCTATTCTGTTTCATTTTCTTTACTCTAGGTCACATACAGACATTTTGAAAGAGAGGTACCTGAACTTAATGGCAAATCCTCATTCTTGCCTGGTGGAATAGGTAACACCTGGATTTGATTACATCAATACGGTGGAAGTGTCACAGGGTGGCAAAACATGAGTTTATTTTGGGAGTAACAGGGTTTAAGGAGACAAACCAGTTGTCAGTCTGCTAATTAAGAGGTACACCTGTAGCTAATGATCAATTAGAGGGGAGCTGGATAAAAACCCTGTTTCGTGTAGTTGGGTCTCTGGGAGCTGAGCGGAAAGAGCTATTCTGCTGGACGCGCCCGAATTAGAACCTGAGAGCAGGTGTGTAAATAACAAGCGGTGCAGGTACATATGGTCCCAAACGCAACTTGCGTGTTGCCATAGTTTTCAGCATCCTGGATTCCTGTTGGTTGACTTTGTTATATCGGCCCGTAGCAGATCTCACACTGTAGAAAGGAGAACGTGGTTCATGGCAGATTGGTGGTCTGTGTATGCCTAGCTTAAGGCATGGTCGAATTGATTTCAAGTGCCTGTCAACATCTTAACGGTCTCTTTCTAAGCATCCCACGAAACGGCCCAATCAGAGTGGCAATGGCATTGTTGCCGAGCCCTGAAGAGGATATATGAAGAGAATATAAGCAACATTAGTTTATTTTGATGCCCAAGATGTGAATTCTAAAAAAGTGTTAGTAGAAACAACTGATTTGGAAAGAAAAAGGAAACAACTAAATGGAGGGGGGGGGGGGGTCTGGAACATAAATGGTATCTGCAGAACATCAAATAATTTCCCCCCAAAATCAAAGAAAGCCCAACATTCAAAGGATTTTCTCCTCCAATCACACAAGCTCACACTGAGATTCTTCATTCTCCACTCACAGATGTGCTCATTTTCCCAGAGAGAGGGGGGGGGGGGGGGGGGGGATCTCTAGGCTTGAGATGAGCGTTTAACCTCCTTTAAAGGACAGATCGCCATTCTCAGCTAATGAGACTTGACATTGGCATTTGAAAACCCCAACAGCAGCCAACACAGAAATAGAGAAATAACCAGATACCCCCTCTCCACACACCCACAGACACACACACACACACAAAAACAAAAATAGACTGACATTATAAATACGGATACAAGCAAAGGAAACTGTCCAGGCTCAAGGAAGGAATTAAGTGTTCATGTGGGACCATGCTCTTGCCTGTAGGCCTGACATGAGTGTTATAGAGTAGTCTGATGAGACAAAACTAGCCACAAGTCGTTTTATAGGGGAAGTTATTAAATTAAAATGTCATAAACTACAAAGAGTAGCCCGTGAAGGACCTAGGATGAAAACAGAGCCCCAGGGTAAAGAGGATTGTAGCCCTGTGGCAGTGCATTTGCAGATAATCTTCGGGATGGGGGAGAGCGAGAGAAACCTAGGAATTCTGTTCGCAGAGTGAAGGAAAAAAAGACCATCAGAGACGCTTATCTCTGAAAGGCTTCTGCTACCCAGCCGGGTCAGATGAATAAAGAGGTTTTAACCTAATTTCTGACATCCACCGCCACTCTCGCTGGGCCTGTCCTCAGAAAGCAGGACTAAAAATAAAGAAAAATTAATCCTTTTTTTTTTGCCAGCAAAAGCCGTATGCATTTTTGTAAAGGATGTGCTTCTAAAGATGCTGCTTCCAAACATAAGAGCAGGGATTTTGGATAGCAATGTATTCCTGTATCACTCACAACAGGTAGCAGATACAGGTAGCAGATGTATTTCAATTTGCCTGGTGAATGTTAAGGAAACTGGCAATTAGTGCTTTCACATTGGTCTTTATCTTTATCAAAGTACAAACCGTTGATTAAGGGTTGACTAGACTGTCTCTTGTGAAAAATAACTAAATTATGCCATTTTTGTATCAAGATTACACAGACAGGATAAGAGGAAGAGTACAATTAAATATTGTGAGCCACTTCACTATTGATTTAACCATCAGCTCTCTTCGTAATGAATCATCTAAAAGGAAACAGAGGCTGAAAAATAACAAACACACTCATAATTGTAATCTCTTTTTGATCCAAAGCCTACAGTGCCCCCTGGTGGCCACATATCATATCCAGTGCTTGTGTAAAGGTTGACCAGAGCAGAGTTGGAAACTCCATAACTAAGTACGATTTGTCGGAATATGAGCTTTTAAAATTATGATTCAGTGGACAGACACTTTAACACAATGTACTGTTCATTCTGAACAATCAAAATAATTCTCAGCATTGTCCATGACTCTTTATTTTGTCTCGGGTCTCCCTCTGGGTCTTCCTCTAAACCCTCGTCTCCCTCTACTTGTGGCCCTTATTTCGCTCCCCCTCTTCTTCTCTGCTGTTGGGTCAAAGTCTGAGTCACTGTTGTTCTTTCTTGCCCCCTCCTCCTCTGAATCCTCAGGATCAATCTGGCGTTGACTGCTCTGGCGCTTCCTCTTCCTCCGTTTCACCTCCACCCTCTCCTGTTCAGTCCCTGAGTTTGGCTCCTGACTCTCCCCCTGCTTCTTAAAGTTAGAGCCTGGCCCATGACAGCGTTGGACGTGGCTCTTCAGACTGACGTTGTGATTGAAGCTCTTCTCTTACTGTTGGCACTTGAAAGGCCGCTCTCCTGTGTGGAGGCGCATGTGGGACTTGAGGTGACTCGCCTGGTTAAAGGAGCGTCGGCATACCTGACAAATGTGGGGCTTCTCTCCAGTATGGACCATTGCATGTCTCTCAAGGTGGTTGATGTCAGAAAATTCTTTATAACAAGTGTGACAGATGTGTCTATTCAGGCCACTGTGGGTTCGTAGATGGCGGTTTCATTTTCTTATGGTAAACATGGTCTTGTCGATGGAAAGGTCGGTGAATCTGGAGACCAACTTTATTTATAAAGCGCTTATCACAGTCTGGGCATGGGAACTGCTTGATCTTGTGCTCGCACACATGATCCTTCTTTTGTGGAAATATGCCACAGTCTGTACAGAGTGGAAGATGAGGTTTGGTGATATGTTCACGTTGCACATGCTCCTTGAAGCTGGCCAGGTCATCAAATCGCATATAGAATTGATCAAATCCAACTCTCAATTCTACCTCACCCACACACAAACCACAGGCGTAGAGCTTCTGACGTTGTTGAGTGGTGCAGCTGATGGTAGGCTCAGCTACGCTGTCAGTGCACCGCTCCACAAGCCTCTCTTTTTTATCTCTGTCTGACTGTAACTCATCTGCTTTGGCCTCTTCTGCTTGATTAGAGGGTCCGACAGTTCCTAAATCTTCAGCAGAATCAGAATCCGGTAAGATATCTCCATCTTCAGGAGGGACAGGATCCGGTAAGATATCTCCATCTTCAGGAGGGACAGGATCGCATTTATCTGAACTTTGATCTTCTTGACTTCTTCTTCTCTCCTCACTGTCCACCTCTGAGGAATTTTCATCACGGTCACACAACTCCTCAGTAAATTCCATAATCAAGGGACAGGTGTCGCACAGGTCCTGATCACCTTCCTCACATGGCAGTGGCCCTGTCTAATAAAGGGGGGAAACAAGCATAATTACTATTGTGTATCTTTAGTATTTGATTAACTGTACCTTTAAATAATCAATTTCACAGCTTTGTCATAGGGGAGCTGAATGAAGCAAGAGTAAAATCATTGAAGTGCATGGGGATGAAAGGAACTTCAGAGGAGAACAAACTGATATACAATGGACTGCGTAAGTAATGGGACAGTGAAGCATTTGTTATTCTTTTGTCTATGCTATTTCTATTCAATTCTTTGCTCCAAAAGTTTGGATTTTAAATCAAACAATGAATCCAAACTTTTGGAGTGTAGAGCCTAAAGAAGAAAAATGCTTCATAATATAATACGCGCTATTTAGCTGACACTTTTATCCAAAGTGACTTACATTGCAGTGAGTGCATACATTTCAGTATGTATGGTCCCAGCAGGAATCAAAGCCACAACCTAAGTGTTGTCAGCGCCATGCTCTACCAACTGAGCCACAGAAGACCATTACTTAGCATGGGCACTGTAAATCTAATTGTGACTAAATGCCGCCTATGAGGGCGCTTAGTGGCGTAGCACACTAATGCGCTTACCACGTAATCGGTTCCTGGTTCGATTCCGACCCTCGACCTATCTTGCATGTCATCCCTCCTCTCTCTCTCTCCCATCCTTCCTGTCAATCTCTACTGTCTCTATCCCAATAAAGCAGAAATGCCCTAAAAACATATTTAAAAAAAAATAAATGCCGCCTATGAACGAAGTATCAGTACTGAAAACATGTCAGATTTAGTTTATTTTAGCTTAATTAAATATGATTTATAAATGAGTTATGTTGTCCTACCATGACGGCTTAGGTCATAGGTCACAAAAGACAACTTGATTGTTAAAGGTTCATCTTATTTTCTGTTGTTAGGCTCTTCATTTATTCTCAAAGACACTTACGTTGCTTCTTTGCCCTGAGTCGTTTGTTTACGAAGATGAAATGGATCTATGCTTTCAAGCGGCTTCATTTCCTTCTCCTATGCTACTCTGACATTATCTTAGAAACTATTTCCAGGAACAGATGCTTTGTTGTTTGTCACATGCAACAGTCATTGCAACACACCTCCACAGTAAATTCCATGGTCAAGGGCCAAGTGTCTTCCACGTCCTGACTTCCATCGTCACATGGCAGGGGGGGTTTCTCTTTAGCTCCCTAATGAAAGGGGGGAAATTATCATTCATATTTAGTGTCTTTAGTACTGTATTTGATCAATCATATGCCGAACACTTTCCCGAACAGATGCTTTCTTTTTATTCTTGTTCATCTCATTGTTCCCTTCCCATATCATCCTCAACCCTGAATGATAAAGTTACTGTATGAGTTACTGTATCAAGGGATGTGGTAATGTAATGGACTGTGCATTTTACAAACTTCTCCTGGGGTTCAATATGTAATTTCTCCATTTTAAAAGAATAAGCTCTCTTTTATACAGTAGTTCTTAGAATACTCTGAGCTGGGCTATTGACGGGACAAGTGCAGGACAGGATCTATATGTGCACGGTTGAGCTTTGACCACCCATATATAATGTTGCACTCATTGATTTTGAGATGTCTGTAGTCATTATGTACCTGCAGACTCAGCTATAAGGACGTGATTCTTGTCAAAATAAAAGTGCTGATAAAATAAATATAACTGTCGCAGAGTCTCAATCGGTGTTTTGACGTTCAAGTGAATAAGCCACATAGTATGTCACATTTGTATGTCTCCTCATATTTCAGTGGAAGTGTGTGATAACAGTATGGTGATCCTGAATTTTTATTCATTTTCACAACCTGGAAATGCACAAAGTTGCAACATTCTCAAACACTAGCAGTCCATAAGTAGTCTGCAGAATGCAAGCGAAAAGGTTGGGGCTTAAGTAAATTTTGCCCCTTAACTTTTCCCATTGCCTTAAGTTTAAGTCAGTTGCACAAAACCCTTATTTTACCCTCCCACTTACCCTTAAAGAGAATTTAAGACACCCAAATCAGTATTGATTAACTTGTATCTACAGTAATTGAAGTTGTTGCATTCTTGAATATTCTGATGAAAATTTGAGTTAACCCTTTAATGCCCGACATTGTATATAGACAACAATGTCTTTAAACACATGGTAACGTCTGTGCACAATCAATTCACAAAAAGAAAGTACTGTCTTTGACATTATATCCTAATAAACACTTTTAGTTACAGCCGACCAGCGTAAGTTCTCTCTGAAAAATGGCAGAAATCCCAAGTCTGTAACACAGAAATTCTGCTCCTCTGAAAGAGTCTCCTACGTGGTCAAAAGGGTGGGTTTCTAAAATGCAATGGATGCAAAATGCTCATAAGATGTCCAATTATTATTTTCTTTCTTTCATTCATTTTTGGCAAAGGTATAGTCACTTAAAAATGTGAATGTTACATATACGCAACATTGGGCGTTAAGGACTGTAATCACACTTCCAAGCATGTTCATGCTTTGCATAGGCTTTCATGTAAAATCATATTTTTGTGGCTCAAAAGCTGAATGAAAACTTACATTCAGAGTCTGGATCTCTTCATCACACATATGAGACTTAACTGCCTATATTTGTTAATGTTTTGAAAAGTATTTCTTGCATTAAAAAAGCCTTAGAGACATGAATAAATGCAACACTGCATAACTATTGATATATGAGTGACTTTTTTGCCTGCAAGTTCACAGCGTGGCGCAGCGCCACTCTTACATTCTTTGGGGGGAGCCCTGTGAGCTGTCAAAAGAACGAATAGTTTGTTAACTGCTGCACATCATTTAATCAGAAAAAAAGAGGGGGACCTCCAGCGTTAATGAATCACTAACTAAATTAACCGAAAAAAACTATATTCAGTAAATATATATATATATATATATATATATATATATATATATATATATATATATAGGACCGTGTTTTCACTAATATTACTGCCGTATAATATATTTGTGTACGGCATCAATGTCAGTGAGAGATATACATATTTTAACGTTTTATTAAGACATTTTATATTTCACATTTTATATTCTCGCGCTTTTATTGGACGTTTTCGTCAAACCGGAAGTTCTTTTAAATCTTGTTGCCACGTGATTACTTCATACTGATTACAAGATACAAGATTGTACTTAGTTAAAATAGTCAAATACTTACCTCGTCTACAGTTTTTTTCAGCGCAGGGAGAACAGCTGGTACAGCTGTCTTCTTTAGTTCTCCAATTCCTATTTTCGTTTTGACATAGTCATCTTCACCGAAATGTTGGCTACACACCCGTAACTGTCGCAGTGTCTCAGTCGGTGTTTTGACGTCCATGTGAAGGGCAAGAAGCCACATTTGTAATCTCTCCTCATCTTGAAATGGAAGTGTGTGATAACTGTATGGTGACCATGCTGTATTTTTGTTTTCACAACCTGGAAATGCACAAGTTGGTACCATTCTCAAACGCCAGCAGTTGAACCTACGTTCCGTGGAACGTCGCCTACCGACGTCCGGTGTATGTAAAGGAGGATTTCTTCAAAATAAAAGCGCCCAAGTTAAACTCGATTAAGCATTTAAAAGCGCTGCTGGGATCTAGAAGTATATTCCAGTAGATTGCAGGTGCTCTGACGTGATAGGGTTATCAAAAGAAAAAGCAAGGAGGACCAATCACTCTCACCATATCATATTTGTGTTTTTGAGGGCAAGTAATGGTCAGCCCCCAAACCCCTACCCGATCACTCCGCTCATCCTACCTGGGTGCAGCAGCCGCACTACTCGGTCACGGCTTTGCACTGTCCTGGCGCCCCGCTGGTGGAATGAGCTTCCCACTGCTGTCATGACTGCAGAGTCACTACCTATCTTCCGCCGTAGATTGAAGACCCATCTCTTCAGGCTACATCTTGACTGTCCCTCCTAAATACCTGTTAACCCCCACTACCCCCCTGTACTAGCCCTAACCCTAAAGACCTCTTCACCCCCACTACCCCCCTGTACACGTTTCTCTCCTGTTAATAAAAATGTAAATAAAGAAATAATAATAATTCCTTCTTCTAGCATTGTGACTGCCTATGCCGCTGGTCCGAGCATTGATTACTTTATCTTATGATGACTGATGGATAGATGACTCACTTACTTTAGACAAATGTACTTACTGGTTATAGTTGAGATGGCTAGCTAGCTGCTATTTTCTCTCCCTCATGCGCTCGTGAACGAGCATGGTAACAACGGACAGACTGATACTAGGGAACTGAGCAATGCGAGAGACAGAAATAAACTAGAACATTTCAGACCAGGCCTCAGTTAAATCTTTTTCTGCTTAACGACAATCATTTTTGAGTTTGATATAACTTTGAATTAATGTAAAATATTTTCACAACCAGAATTTTTTGCAAAATCCCCCAATTTGTTTTTATTTTTTTTCTGTATATATTCTGCATAATTTTATTTCTGTACATATTTTTTTAAATCTCCCGAGTTACAATTGTGCTAAACTGAGTTTCAAGTGAAACATTTGAATTTAATTTGACCGAAAAATATTTGGATTAAAAAATAGAATCAGTGGTCTGTACTTTTAGGGGGGGGGGGGGGGGGGGTGATCAAAACCTCCTCCTCTTCCCTCCAGCCTTTCCATCAGTATCATTCAGGATGCAGTGTCTCTCGGGCGCTCCTCCCCGCCTGAACGGATTGTCCCTCTGGACATAGACAGGTGTCTGAAGGGTGGCTGTATGGACATCCTTCTCCATGTGATTGTCTATTTCCATTGGCTCCTCAAGGTCAAGAGCAGGCCGTGGGATTAAAAGTGAGGGGAACATATCAGTCTGGGGCCCAGTCAATCCAGTGAAACCCTGTGGATAGGTGGGGGACAAGCCCAAGAGATAGATTAGACTAAGACTCTTATATAGTAATAGACATATTTACCAATGACATCAGGAAGTTTCAGCAAACCTGAGGAAAGGTGGCTTGTTGTTGTCCAACTGCTGGGCTGCTGTTTGTCAGTCCAGTGAAACTCTGCTGGTTTTGAGGTCCCCCTGTAAGGCCCTGTTGACACGCCCAGGGGTTGGAGGGGCCAAAAACTGTCTGCTGTTGTCCCAGGTAAGAGTTGTCCTGGCTTAATGGGGAAAGGGCACCAAACTGGATCCAATGAGGCATAACGATGTTGTTCATTTTGGGATATTTTACCAAAAATGTTTCTGTTGCTGTGAAATGAAGTAGCTTGAAATATGAAATGTTCAACTTGTGAGTGGTGGAATGATATCAGTGAGTTCTGGAATTGTATACTGAATGTATCTATAGCAATTAAGATATTATTCTGACATCACAAACAGTGCTGTCACAATCTTGGTCTGTGACATCATGCACTTAGAATTCTAATGTATGGCACTGGCTCTGACGTGCATATTTGTACATCTAATACATTAATACAAATTGCGATTGAGTTACGTTCTTGCTTAAACCATGTCAGGAAAAGGTTTAAGGATAGATGTTAAGGATAGAACATTTTTTATTGAGGAATTTTCAAAGCGACATTTTCTTTGTCAGTGTAAATTGTAAGTGTAATACATTTTGCAATATTTAGTAAAATAGGCCTACCAGACTACACATCTTCTAATTTCACAAATTGCATACATTGCGCACTATCGACTTTTCCCCCTTTTTACTTTCTTGTTTTAAAATATTTGGTTAACCACACATAGAAGGGTGGGGCAATAGCGACAGTAAAATGAAGAGGAGCGTTTCCATGCGATTTACCCTCACAGGTGCAGCGAAAGTAAACTGACAGTTTTTTGGAAAGACGTTCTGAAGCGCAGGTATGCTAGGTGACACTGCAATTTCTCCACAGTTTAAATTTGTCTTTGCTTAATGCATCATACGCCTAACAACACCCCTTAGCTGTAGTACGGTATATTCACAATCTATTACAGCCTCTTGTGCCTTGTTCCGTAAATATGTATGCCTGTATTGTATTCATTGTGTGTGCAGCAATACAATAACCTATACGGTTGTTGTATAGATTAAAGCAGATTTGTGATATTTTGAGTAACATTTTTTTTTTAATATACTCCTATAGTTAATATGACTTAATATGCTTGTTTCTCATCATAGTGCGATAGAGACTATTCTTTTACATGTGATTGTGGTGAGTAGGCTAGAATAATCCACAGACGGATACAGTAACTGCTAGAAATAGGTTATGTAGGAATGTAGGTATTGTGCAATATTTACAATATCTTTCCTCACTCAAGTCTCCTATGATACGATATCAATATATTTCTTGCTTCATGAAACAATATAATCCTTAGTTTAAGCCTAACAAATTTTAGGAATATTTAGGAGACCCTTTTTGGGTCAAGAGTACCCCTAGTGGCGAAATAAATATTCTATAATGTAACATCATATCTTCATCACACAACCAGTCTTCCAGTAGTTTGATGACTGACGTGCATTTACAGCCACCTACTGTATAGACATGCCAGTTTTGGATGTATTAACAACACTTACTGTTGGGGCTGTATTGGATGTTGCAATGTGACACAAACACTGAACTGAATGATAAAACATGTGTTTTGCTCTGTGCAAGCATTACACTGTACCAAAAGGATGTCAGACAACCCCTATACTTACTGAAAGTGTAAGATTACTGAAGGTTTGACAGTTATCTGGACACAATCAAAACCAACTGTTTTAACTCTGAAAAGAAGAAAGGCCTGTTCAATGATTTACACTTTCACAATAATGAGCTCAGAAAACCTCAATAAGTTCACGGCATTGAAATTATATTTAGCTGACACGCTACACACAGTAACTTCTAACCTTAATAGAGACAAGACCACAAAGCCTCCTGTGTTAGCGGCTGTAGCCTATGTGGAGTCACCATGATAATTCAGGTCCCTAAACTGTACACTTCATCAAACTCAGGAGACGGTTGGCTGTCTTTTAAAGCACCCCTAATAACAATTGCCCAAGCCCTCATAGTAAACACAAAATATATCCAGTCAAGCGACACATTATATGCAAAGACATTCAGGATTTGTATCATGTGTACCATTCGAACCACCCTTTCAAATATGTCAAATGTATAAAAGTGGGTCAGCCAATCACAGAAGGTATCTAGCCTGTGCCTAAATATGGACCAGCAATTGAGAGTTCTAAAATAACAATCCATCAGGACAGTGTGTGTGTGTGTGTGTGTGTGTGTGTGTGTGTGTGTGTGTGTGTGTGTGTGTGTGTGTGTGTGTGTGTGTATTATTATGTCTTGTGATCCATAAATGAATACTGTATCTTTATTGACAGTACATGTAAAAAAAACAAATGCTTTTTAAAAAATAAGATATTCCAGTATGACCTATAAAAAACATTAATTGTAACTATAAATAATACATATTTTGTATGTACATACTATTTGAAACACATATTTGTTCATAAGGGACTTGAGTAGCTGCCACAAAGCGTAATCCTGATGCTGGTTTTTACATGCATATTCTGTCTTCTCAGTTTGTATGTCCATGCGTACAAAATGTGTGTACCACAAGCTTGTGGCTTGAACTTTGAACTTGAGTTGAATTGTTACTGAACTGAAATTTTACAACTTAACATTTCGCTCCATACCGAAGCAGCTAGTTACGCTCCAATTTTACGAAGCAATTCTATCAAAGATGAAATTAGTAAAATCATCTAAATAATGATTAATAAAGTGCACATAATTTCCTCTCATTCTGACCATCCTCCCCTTCTTTGGTGGTCCTCTTTTGTTTTCAGTTCAACAGGGTGGGACCTTCCAACCTGCCCCCTCTAGTCTTTGGACTTGTGGATATCGTTGGAGCGTCTGTAGAAAGCCAAGGGTTTGTCGTTGCAGTTGAAGTCACAAGTGCAGGACTGGATCATCATCACGTCCTGGCTGAGAGTCTCTCCACCTTCACAGCGGAAGCAGACCGCCACTGTCTGGGTCTGCTGTGGGCGACAGCAGCGTCCGTCCAGGCAGGACCCGCAGTACCTGGGCCGGAAACTCTTTATACTGCGGCAGCCCGCATAGGTCAACCTCACAGGCTGCCTGGCTCTCTTGGTGTGGCTGCACTTCTTACCCTTCTGTTGATGGAAGGAGAACAAGAACTATGTGACAACACATTTTCGGTTTGCGGACGTGGATGTGTCAAAAGATGTTCAGTGGTACATTGGCATGGGTGCTGTATAACTAGCTGAAAGTGCCAGGGTGTCTAAGGATTGTCTCTCTTGTTGACGTTCATAGCTCATGCTATTTTAAGTCAGAGAGGAGAAGGCAAAAGGCCATTCTAAAGGGTACAGCAGCTATAAGCCCTACCTAGGATTTACCACTATCAACCAGACCTGGGTCAAATACAATGTCAAATACTTGAAATTATTTCAGGTGTGATTGATTTAGCTTGTAGTTTGCACTTTTGGGACTCGATTCCATTGGTTCCTTTGTACCGGGAAAACTAAACAAGGTGCAGATCAAGTCTTTGAAAGTATCTGGCCTATGTATTTGACCCAAGTATCTGCTATCAACTATATTAACTGTAGTATCAGACACTGCAGTAGTGCGTACCTTCAGGCTAGAGAAAGGTGACTGGGAGCATGGGCGGACTTGACAGAGGTGAGTCTCCTTCACCAGTTTGCATTGGCTGTTGTTGTTGGTGACCCTCGAGGACACCCCAGTCCCACAGGACCTGGAACACGGGGACCAGGCAGAACTTTGGGCCACGCACCTCTTCCCTTTGGACGACTGCAAAGTCTCAGGCTGATTCTTGAAAGCTGTACGAAAAAAAAAAGAGATTTAGAGGAAATGGCAAAGACATCGTCCTAATGTGCATGTGGTATGACCAACATTCAAGGATACTAACATTCATTTAGAATCTTTAGTAAGTCAAGGTTCTATTGGAGGTGGTTCATATTCCTTTTTCACTTTAACATCCTACAGTATATGGATGTACAGTATGTACTGACTGTGGTTGAATATCTACTGGAGCATTAAATTCACTGAACGAATCACTAAAAACAATGGGCTTCCACTCACCAGGTAATGATATAAGCCCTCCTCTGACTGCGGACACCAGCTTGTTCCTGGTAGTGAGGTCATCTTCAGAGGGTTTATCTCTGAGGCCATCTTCGCTGCCCTTCTTGATGGCTGAGCCCACCGACACACCCTCCCCAGGGCAGACCAGGTCCTCACAGCAGCGGCCTGGTACCTTGAAGAGGATAGGTTTGGCACACCCCGCGTTGGGTAGGGAGAGCTCCTGTGGGCACAGAGGAACACACCCCACTGCTCCATCCATGCAGGTGCACTGATGCTTACAGTTTGGACTGAAGCTCTCCCCATTCTGGTACATGTTGCTGTTGAACTCGCAGGGTCTTCCGTCTGACTTGGCTGTTGTCAAAATCAATAAAACTGTTGTCAAATGACATGCTCATGATCATAAAACCCTCTCTATTTTTCAATCCCTAGCTGGTTGACCACAGATTTGGAAAGGTCTATGATCTTGATAAAAAAAACAAAAAAAACAAGGATAAAACAAAACAACATACCTCGACAGATGCCTTTAGCTTTGCCATAACCTGCTCCATGGTTGCACTCCAGTCCCTTGGTGTGGTCGCATGGCTCGTCTCCACTGCAGTCTTCATTCAGCTGCCGGGCGCACACTCTGCAGCAGCCGCAACTATCCAGCGCCAGACCGACTCCTCGGGAGCACCTGGGTACGTCATGAGGACAGGAACACTTCGAGGGACAGGACGATGACGCCTAAAGAAAATAATATGGTAACATTTTGATTTGCGTAATTTCTTCGACAAATATATACATTTAGGATAGAGTTATGTTTTGTCCTGTCGTCATAATCACATCATTTGCACGTTGCAGTAGTCTAGACAATTAATAATAATTGGTATACTATCTTACCGAATTTAAACTCCCACAGAGGATAACAAAAAGTGAGACTGCCAACATCTTCCAAGTTCCCGTTAGTTTATTCATAGTGTTTTTATTTCTATGTTGTTCTTCTTGATCTTGAAAGACTTTTTCAATTATTTGTATTAAACGTTATTCCGGACGTTTTATACACAGCTTAATTCATATAAACTACCCGCTGGTTTGCCGATTGTAGTCTGCTTGTTCATTAGTGTCCCCCTCTCCTTTTTATACAGCCGAAAGAAGTCTGACGTATCGTTTGCTTGCTGACGGCTGAATTGTTCCAAAACTATGCGAGGAATGTATCAGTGCGGCCACCATTCTCTTTTTCTGTTTTTCCATGACCGTTGGCAATGGTTATGCCCCAACAGTGACATTCATTTTACATGTTATGTTTTCTGTCCTAGAGTTAAACCAAAGCAACATGCTCCCCATGTTGTTGGACAATTCTATTAAGATGTTAAATATCAACATGCCTGTTTGATGCCTAGGCGCCAAATTGAGACAGAACTTAAAGCAGCTATACTTCTTGATTATGATTAATATCATAATCTACCTCTATGAAAGTAGAACAATTACCAAACATTGCCAAATAAATATGGACTTATTACTTCAGTGTTTAGGTTTTTTGTTGACAGGGAGACTTTGTAGACAAATTATGTATATCTTAAAATTGTTTTGAAAAAGTAATGCTGCTCTTAGCAATGTAATGTAATAAAAATGTGTTATTTGTATGTTAACATGCATTTTCCTCATTGTTTACATTGTATTGACCCTGCATTTCCACCAGTGTGCTCTGATATAAATATTAAAAGATGAGCCACATATTTATATGGCTAACTGAAGAATGGGAAGCTCCATTGCTCAAGGGCTATGGCATGTTTATAACTGTGTTATTCTGCTGAAGAGCGTCACTGCAGGTCCAATCTTGGGTGTGGGTGGATTAGTGTTTCTTTAACCAAATATATCTTTAAACAAGATTCTCTCTCCGGATTGAGAGAAGACAAAGAGATCCCAGAAGGAATGCCTGAAGGAACATTCCATCAGGATCAACATGGTGGGCGCCTTCAGAGGATATGGAAAACACCCTCTTACGCTGTGCCCACATCAAAGAACACATGAATTACAAGGAGAAATCCTTCGACCCATCCCTATCTTTTGCTTCAGGATGACTTGCAGAGCAGGATACTTTGAAAACAGACTGGCATGACATCTCATGGCATGACAACAGACTGGCATGACATGACATCATTTTTTTTACCCTATTCACTGCAGACATTCATATCCAAGCCAATCCAGACAGATGAACAGCAGACTTCAACGACGAAAGGCATGAGTCACTATATTCTCTGGAAATTGCTGACCTTTGGGTTTCGAGTAGAGCGTTTTCCTACAGTACACATCAGAATAAAAACAGCGGATTTTGAACAGTGCGTGCCACAGGTGGTTGGATTTGACTGGCAAAGCCCTGGTAGAAAAACCTCCCATAAACACCAAAAGGAATGTTATTACATTATAATGATATAACTACAGACCTTGCCGGATTTGGAGGGACATAATCTGGTTACTTCAAAGCCATGATATTTTATTATTAAGAATTTTAGATGATTCACTCATCTATTATATTATATAAGACTCTGAGCAACAGTGATCTCTGTCCCATTCTCAACTGTCTCTTGGGCTTCCAGACAAAGCTGTCTAAACCACACACACAGTCTCTTCAACGTAACATAGGGTCATTCTGTCCTTTAATGAGGGATCCACAGAGACCGTTACATAACATGTAATTAACTGTGTTTCATTCTGGGGATTATTCTGTTAGGGAGAGAGGGGGATAGATAGACATTGTTTCCCTCTTACATTCTCTCCTTCCCTCTCACCTTCTCTTCTCATTTACTGCTGCCAGTGCCATTCTTCTGTGGTGTGTTTTTTAAACAAGTGACACTGGGGCTAACATGGGGGCTAACACTGGGGCTAACACTGGGGCTAACACTGGGGCTAACACTGGGGCTAACACTGGGGCTAACACTGGGGCTAACACTGGGGTTAACACTGGGGTTAACACTGGGGGCTAACATGGGGGCTAACATGGGGGCTAGCATGAATCAATTCATGTTCTACAATCTATGCTCTGATGGGAAGCAGGGCTAGATCAATGGTAGGGGGGAAGCTATGAAAAGAAGATTTGGTCCCTTGACAAAAACCCAGCATTGATTTATTTATTTGCAAGTTTGTTTTGAGTTTTATTCACAGTACAGATCGTTTTGTGTTAAGTTGTACTGTACAGTATGTATTTTGTTGTGGGTCAGACACATTTATGGGACACAGGAATGTTTGTTGTGGCTGAGTTTGTGATTTAAAATCCAGTTCCTTACCTCATTTCTCTAAATGAGTTTTCCTCATTGTTCCTTTCCCTGCATGGGCGCTTGAATGGGAACATACTGTTCGTCTGACATTTCCCACTGCTGACTCTGCATTACACACTGTATGGTCTAAGACGTAAGCTAATCACTATACAATGTAGTCTTGGCAATATCCTGGAGGCAGAGGATAATGCTGGCTGTGTTTTCAGGACTGCATTTTAGAACGCTTGCTTATTCTTGTGAAGCCTGTAATTTATACTGCCGTTATGTCATGGGACACATTTAGTGTTTTCCATCTAGAATGAAGTCTTAGCTGATAGCAGTAGTTAAGTAGTTAAGTAGAGAAAAATGTTCTTACGTTGCCATTCTCACAACAATTGATTTGATGACATAGTTGTGAGAACAGCTACTGTAGCTAGTACACAGATATATGTGGAATGTATGCCCACAATCACACTGGCATCTAAACATTAAGTTGACATTAAGACTTACTTTGTACCTGCCCATCCAAAAAACACAAAGTGAATCCCACCTGTACAATCTGTACTCATTGCATTTGTAACTAGACACTTACACTTTTCATTAAAGGAGAGACTGTTACATTCCCTTCCCACTGTCACTTTACTGATAATATCACCAAAAGGATGGAGATCGAATTCCCAAACTCAACTCATTTAGTTTGGGAATACAAAACATTCTATTTCAGGGCATGACACAACAAGCATTACAAACTACAATCGCCTGAGCCGCGCTTAACAAATAAGAAAAGATGAAAGAGAACTGGAAATCGAGAAAGCAGAAGTTGCGCAATTTGGGAATTTATTTTCTGCCTTCTGGAATGTTACTTTTGTGTCGTCTCATGCATGGCAGTTCACCTTGTAATCAGATCAACTTGAAGTCCTCCTCTTCCAGTACCTCCTCTTCCAGTACCTCCTCTTCCAGTACCTCCTCTTCCAGTACCTCCTCTTCCAGTATTCACTCTTGCTTTGAGCTGCTTTTCTGCAACCTGGTCCCAGCTGTGACCCCCCCCCCCCCTTTTGTGGCCTGTGTTCTCAACAATTATATTAGTTGTTGGTTGTAGTTAAGTATTGTAGTAATGAATATAATCTAATATAAATCATCCTGAGCTCTTCAAGAGTGCTACTTTAAGAACTGTGTAGCTTCAAAATGACCCTAAAATCTCCCTTGTTTTTTTTTATGTAACCACATTTACCCAAAGAGTGGGGTGTTAGCTATCATATGATATCTGATATATATATATATGATATATATGATAGTTTAAAAAATATCTTGTTGAGCTACAGTAAGCAAAGTGGATACACATCCGCTAACAGAATGACGGTAACAGAATGACTAAATGGGTCCCCTACAGAAATGCATAATTTATACATTTGAATGTGATTTAAATCAATTACATTGGACATGTGTCTTTTTCTCCTTATACAAAAATAAAATAACCTACGCTTTTGGCAGCAAATATTTGAAGAAAAAAAATAGTAGGCCTGTGTCATGTGTAGACTTACACAGAGACACCCAATATGCCTAGATTGCCTCAGAAACAAAATGGAAACGTTCTTTATTGTCTGCAACCGGTGTGGGAAGAATCCTAAGACTCTGTCCTAGGGACACTACACCATATGTGTTGGAGCGCTTTTTCACGATGAAGATGCATCCCTTGATGTCCTTTTGTGTGCAACATGTCATCATTCTCAATGGAAGTTACTTGTGCTCCATATATGTGTGATTTGCTTTCTCCACAACGAAGTCTCCATTTAGTATGAAATGAGGATGTTGAGGTTTGTTACTACTACTTGGTTTGCCACTGTTTTCCGGCTGTCCTGTGGAGGAACCCTTTTAAGTTCAATGTAGAACCCTTTTGGGTTCCATTGTAGAACCCTCTGTGAAAAGGGTTCTACATGAAACCTAAAATGGTTCCTTAAAGGCTTATCCCACAGGGACAGCTGAAGAACCATTTTAGATTCTGTACAACCTGTACAATAAGTGACTGAAGCCAATTCAGTAGTGACATTTTCAGTAATTCCATTACCAATTTGATTTGGTCATTCAACTTTCATTATCCTCGCTCCTCATGAGGCAAATATCTTACACTTATGTGGGGTTTTGGTAACCGAATGACCTGGAGACTGGGCAATGATTGTTAATCTTACAAAAGCCAAACCATTTCCTAAGCCGTATTAGTTGACTATATATTAGTTATAGTTGGGTCTATACTTGAACATTAATGAGGTTTGATGTTTTTCTAAAGGCCTTTAAAGACTTTTTCTAGTAGATGTTTTCTTAGACGCTTTTCCATATGTTTGACCAGAAGTCAAAGCCTTTTCTCATCCCTATTTTTATGATGGAAGATGGTTGAGAAATGTATTTCTGACTTAATTTCCCCAAAATAAAGACTCATTTGTCACCCAATTTGATATGCTCTGATGAATTTCACATTTTGATCCTCAGGGGTCCTTTTACACAGAACTGCCCATATCCCTGTGAGATCAATAGTTTAAGCAGCCATTGATATTTTATGAGCAGCACCATCATGATAATATCATCAGCTAGTTTATACATACATCTTTAAGTTACAATGTTTTTTAAAGCAGATAGTAGATATTATTGATTATTGTGATACTCAATACTTCATACTTCAACAATATATCGTGATATTTCATTGTAAAATGTGAGTTACCAAATGTGGATAATGCCCAACCGAGACAGCATTTCATATACATATAAGTTTGAATCAATTATTTAATGAGACATTTTTGCTACTTATGGTAAAGATGGTTGCAGCCCCATCACACGACCTTTTTTATGAGAGAACATGAAAATAAGAGAAGCATATATTTTTTTTTAAAGTCCCCAAAATATATTGGGGGAAATCATGCACAATTTATTACTTTAGAAAATGATATTATTGCATGATTGTTGTGTCTCGAGCATATGGGTAAAATACTTGTAATAATACATAACCATCGTTCTTACGTATACCGTCCATGGAATCAGGAAGTACTAAGTAATAATTTTCAGCGGTTCCTTGAATGAACAAAAGCTTGTACATGTTGATCCTCTGTTTTTCATCGTCAAACAACTTTAGTCGTACTCAGCGCATCGGAAAACAACTATTTCATTTGTCCGTTGACAGTATTATTTGTAGTTTTACTTTGAAGTTTAGTCTTTTGAAGTACAATTGGACACCTTTTGTAGGGTGAGTAGAATGGATGTTCCTCACCTGACAGAAGATGAAATGGCCGATATTAAAAAGGAAGTAAGTAGGTCTTTAGACTTTATTGTCAACTCGATTGTAAAAAAAACTGTTGTCGAATGGAATAATAATCTGTCATTTGTGAATATAGTGAATTAGGTTAGAAATGGCCACAATGAAGAAGTGAAAGTAAGTCATCATTATGCCGCACCCTCTGTACCCCTCGTAGATCGCCTGATGCCTGACATTTATTATGTTTTAGCTTTGAAGGGCTATCCCATGCGTAATATGGGTAGGCCGACTGTTACCTGAGTAAATCGCCACTTCCATTGACACAGATTTACAGTAGGTTATGTTTAGAAAGTATAGATCAGTCAAGTCAGTTGCCATCTTTATCTCCACACACTATAGAAAGCCAAGAGAAAGTCTACCCCACTGCACAGTTACCACGTTTTGCTGCCTCGATCAGAGCCTGAAATTGAAGGCATCAAATTAGGATTTTCAAAGTGAAAAATAATGGGGGGTTTTTAAAGTGAAAGAAATACATTTACATGTATAAAAGAAAAAAATAAGAACACCTGTTTCCATAAGTATTCACCATCCTTTGATGTGTGTTTGTTTAGCAAATGGATATATGACGTTTTGGAATGACCCTCTTCAATTGATTCCCTATTCGAATGAGGGACCCTCAAAAACAAGGGTATTCATTCTGAAATTGTACACTATTATTATTGCACTCAAATAAGTTACTTCAACTTGTGTAACTTATTTTAGACATTTTTACATTTGAGCTCATTCTAGGAGTGCCAAACCCATTCAGGCTCTGAGGAAACAAAATGTGAAATTTGCCCATGGGTTGTTTAGACTTTATATAGAGCTGTTGTACATTATTGTCATTTGTTTTTCTTTATCATATAATAACACATACAGCATCAGAAGGTAGCTCTTTTTGCCTTCACACACTGTGGTATATCCTTCAACAGTCAGTCCCATGGCTACAGGCTCAGACATATCTTCTACCTTTATCAGGATAGAACACAAACGCATCTGCCCTTACGTTCACGGTCTTTATAACCTACTCCTCAACACACAGTTTTCCTGTTTGCCGTCTCTGTGCAGGTGCTGACGAGGTTGCGGCCTTACCTCTGTGACAAGATTAGAGCCGACCGCCACTTCGACTACCTGCGCTCGCGTCGGATCCTGACGCGTGACGATGCGGAGGAGATCAGCTGCAGGAGCACGCAGACGAAGCGGACAGGCATGCTGCTGGACTTCCTGGCTGAGAACCCCCGGGGCCTGGACGCCCTGGTCGAGTCCATTCAGCTCTGCCGCTCCCTCAACTTCATAATCACCAAGATCACAGACGAGGTGCAGAAGGTGAAGAATGAGAGGATAGAGGCTCTCAAAGGTACGTGTGTGTGTGTGTGTGTGTGTGTGTGTCTGCATGGGTGCTCTTGCATGGGTGCTCATTATGTTTGAGGTCGAGGTCACAGGGGCCTGGCTTTGTATCAGGAAAGCCATGACTGTTCAGTATGTGTCACAGTAAATGTGTAAAATGGGGTGCTATTTGGCAATTGTCCAAATAGGATATTTCAGGTGAAGGCTGATACAGAGTTGAACGTATGCACACTACCCTTCAGAACTGAACACAAACGTTCAAGTGACAGTATCTTTGAAATCGACTCCACAAACGTTTGTCTCGATGATTTAGAGTCCACATTTTAGACCCTCATTATCATTTTCCCACTGTGTTTCTACAGCAGGGGCTTCAGGCTACCGTCCAACCAACCGCACAACTGGGCCAACCAATGACCTCTCAAGGACATTCTCGAATGAGTCCAACTTGGCCCCCACTATGCTGTTCCATCCAGACGGTGAAAAGAGCACCTGCACATCGGACATGGTGGGGTCACTCAGTCTTCCAGGTGCATCCAGCCGAGGGAAGGATGTGTCATCCGTGGGAGGGAGTAGCATGGCCATGACCTCATCCCTGGCCTCCTCCCCCCTGCCCAGGCCTGGGGACCCTGGGGCTCCCGCCCTGCCAGAGGAGCTGCTGCTTCCAGAGGCTTCCTCCAACATTGACCCTGCTGGGGCGCATGCCAGCGCCAGCAGCGGAGGAGACGCCAACTTTCAGCCCCTACGGTCACGCTCGATCACCCCCACTTCACATAGGGACCTCTCCCTACACCCCCCGCCAACGTCTTGCTGAGACACCCAGTCAGTGTTCCTGCCCCTCCTTCCCCTCCTGTCATCACCCATCACAAACAGTTACTCTCAAAGTGTATTTTGCTTGTGTTGCCTATTGTGTGAGTTCAGTGACACATCACGCATCTTGTAATATGCTCCATACCCTCCAATTTGTACTTAGTCCTCAGCACTGGATAATGTTTGGTTTTTAGGACTGTAGAAGACTATGTACAAAACTCAGTTACAAGCTGTATTGTCATGCGTTCGTGAGTTGTGTTCTTCTGTGACCAAATCTTACTCAAATAAATGTTGCTATACCATTCATATGTAAGGAAGGGGGGTTGACACTGTTCATTTTTACATTATTATAACATACATTATTCTGGACATGGACAATGGCTGTCGCTCTTCATTCTCGACAGACATTAGTGCTCAACTCCTTGAACTACGGATGTGTCATGTGACATGCATGCCCAGTGTGGTAGCTACGTTTGAGATGCAGTTGGAGGGAGAGATCTCTGAAACGAACCCCACATCATTCACATCATCTTACTGACTTTCTGTACTGGAACACGAGTACTTAAGTAAACGCATGTAAGTAATAGCAAAAGTTGACGTTTTTATCCCTACCTACATTAGCCAGTAGCCAGCCAAATTGATTTACACTGAAACCACAATAGCACTGGAGTGAGATGCAAACCACAATGCAGTAATGTCTACAGGTGCACATATTGAGTTTATATGCAAATTTACACCATTGGGATTCCAAAATGTTTGTGGTGAACTGAAATAATTCATGTTTTTACAATAGATCCATTGATTGTATTGTTGCAGATGAAGATGTAATTGTTTTATTGTGAAAGTTAGAATTAGTGTAATTTTTTATAGTTATTGTTAAATTAGGTTTACAAATAAATCAAAGGAGTTGGATACCAATGACTTTCTCTTTCGTTCTTTCGAAAATATAATGTCAGATCAATTTATCGGCGTTCAAATGGTCTTAGCATTCTGGGCCTCCCAGTTATATATTCTTTAGATTTTTTTGTTTGATTAGTCATGATTTTGTTGTGGGTCTGGGAAGTATAGGCCTATTACAAGAGTGCAACGTCATAAACGTCTTAAAAATGCATAAAATGCTTGTTTCTGCAAATGTAGTTCTATCTGGGAACTATGTTTAATGTTATGGAAAAACAGGAAAACCACACAGTGACGCGCGACAGTCAGTAGTGGTTGGTGATCACCCTGACTGACTGACTGACTAACTGACTGACTGGTGTCAGACGAACCAGGCGCTTCAAACGTTCCTTGACGGAGGCAGGTGTCCATTCAGGTTGGTGATACAATGACGTCTCACCTATGCGCAAGTATTAATAATGAAAATGTGATGGTGATGATGAAAATATTGGTTGTGTTTGATCGGCTTTTTTTGTTTGGTTATAATCACAGTAATGCATGTGAATGTAGCATGTGCACGTTATTTGAGAGTTGAATAATCATGTGACCATTACAATGTAGAAAATGTTTTTAATTGACTCTCATCCTCCAGACAAAAATCGTTTCCTATGTTTTTTTTAATCACTTGTTTCATATTTGTAACTTTGCAAACATGCACATGGAAACCATTGTTTACAAATCTGAGGGTATATTTCGGTTGTTTGAGTGGTCTCTGTACATGTCTATTCTTTATGTAATTTATGTGAAAACATTACAACCACTGTTAGATGAGGTATATCCTGAATACATAATGACACTATTGCTACTTTCTCCTTAGTGTGGTTTAGGCCAAGCATACTGAAGAACGAAGTACAGTTAGTCAATGAATGCAGGAAAACCTGTTTGATAAACATCAAAATGCAAAAAATGGATGAACTCTTCTCCATTTCACAAACATGTTTGGGTGACAGTGATGAGATATTTCGGCATCCTTGGTTATTGTCAGTGAAACTGCACAGTTCCACTTTTCATACTGTAATTCATAATTCCTTTATGGTGAAATCCTGCCCTGTCTGTATACAGGTCTGACACCTTTTACCCACAATGTTTGTCTTCCCTTGGCCCTGTCCAACATGGAAACTGGTGTACAATGTAATGAATAGAACGACATACAGTACAATTCATGCTTGAGTGACATTCTATGGCACCTCCTGTCGCCCAAAGCTCAAACACATTGTATTCTCTATGTTGCTTGTTTAACTTATTGGACAGGTCTCATTGGTCGTGTCCCAATAGTCTTTCCTCACACCCTCTCTCACTTCCTTCTCAAGACACATTGGATGAGAATATCTCAGGGGGGGGGAACCGTTGGATCATCTCCTCCAATGCATTTTGAGAAGGAAGTGGGGTGGGCGTTTGAGGAATTGAGGAGAGACTATTGGGATGAAACTACTGTAGTGTCTTCCTTTAGAAGGACTTGTTTGCGTAGATGGAGGATGAGGAGACACTTGTGGCTCATGGGCCAGAGGAGAGGACCCCAAATGGTGGCTTCAGGAGGAAGACCTCTGGGCAGAGCTCTGACTCCAGAGGAGTGGACCTCAGGAGGAGGCTGAAGTTCTTCTTCATGAACCCATGTGAGAAATACAGGGCCAGGGGGCGGAAACCATGGAAGCTGATGTTACAGATTCTGAAAATTGCAATTATCACATTCCAAGTAAGAATTGAATTACTAATATCACTTCTGAAGAGAAAATAAGTGTGAATATACTTTGACACACCATACTAACTTGACTGTATTAAAGAAAAGTAAAGTATAGGCCTATTCAAAGATTCTAAATTGTCCCACTGAAAACATGGCTGTGAGGCAATAAGTGCGATTCCAAAGTCTCAGAGCGAACATGAGTTTAAAAAGAAATCATGTTTTATACCAATGAACTGTGTCAAATCAAACATTTGATTGTACATACTGTAATATCTCTAATATCATGTTTATTTCCTCAGTTAGTTTCTTTTGGATTGAGTAACGAGATGATGGTCACCTTCAAAGACGAAAACCTGATGACATTCAAACACCTCTTCCTGAAAGGATACAAGGACCAAGGAGTGGACAGATATGCAGTGTACACAAAAACAGACGTGTATGACCACATCTATTACATAATTGACAGGGTAAAGAAGACCTAAGATCGTTTGATGTGTGCATTGTATGCACATGGACAGTGGCCTATCAAAAGTGTTTGATTCACAGAGTAGTAGTCATTTATAAATGTTGCAAAAAGTCATATGAGACTTATGAAATGATGGAGAGGACGTTTGTTTCAAAGTGAAACTATAGCTGTCGCACCCTAATAACTTCAATGACAAAACGTCATGATGTAGGGCCTATTTCCTCCTTTTTTTGAAAATGTTTAAATCATTCATTTCCAAGACCAATGTTTTTATCCTATGTTAAATTCATATTTATTTATACATCTCGCCCCATTTCAATGAGCAGTATGTGGAACTACAACAGCTGACCGTAGGAAACCATGCGTATGAGAAGATTGAGGGGGTGTACACCCCTCTATCTCTCTGTCAGGAATTCTACAGGAATGGCAGCATTTCCCCTGGCAACGAGACGTTTGACATCAACCCTCATGTTGAAAAAGGTACCGGAGCACACCGTGAAAAATACATTGCAACACCCCATTCATCAAAATCAATGAAAAACTATACAGTAGTAGTTCATAGTTTGTAATAACAGTTAATCATTATAACATTTGTAATTTACATGCACTGAACACTCGTTGGGTACAAAACATAATATGGACACACTGTTATCCACAACAGCTGTTAAATATCTACTTGGATGCCCAACCAAACACTTTTGCTGACTGTTTGCCCTAAATACACAGTTCATGGTGTGTGCCCTCAGCTACCCTATTTGGTGTTGCTGTGGTAGATTTGTGGTATTTATGGAGAAATTGATTCATGCTGCACATGGAAAATAATCACATTGTCAGCCGATTCTTGTGACTGTAGAAACAGGAAGTCTTGACAGCGTGTGCCTGTATCCATAACAAGGGCCAGAATGGGTATTTACAGTAAATAATTATATAAATTAAGCTTTTTTCCTTTTTTTTCTTTCTAGAATGTATTTCCATATACCCTCTGCAACTGTTTGAGAATGACAGTTTGAAAAGGGAGATGAACTTTTCACTGCATTTTAAAAGGTGACTCACTAAACCTCACACAGTTTTATATCATTTTACACGAGCTGAGCTGTACTGGGCTGGCCTGGTTACGTATTCACCATAGTTGACCCTGTTCGCCCTACGGCTCAGGCGCCTATGACTGTACTGAAACAGTGCTGGAAAGGACAATGTGAAATAAAGAAGAAAAATATCTAAGTCCAAGCGCAATATGATTGGGGTTTGACATGTAGTGTGTAAAGCCCCATAGACTAAGATTTCATCATCTGTCCATCATCACCTATAAATGAATGCTTCCCTGACTCTCAGGTTGTTGTCCATAAACATCTACCTCACTCTGAAAGCCATCAACCTGCAGACCGTGCGCCACCATGAGCTTCCAGACTGCTACGTCTTCAGCATTATGGTAGGAGGCAAGAAACCACTTCCTGTCTATAGCTTTGATGCATGTTCCAGCTGCGGTCAGCAAACAGGATATGGAAACGGGAGTCAGATAGTTCCAAATGTTGAATGAGTAGTTTGTGACATTGAATGACAAGATGTGAATGACTAATTTCTTACAAATAAGGCCGTTTAAACAGATTGTATACACTGTATACTAAAACCTGTATATACTCTATGACTTAAACCAAGCTCCCATGATAGAGTTAGAGGGATGACCAGAATCTGGTCATCCATCTAACCCACATCTACTGACTTGAAAATGTTGATTTCTGTTGTTTATCTTTTTTTGGGGGGAGGGAAGATCATGTTTGACAACCGTGCACACAGCGGAAGGATAAAGATCCACTTAGAAAACAATGTCGGAATCAAGGAATGCAGAGACTGGAATGTGGCAGATGCTTGTAAGTTATCATATGTCATTATCATTACTGTTTTTGATTCAGCCAGCAATATGGTTTTAGTGACACATTCATTCATTATGCTCAATAGGTTTGTTTGTAGGTTTTAAGAATGTTCATAGTGAGTTGCCTATTTTTTTTTGCAACCATTTAAAGTTGTCTATCTGTACCTAGTCTCTTTGTACACTCAACGGGCTCCAATTTGATTGAGCAAAAAGTGCCAAAATGTGAACAAAGTCGGCCATCTTAATTGTAATATTTATAGTAGATGCAATGAGCCATATTCCAATGGGAGTTTTGAATACTGACAATAGCATTTACATGATGTGCAATGCATGTTCAGACTGTTTACTAGAGCTATGGTTAAATAATGTTATTTTTGTTATTATGTTATTGTTAAAGGTGTAATAAAGTCATGATTTAGAGTATTCTTGAGTTGCTAGGTATGTTTTGCTCTGCTCAGCACTGTTTGCTCATTCAAATTGGAGCCCAATGTGTTGCTAACAACCATGTACAGCACATGATCTGGCAAGCAAGACTACATATACCTGTATTTTGCCATAAGGAGGCACAATTTAACCATCTATGACAGATGATGGGTTAAATTAATTTATAAAACACAACCCCTGATATTCCCCCAAGGTTCTGTTACTGTATGTCCATAGTCCACATCATTTGATTGTCGAGATCCCAAAATATGCATTGTCCAGAACATAGATTTCAATCACAAAGGAATGGGAAAAAGAGAAACTCGATCTAACTCCTATCTGACTTTTGCAGCGGGGAAGAACAACCTTCTTCTCTTGCTGTTTGATTCCCTCGTCATCCTCGCCTGCTTCACTTCTCTCATCTTGTGCACACGCTCTGTCACCAATGGAATTCGGCTCCAGGTGGTAAGTCAAGAAGGCCAAGTAGTAGGTAGTAGTAGGACTATCACCCACCATGTACTTTAAGCCATACAGCCACACAAATGCCCATTCACTCAACTAGCAATAATGTGCTATCGATTTGATGTACACTATGTATATCTACAGTACCAGTCAAAGGTTTGGACACACCTTCTCATTCAATGGTTTTTCTTTATTTTTTATTATTTTCTACATTGTAGATTAATATTGAAGACATCAAAATTATGAAGGAACACATATGGAATTATGTAGTAAACAAAAAAGTGTTAAACAAACCAGAATATGTTTTATATTTTAGATTCTTCAAAGTAGCCACCTTTTGCTTTGATGACAGCTTTGCACACTCTTGGCAAGTTTGTGTCCAAACTTTTGACTGGTCCTGTATGTAGATGTTGATGTGTTTTTGCCTCTGATGTATTTCTCTTATGTAGGAGTACACTACATTTTTCCACACCTTCTACAATAAAACTGTGTCCTGGTCAGATCGCATGGAGTTTGTGAATGGCTGGTACTTTATGATCATCATCAGTGACACACTGACCATCGTTGGCTCCGCTCTCAAAATTGGAATACAGACAAAGGTTTATTTGCTACACTAGCTTTACACATTTTGATTATGGTGTGCCCTTGTGAAGGGTGAGCAAATGAGTGTGTGTGTGTGTGTGTGTGTGTGTGTGTGTGTGTGTGTGTGCGTGTGCGTGTGCATGTGTGCGCGCGTGCGTACATGCGTGCTTCAGTGGATAATTCAGTTATTTATCTTTTTCAGGATCTAACAAACTATGATGTCTGCAGTATTTTGCTGGGGACAGCAACGATGCTGGTTTGGGTAGGAGTTATCCGGTACCTGGGTTTCTTTAAGAAATATAACGTAAGAACTATCATAGCACCTTACTCCAACTGTTTATATTTGCCTATCTAACCCAGAGAATTTGTGTAACTTTGAGTTGAAGTGGTAAACTCACTCCTCAAGTTGAAATACTCACCCACACCATCGAATTGCTAGCTTTTCGGTGGCGTAGCTGGTTAACTTCAGATGTTTCTTAGGGCAGTCATGTGTGCTGGCAATACAGAGAACGCAAGATCGTGTCTTGTGTGAGTGAGGAAGCAATACTGTTTTGCGGCCGTTTGACGCCTGTTACATGAGCAAGTTCTTTCCTGTTCACTCTTAGAAAAAAAGGTTCTACCTAGAACCAAAAAGGGTTCTTCGGCTGCCCCTGTGGGAGAACCATTTGAAGAATCCTTTTAGGTTCCATGTACAGTAGAAGAGGGTTATACTTGGAACCCAAACGGGCTCTCTGCTGACAGGGACAGCCTGAAGAACCCTTTTTTTAAGAGTGTATAGAAACTG
Source organism: Argentina silus (assembly GCF_951799395.1). Lineage (NCBI taxonomy): Eukaryota > Metazoa > Chordata > Actinopteri > Argentiniformes > Argentinidae > Argentina > Argentina silus. The sequence goes on along the minus strand of NC_139672.1, from coordinate 13,469,729 downwards.
TATGTGTGTTCCAAATGTTGATAAAAATGAACCCCTAACAATGTTTGTGATTGTAGTACTGTAAATATATATTCAATTAGTTCTAGTTATTTTCTGAGTAAGTAAATAAGGTAGGTAATAAGGTAGGTAATAAGGTAGGTTTATATGTCCTCCCTCCTGTAATAAACAAGCCAGGGCAATGGTAATGACCCATCAGTACTAAAGAATGATTTGTTCCGTGAGTATAGTAGGAACAATACATTCATATTCAACTAAACACATGGATAAAGAGTTCCTTGTTCTTTGTAGATTCTAATCCTGACCCTGAGGGCAGCATTCCCAAACGTGATCCGGTTCTCCTGCTGCGCTGCCATGATCTACTTGGGCTACTGCTTCTGTGGGTGGATCGTACTTGGACCTTATCATGAGAAAGTAAGCAGGCATGAACGAGGAAAAACATGTTTAAAAGTCTCTGTTTTCCAGGGGCGTACGACCCAGGGCCTTGAGTCCCGCAATCCTGTTGTTTTTTGTTTCTCCCCTGGAATTTAATGGATCAAGTTATGTTATTGACAATCTGAAAGGTGCACCAGAACACCTTCCCAGGTAGAAATCAATTCCTACATCTACAAGGCAAGGGCAAAAATGAGCAGCTCTCGAGGAACAGAGCAGAGCGCCCCTGCCCATTCCTACCAACTTACATTGTAGATTCACTCAAATAAGTCATCATTGAATGAGGTTTTTGTTTCAGTTCCGAACCTTGGACAAGGTGATGGACTGCCTGTTCTCTCTGATCAACGGGGACGACATGTTCTCCACCTTTGAGAAGATGAGAGCGAAGAGCTACATGGTGTGGCTGTTCAGTCGCCTCTACCTCTACTCTTTCATCTCTCTTTTCGTCTACATGGTGCTCAGTCTGTTCATCGCCGTCATCACAGACACATATGAAACCATCAAGGTTGGTTTTTGACGTTTTTATTATTATTATTGAACATTTATTTATGCAGGGGTGTCCCACTGAGACCAAGGTCTCTTTTTCAGGGGGCCCTGCTTACATTAAAATACATTACGTTAAATTACATTAGCCTACTACAGACAATACATTATAATAGCCTACATTACAAACAATTCCACATAATTTACACAATATAATATAATATAATATAATATAATATAATATAATATAACATAATTGTACTTGACATGACAGAAGAGAACAGGACAGAACAGAAGATTCGTAACTGCAAAACTGATTTCTTTCAGCAACACCAGCAGGACAAGCCACCGGTGTCCGAGCTTCAGGCCTTTATGGCAGAGTGTAGGGACCAGCCTGACTCTGGGAGGTACAACATAGATGAGGGCTGTCCCACCTGCTGCAGCTTTGGATGAACCTAGTGCTTCTCTGTGTGTGAGTGTGCGTGCGTGCGTGCGTGCATGTGTGTACTGAAAGATGGGTATTCCTGTAAGAGGAAATGTCTAAAAGCAATAGATAAAGTGAATGTCTTAGCTGTTTTTGTTCGATTTTTGCCTATAGAAGTTTGAGAATTGTTCAAAGATGCTAAAGATGTACAGCCATTATGGACTATCCAGGAATTATTTGCTTAATTCAATTGCCTGTTGGGTAAATATGTTGTGTGCATTATTATTGGGTCTCTTTATTGTGCTAAAAAAACATCCTTGCACTGTATATTTGATTGTAGCCTAATGTTCAACATGTGATGAATGAAAAAATACATATTCCATTGCATGTGCAACTATGCTCAGATTAAATAATCTCATTGAAATCTTTGGTGAGGTGACACTGTGCGCATAGATAGACGATTGAATTTGAATTTTTTCCCCCCTCCTAAAGACCTCTTCACCCCCACTACCCCCCCCAGTTTCTCTCCTGTTAATAAAATTTTTTACCATTGTGACTGCCTATGGCCCTAACCCCTAACTGAGCATTGATTACTTTATTTTATGATGACTAATGGATAGATGATTCACATACTTAAACAAATGTATTTGTTGTAAGTCGCTTTGGATAAAGGCGTCTGCTGAATGCCGTAAATGTAGATGAAGGAAACGCTGATTGCATACAGGTAGGCGGCCTCCCACCTCCCATCATGTCTCATTTGCATAATTGTCCATGAGAGATGAACTAATCCAATGCAGCGGCCAGATACTGGTTGCTTGACAACGCGCTCGCCAATCAACACGGTATTTGTTTAGAAGCCAGGAGGGGTAGACTTCAAAACATCAACCCCGGCCAACCTGGGATCAACTGTCCGGACCGCGCCGAGTCGGTGGGAAAAACACGGTGATCAAACTGGTCGGTTCAGCTTTAGCGAGCTAGCCAGTCAGCTAGCTAGCTTCTAGCAATTGCAATTCGTTGGTTCTCTTGCTGGATTTGGAGCTGGTGGGTGAACTGTCGAGTTGGGAAACGTGTCGACCTGTTGACGTCGCCTTCTTCGTTCGGACACTTTCAACGTGTGAGTAAGCGCTGATTTAGCTAAGCAACATATGCTGCCGTGAATCGAGACGAGTGGTGTTTTAGTTGATTTGGGGGCAAGGTAGCTGTGAAAGAGCATTCTGCTCTTCTGTGTCACGTAAAAACTACAGCAGCTGAATGATCAAGTTCCTTGAGTAGCAGCAACAATCTTCGAACACTACCGTGTAACATCGGGCAAAGTTGCATATGCGTGTCCATTCAGATAAAACAGTATGCCTATCATGCACCCTGGGTTAATGAGTAAGGACGACTAGGTAGTAAGGTGTTTACCTGCCCTCACATTATGTCACTTCTCTGCTCTCAATGCTTAACTAGATTGCCTTCGGCCATTGAGACATCCAGGTGCGCCATGTACATCGATGTCTCAAAAGCTGTGCATTTAGGTGCTGCTGTGCAGTGGGAGTGGCGAGTGAAGAATGTGGCTCAGTTTGTTTCCCCAGAAAGTCTAAAGATAATATTATGTAGGTTACAAAATGGAAGGATCCTGTAGAAACCCGATTGAATGTTGTCTCTGCTGCTGCAGCTCATCTTTTTGCACTTGAAACATTCTCAGTTCAGTTATTCTCAGAACGGTGTCACTGACATTGTGACATTGACAACCACACACTTTGATCGTGCAATCCCTCTAGTGTATAACTCAGGATTACAGGATCACTACTACACTGTACCCACCCAACCCCAACCCGCCCCGTGCTTGTACACAAGATGACATTTAATCTTGTGCTGGTGTAGAATCGACCCAGATCAAGCAGAATTGGTCTCTTATGTCATGGCTTGCTGCTCTATTTCAGGGCTCTATCACAGTGGGGATCTGCCTGTGTGTTCATCTCTCTCGGATGACCTCCCATGTATCCTGACGCTTTGCTGACATGGGAGACTGGTGGACTGCAACAATAGAGCCATATTTGGGTATATAATGCAGATTGGGTCCCAGAATTGTTTTGTATTTCATTGGTTAAAGATGTATTTTGTAATGCAGGCTTCTATTTTTGTGGCCTGATTTTAAGGCAGTGTGTTAGACGGGAAGTTTACGGAAAATCTATTTTCATGTGTATTTCTAGTCAATTAAAAATGATGTTATTGAAACGTGAGGCTTCCTAAAAAAGTCACATACCATGTTAAAATACACCCTGCTCTACTACACCTGTGAATCCCAGAGAGCAGCACGTGCTGCTCTCGCGCTGTTCAACAGAAGGACCTCGCATGGGAGGGAGAGGGGAATCTTGGGAGTTGGAGGAATTGAATCAAATGGGTAATTTGGAACATCAGGACTGATGTGGGCATTCAAAGCGAGCTATCTTGACTTAGAGGTCGTTTTTAAAAACATTTTTCTTGTGAATGTGTCTACTATTGAATAATGAAAACAACATTCACTGGATTACAGGGTTAAAATTCCGCTTTAAGCATTTTAAGGCAACAAGAGAGATTTTGTTCTGTTGTATCAATTGATTGTCTATCTTTCCGCCCTCTGTTTAGAAAACAATGAGCTCTCCAGCATATCTCGGATGACAATGTCCCCCTCCAGGCATAACAATCTTTCTTCAATGCACTCCTCCATGCCACTGTCCAAAATCTACAATGTCTTGAGTGCCTTCTGCACTGAGGAGAATGTTCCCCAGTGTGTATCATACATCAATCAGGTACCATACCAATAGCTTTAGTCAAATGTTGTGTTTTCATTTAGTAATTGATAATGTACATTATCAGGCATTGCCTTTATCTAGTGGTGTACATGTTGATCAGTTTTCTGTTGTGTACTGTATATGAGACTATGCAGGGCTGAGATTTGCGTTGAGGCATGCCCTATTAGTTTCCTCTTCATTGGCATAGAGCGAATGTCACTGGATAGGCTACCAAAGATCATTTGCTAAAAATAATGTTGTTCTTTGGCTGGTACAGGAGATGGGCTCCTTTGGATTCTCCTCCACGTGCATCGAGCCCGTCTCAACGGAGGTGGCCGGGCTGAGCACAGTGTCTGCTCTTAACGTGATGTATGAGCTGCTGCAGCTGCAGCGCCGCAGTCAACGCTCCCTGCAGGAGCTGGAGACGGAGCAGCTGAAGAGCTGCAGTGCCTTGGAACACCTACAGATCAACACCTCCAGGCTCAAAGTCAGTCAGGCGTCTCATTTGATTTAGCCTAACTCTTCTCGGGTTCCTGCACAGTGTAATTGGATGTCATGAATCCAACAAGATACGTGTGTTATTATTTGAGCATACATGTACTGTATGGTTATAGTTCATGTACGAGAGTGGGTTAATGTCAAATGCAATGTGTTTGTTCCCAGGATCAGTTGGAGCTCTCCAAAAGGGAGAAATCAGGGCTGCATGAAACCGAGAGGCAGCTTCAACTAAAAATCAAAACTCTGCAGAACTGCCTGAAAACAGAAAAAGATGAGGTAAAGTAGTTTTTTTTTTTTTCCTCTCTGTGCTAACGTAGCATAAAAGGGACTATGGGAAATGTAGTTTTGATATGTGTGACTGCCCTAACTAGGTGCAGAAGCTCCAGAGCGTCATCGCCAGCAGGGCCACTCAGTACAGCCACGATGCCAAGAGGAAGGAGAGGGAGAGCACCAAGCTCAAAGAGCGCCTCAACCAGCTTCTGGTGGACAAGAGGGATAAGAAACTAGGTACGGGAGCGTCCTCCGACTTGCTCTGAGCGTGCTCTGGAGTTACAGTTGTGTCTACTTGCTATTCAAATTGTGATGTCATTGTAAACAAATGATCTTCTCTTCATTGACCTAAATTGAAGACTCATGGGAATGCAGTGCCCTACTTAAGCAATGGGACGGTGAAGCATTTTTTTCCTTCTTTTGGCTCTACACTCCAAAAGTGTGGATTTGAAATCAAACAATTACTATGAGATTAAAGTATAGATTGTCAGCTTTTATTTCAGGGTATATTTGTACATGTTGGTTTCACCATTCAGAAATTACAACACTTTTTCTTTTTTTAAATAGTTATATATATAATTTGTATATGTTTTGGCCTACCCGCCTGTTTGCAATTGCTGAGCTCAATCTGCATTTTCTTCTTAATCATGTTCCAAACTATTGGTATTGGCAAGCCTAAGGTTTTGGCTATATTTCTGATAATTGTTTCAGATTTTCAGCCTAATAATTATTTCCTTGACTTTCATTGCACAAATGATGTGACCAAACACACGACTAACCAGAAACCCCTGTCAAGCCAATCGTCCTCGGACTGCGTATACAAATTGTTGTCATATCTAAATGGTGAAACCAATATGTATACAACCATCAAATCCAAACTTTTGAGTGTGGAGCCAAAAGAAGAACAAATGCTCCACAGTCCCATTACTTCAGCAGGGCACTATATGTAACAATTCATTGTTATTTTTATTTTATATTATTATTATTTCCTCCCTTTAACTCTAGCAATTGATGTTTTGAACTACTTGGGAAGGTCTGATGGGAAGAGAGGCCAATGGAAGACTGGCAAGATGGAGGCCAGGTAGAATGCATCTTTTAATATTTCTACCTAGCACATTCAGAATCGATGTGTTTACCATAACTGGCATTTATGAATCATAAACTATATCCTGTTATCAATTGATTTTAAATAATATAGGCCTACATAAAACAAGTAATGAAAAATGATGGTTCACTTTTATTCAATATTTAGTACATATCGATTGGATTTGAGGCGGGTCGATATGGACCCTTGTGAAATTTGTAGGGTAATTTCTCTGTCCAGGGAGATCAACATGTGAAAAGTAATAAAATGATGGAGGCAAATTAGAGGGTGCCAAAAGTACCTTGGCAATGCAAAATATCAGCTAAGCAACCATATCTCTATAGCTGCTTCCTGAACTGCACATAATCATAGGCCTGATGTTCCCTGCGGTCTGTGGCGCACATGAGTGTCTTGTGCTTGGCAGTGATCAACACATTGTTGAGTTTGTTACGTCTGGCTGCCAGCAGCGTCAAAGAGTAGCTACAGGCTGGCTATGACATGAGCAATGTTACATTACCTGATTAGCCTGCTGTTGAATCAACTGTCGTCCATAAAACACTGATTAGCCTGCTGTTGAATCAACTGTCATCCATAAAACACTGATGAGATGCAACTTTCGAATTCTGCCAATAGTGTTGCTGGACTTAATGCAACCATTGCAGCTTGCAGGGAACATAGAGATTTTGCCCATAAAATATCAGATGACAATGCACTGATATTCATGAGACTCACCCCTCAAATGTGCGCAAGGACTATCGACCCCTAAAAGCCTATTGGAGAGTTAAATCAATAATGACACCATGCCTCGATTATCTGTTACTCGTCAGCCGTATGATAAATAGGAGAGTGGTTATTAGTTCATCATGAAGTTTTCTGCAGATTTTTTTTTTGTGTGTGGGCTGAAACACATGCTGTGCTGGCCGTTGAACTGCCCTGCGCAGCCGTGCAGCTTGGAGGGCATGTTGGCTGTGATACTGCTGCGTGAGTACGTTGTGATGGTTTGACATGGTTTCGAAATCCAGCCTCAGGCAAGACGGATCGTACCTGTTAGACATGCTTATTTTGTGTGTTTTGTGTGTTCATTATTTTCTATTATCTCCATTCCGTTTTGCAGACATGAGGGGGAGATGTATAAGTCTCTGCTGAGTGACTATGAGAGCCGGCAGAGGGCCCTGATGTTGGAGAACGCTGAGCTGAAGAAAGTGCTTCAGCAGATGAAGAGGGAGATGGTTTCCATTCTGAGTCCAAAGAAACCTTGCTCAAGAGGAGACTTTGTGGATGACAGCTTGGAGCAGGTGAATATTTGCCACTCCTCCTACCTGAGACACTACAGCTTATCTCATTGATCCTTATTTGAGTCAGACCTCAGTCCAAATAATCAAATACTTGAGGTACAGTTGATTTGGCTTCTTGGCGCACTAGGTGGGCAAGGTTTGCACTTTTGAGCTCATTCCATTGTAGAGCCAGACCGATGCATAATTTAAAATATATTATGGCAGATGTTATATATTAACAGTGCCCTCCATAAGTCAGCCAAGCATTTTTTTTTCAAATCTCAATTTAAGACTTGGTCCTTGCATTCCAGAGCTCATCTTTGGATTTAAGAGAGTGCTGTTAAAATATGACTATTCTCTCACCTTTTATACCAAAACAAGTAGCGGGGCAGCCATTTGGCTGAGAACCTAATGAACACCTTTTTAAAGTTCTATTGTGACTGGTTCTGACTGTCCTCAGGCCTGCTCAGACAGGGAGGAGGTGGTGTGTGACTCCATCAGGGAGACCCTGGACCAGTCCTGTGAGCACGTCCGGGAGCAGCTCACCAACAGCATCCGCCAGCAGTGGAGGAGACTGAAGAGCCACATGGAGAGACTGGACAGCCAGGGTAACCACCACCACCTTACTCTAACAATGGAATTAGCATAGAAATCAGTCATGTAATTGGTGTCAACTTTCTGTAACTTTGATTTTGGGTTCAGCTGCAAGCGCATTGAATACTAATGCTGGATGTTGCTATGGAGGAAGGTTGGCAGCGCCACTGCATTGTGAGGTTGTCATGGCAGGTTGTCATGGCACAACACAATACTGAGTTTATGCTGTGATGCAAAACATTCTCTCCAAAAGAATAATTCTCAGTATTATATTATTATACATGTCGTTTATCAAAATGTTTTGTTTTCCCAGCCTCCCTGGTGCAGACTCAACAGCAGGCTGGTAAAGAGGTGGTCCCCAGGGAGATCCATGAGGAGGAGATGGAGAGGATGAGGCTGGAGGTGCAGCAGTGTAAAGACTTCATTCAGACCCAGCAGCAGCTTCTACAGGTAGGGCTCTTAAACAAAACAAAGCCAAAATCCATTTTCATGTGTATTTCTAGTCAATCCACGATGCGTACCGTCTCAAAACTATCACCATTTCGTTTGCAGCTTCATCATAGCTATCGAAAAGCGAGGTCTGTGTTTACTGTTTAAGTCTCATACCGCGTTAAAATACATCAGACGAGAGCTTTTGTGCTCTGACCCTGCTCTTCTACGCCAGTGATACCCAGAGAGCAGCACACGCTAGCTCCAGCAACAGAAGGACCTTGATCTGTTTTTATTGCCTTTAGTTTGACACCTTTGGGAGCTACTTAGTTAAGTGTTAAATCTGCTTCCTCTACCTACTTCATTGTGTGTGTGTGTAGCAACATCTCAACTCGCCCTATGATGACGAGACTGCAGCGTTGCTGAACGACTGCTACACACTGGAGGAAAAGGAGCGCCTCAAGGAGGAGTGGAGACTCTTCAATGAGCAGAAGAAGAATTTTGAGAGGGAGAGAAAGAACTTCACAGAAGCTGCCATTCGCCTGGGCCATGAGGTATCTCCACAAGATGTATAAAGTTCTACCAGTGGCACACATTGACCTTTTTGTCTTAGTTTATGAGATGGAAAGAATTGTGGAGAAAATGTATTATTGGCACTAAAAGCTGATGTGAAAACAACCGCACAGTTCTATTTCATTGAAAACCTTTGGTAAACCTTCTTCAGTGACAAGTTAAAGACTACATCAGTGGCACGTACAAGAAATGGTATGGGGGTGTTTATAGGTTCTGTGTTTGTTGTAGTGTGTCACTTATTGCATTCAAGCCCTTTTCCTACATTGTTTTCCACAGAAAAAAGCTTTTGATGAAGACCGTGCCTCTTGGCTCAAGAATCAGTTTTTGAACATGACCCCATTTGTGGACCACAAGAGACGTTCCTCATCAGAGACACAAAGTGCCTTATCGATCAGTAAGTCAAGATGATGATGGAGAAGAAATGATGATGACAGTAACGTGATTTAAATTGTTGGTTTAGATAGAAGGGGAAATAATTACACAATTCTGAAATGCTTTAACTAAATATTGCATCAGATATAGATAACAGATAAATCCAGCACATTCAGATATTTGATGGAATGTCATTTTTATCTGGCTTTGCAACACAAAAACCTACACTAATAGTTAGTCTAATATGAATCCTATATTGTCAGTTTTGAGGTTTTGTCTTTTTATTTACAGGTTACAAGTCTGTTCTCCTTCATTAAAAATGATGAAAGCGAGGAAGATGACTACTAAAATTGTAGTCTTAAGTTTCTTGTATCCATTTGTCATATTTGTTATAGTTTAGTCATATAGCAGACGCTGTTATCCAGAGTGCTTTACTTCATTTGTCTGAAGTAAGTGAATCAGCTTTGCGTCAGTTACGCAAGTAAGACTTTCTATAAGGATAGTCGTGGCACAAGCAGTCGGTGCTAGAGGAAATTAGGGTTGTATGTTGGGAAGTGCTAGGAGGTAAGAGGAACCTGCTGCATGGTGCTTGGGTAGCCAGTGCCATCCTACATCTTTATCCAGCAGTCTCTGCAGTGGCTCACGCACTTCAGAGAGGCGTGGCATGCACCTTGAGAGGTAGGCTCTGAGGACCTCTGAGTACAACACAAGGGCCCTTTCTCAATCGTTAGAAACTTCGTCACGTCCTCACTTGCCGCCTCCTCAAAAAGCATTGGAAGAGAATATCAAAGGGGAGGAACCTAGATATTCTTCTCCAAATGTGTTTTGAGTAGGAAGCGTGTGGAATTGTAGCTTTTTTGGACTAAGCCTCAGTTTCGCCTGCACCCATCAACAGTGACACCACCTTGGTATCATGATCCAGAATTGCCTCGTCATCTGTGTGCCCAAAGCCAACGATAAGTATGTCATCAGCAGTTGGCTGGACTATGGTGAGGGCAGCAAGGGGTTCATGTCGTTTATGCTTGTGAACTTCAAGAGTAACAGACCCCCCCGAAAGGCAGTTTCAGCCTGCACAGTACACAACCTGCACAGGAGAGGACGCAAGGAGTCGTATTCCTAACAACTGAGAAAAGGCTAAACTTCTGGCAGATTCTGTTGTTTTGTTAGCAGCGCTTGTGTTGCAATCGGCCCAGAAATGCGGCCTAAAAACAGTTACTTTGGACTTTCTATAATAAAGGTAACGGTTACAAAGGACTCTATTCTGGAGTATGGCCCACCCATTAGTAGTTACAGCCACCTTGTCAGCACTAGTCAACATACTCTGAACAGAGGTAGTGCATTCCTCTTTCATCCTCTTGAGCAAGGCACTGGTTGTCTCTCTAGGGCTCAACGTATGCCATCAATTTACAAAACTCTTCTGCTCTCAACACGGCTAATAGGAAGCATGTCTTCTGCCACCATGTTAGCTGTCAGGCCATATAGCCCTGTCACAATGACTGGTTTAAACTGTAAAGTCACGTCAGTTTGCCTATTTTTCCTCAGCATCGCTGGAGACGGCAGTCTTTTTGAGGTTTCATTTTCAAATGGCTCAGCATTAAAGTTTACATTCAATGACGTTGTCCCCCACGATGAAACTAGGGAGGGGACTGTGGATCGGTCTCTGTCCGTTCGTATGTCGCACTTTATCTCTGACACTACCGGGACAATTTTGACAACTTGGGTGAATGATTCCATAGAAATTGTTTAGGAGTTTCGAGGTGACGCCAATGTTTTTTTTTTTTCTTTCTTAAAAACAATGTTGTTACAACTTCTGTTCTACTGTAGGTAGTGAGCCTGAGATTAGGGTCTCATCCACTCCAGCCCAGCTGACCAAATCCCAGACGTATGCTGCATTCTCCACTCCCAAATCTGCCCCTGGCAGCGGCATGCCCTCCACTGCAGATCTCTACCGCACACTCCGCCTTATCCCAGACGGCAGGTACGTGTTCAAGCTGATTATAGTTGTTACCCAGTGTGATATCTGGTAGAGCCCTCTAGGTTATGCCTAGATGGCTCAACCATAAGTGAATTATCTAGCCTATTTAGTTTTTTGTTGGCTGCATGCCCCAGTGGGATTTCCCGTGGCTTTTTGTCAGATTTTGTTTTTGCTCATTCCCCAGCTCCTCCAGGCCCCATTCAAGGCAAAGCTGGCAGGAGTCCAACAGCAAACACAGCGGAGATACTCTGGTCAGGTCAAGGCACAAGCACAGAGCTGGAAGCCGCAGTATCTTCTCTCTCGGGTCGGACGACCACAGCCTCTCCTAAGGACACACCAGTGCCATGTAGCATTACGGATCAATAGATGACGAACCACAATCCATGTTCCAGTCATCATCACTGCCTCAGGATGCCTCGCTTTCTTGCGCAACATCGTGTTCATGTTGCTTTATCACGGCCAAACACAGAACAGTGGCTCCTCGTTAACCAAAACTTTCAACGATTCCGAGAGCACTTTAATGAATATGCCATTTTTCTTTTTGTTTTCTATTAACATTTTTAGATTTTTAACATTTTGAAAAGTGTCACTCTGAATTCTAAGCTATTTCCAAGTCTGAAAGACTGTAATGATCATATTGTGTTGGCAAAAGCCAAATGTGAGTAGATCAGGGGTTCATCATCACTACAGATCTGGATGTTATCCAAGCCATCGTCATGAGAATGTGTGGCCATGTGAAAGTTTACAAAATGTTTTCACTCCAAATCATGAATGTTATTTTAATGAAAATGTTATTATATGATTGTAGAAATTAATATTATATGCTGCTCTTACAGTGCAATAAAGTTATTTTTAAGGCCATCCACTTTTCAGCCTTTAATTCCACCCTCCGTGCTGCACTCAAGTGCAGTAGTTCCCAAACTTGGGATCGGGACCCATGTGATGTCCCCTGAGACAATCAAACTAACCTCCTATAATGTCATAAATAAAATACACTGTCTGTGTATTGCACTTGTAACCGATTGTGCAATGTTTCAGGGTTCAAATCCAACCAATTTGAGCATCATTTAGGCGATTATAATTCACTTGAACGTCATTTACGTGTTGGCAATCAAGTTGTTGGGGTCATGGGAGATTTTTGAAGTAAATGTGCAGTCGCGAGACACCGCTCATGGATGAAAGTCACTTGATTAATATTCTAAGTGTTGCTGAGTAGGTAAACTGAGTGTAGATAATCAAGTTTAGCCTTGGAAAATGATTTGTGAACAGTCCATTATGTGTCCCCTATTCAGTCTAGATGGGGCACTTTGAACTGTTGGGCAACAATAAGAAGCGGTAAACATTTTGTATGACACCACTCATGTTTGAAACTCACTTGATTTATATTCTAGAAGTGTTGCCAAGTAGACTGTTACTAAAAATCAAGTTTAGCCTTGGTATATTATTTGTGTACAGTCCATATGTGCCATGTAAAATTACATGTAATTGCATGAATATGTACATTATAATGATCCAAATTACTTTTTGGAAATTGTACATACTTTCTGTTACGTAATATTTCTACGATATTGTGATCCCATAACGTTCCAGTCTCACGCTCGACTCGCGTTTTTAGTTTGAAGTCACGAAACCGGAAGTGTTGTCGTTCAGAGACGGATCTCTGCTCTGCGTCATCACAGCGGGGCGGGGCCTCGTCGGTTATGCCCGACTGCGACTGCGCAGAACGACACTTAAACCGGATGTGGAATTGTCTTTGCATTGTCTTCTAGCAGGCTGGCTAACGTATCGTATTGTTTTCCATAAAAATAGTAAAAATGTCTGGCTCAAACCTTGTGGCGATGAAAAAAGTTGTCCAGCAGCTGCGTTTTGAAGCGAGCATCAACAGAGTGAAGGTAAACCATTTGTTTTTCAGAATATGTCCTAGATGGCCATCTAACAGAGGCTAGCTAAAGCTAAGGGCGTGGATACACTGACTGGCACCTCACTGGCCATTGCGATCGCTAGAAGAGAGCTAACATTGCAAACCTAATCTTTTGTCGAAATATCTCCAAGAGATTTGGTTGCTATTGGTAAACATTAAATATCTTCACATTTGGATTACGTCTGGCTAGATTTTGAGTTTAGCTCCCCCTTAGCCATGGGTTACATGGCTTCTCAACTCGCCCATCTCACAGTTGAACTTTGCTCAGGTTTTACTCCAGATACTTGAATAAATCCCAGTATTTTCGTTTCCATACATGTCCGGCCTTGTATGACATCTGTATCTTCTTTCAAATGTCCCGATCGTTTAAGAACAAACATTTTGCCAAGTATTCAGCGGTCGAGCGGCGGTGTGTTTTTCTGTTTTCGTCTATGTGTTTGTGTGCAACCCGAGTGGCAAGCAGTCGGGTTGCAGCTTGCCTGCTAGTGCAAGCATGATCAGTCCTATTCCAGGGGTAAACAGGGCAATATTATTTGCGACGTAGTGGTTCACGTTCATATTATGTTCCTTTATTGTTGTTCCTAGGTCTCTCAGGCAGCAGCAGACCTCCAGCAGTTCTGTATGCAGAATGCCCTCCAGGACCCCCTCCTCACGGGTGTCTCCTCCAGCACCAACCCCTTCAGGCCACAGAAGGTGTGCTCCTTCTTGTGAGACCAGACCGCAGCATTCTTTGGTGAGTATAACTCTGGTTTGGGGGACTTCACACACTACAGGGCTGACCTGAACCATATATGTGATTTTTCACATTGTTCTTTCGTAGAGCCATAGTTCAAATTCTGTTTCACTTCACATATATGTCTGGCCTTCAGCAAACGAACATGCCTTTGGAAAAACAACACGTACAGCCGCATAACCTGTTTGAAGGTTGATCGGAACACATTTGTTTTGCCCCACGCCCCGAGGCTCACCTAGGCTGTGTCTTGAGGAGGAAGGTCACTGATATGTGAAGTGAAAGTGGGCAATCAGGGTGATTCTATCAGGCTAGTGTTTTCCAGCACTGTCTCAGAACCTAAGTGGATGTTTAACCAGACCAGTACAACACAGCTCAGGCCGGCCCTGTAGTGAGAGATGGGTAATAGACACACTACTTTAGGGCTGGTTTCCCAGGCTTCAATAAAGACATGATTCTCACTTAGTGGAAGAGCTCAAAGAATGAGAGAAGAGGCACTGTCTTGAATAAATAGTCTATGCATGTTCGTAGAAGAGGCGTGACACTCTCTCAATGGAAAAATGCAGGTTTTTATTCAGGTCAGATTAAAAACATGATGCTTCGGTCTCCCAACCTTCTTAGTCAAGATGTGTGTGTGTGTGTGTGTGTGTGTGTGTGTGTGTGTACAGACTGGTGCAACAATTACACAGGTGATGATTAGGATGACAAAAGGGATACATGTCTACCACATCTTGTATGTATAACCAACAAAGTTATGTGTATAATTGACCAAACATTGAACTATTAGGAAATGGCAACTAGTGAAGTCAAGGTGTAGGCTACATGCATGAGTCATGAGTATGAGTATGTTTTACAACCCCCCCCCCCCCCCCCCCCAAAAAAGAAAAAAACATCTATATGTAGTCTGTAACAGCACCGCAGAGAAATAATCATTTCTAATGATTTCTTTGTCTCTTTGTTTCCAAATTCCAGGCCTTCATTTTGATGCTACAGGGAAAAAGTTGACCTCAACACTGCTCCTTTTGCCAAGGCATTCCACTGCCACAAAATCTCAAAGTGTAGATCTAATGTCAGACTCATGTCAGGAAGATTGCCATCTATTTTCAGCCACATTAGAGGAAACGACAGGTTTATTTTTCATGGCACAGTGTGGTTTTCAAGTAAATTATTGTGCCTTTTCTATTTTATTCATCATTGTTCTTGACTTTTTGTATTTAGAAAATAAAACACTTTCTTTCTCTACTACATGCTTGTTTTCATAGATTGTTATTTTCTTTGTTTTTAATTGCCAGTATTTTAGGTAAAGGTGGAAATACCCCTGGTAACAATACATGTTAATGTCATCTTAAAGGGATGTTTCACCCAAATTACATATTTAGTTCCTTGTTAGCACTTTCAACCAAAAACGAATGGATGTCAATGGACCCTGAATTAGAATTTTTGAATTTCATACCCAAATTCTCTGAAAAGACTCAATAGTTGCTTTTCGACAGGGGTGCCAGTCTGCCAGGGCTTACTAATGGCCAGCTAGTGCTCAAAGCCTGGCGTTACCATATGTAAGTGGATGGGCTAACAATGTCAGATGAAATTAGCCGTTTTCAGGCCCAAAATGTCATGGCTACTCAAGTAAAACTAAATTACCACACATTTGGACAATCTCTCTTGAATTGGTTTAACCACACAACTTTCAGTATAACTAAGAATTATTGTGGTGGAAAGTGCAGTATCTATTCAGTTAGAAAATTAAAATCTAAGCTAGCAATACTTTCTGCCTGGCAACTTGCTCCATAGGGTTGCATGAAGGAAGTATTTGAGTCTCTATAAGAATTAGCCAAAAGAAAATGGAACCCTTCATTGCCGCCACTCCGGTCATGACTATTCAATAAAACAACAAATCTATAAATAATTTTCTGCACCCTAGGTTTATATGCTCTATGGATTTGCCCACAAGACTTTGGAGGTCCCTCCCTCTTTGACCCATGAAACTGACAGTAGTACATATCAATGAAATCATTAATGAAGAAAATATACAAGTATAGTTTATTGTGCAACAACAAGAACCAGGTTTTTGCCTGCTGTAGAAAGCACCGGCATAATACAAAACTGTCACTGTGTACAGCCAACTATACAATAAATCCACTTCCAACACACCATAAAAAGACACCGGAAGTATGATTAAGATAAAAGAAAATCCCCTGTAAGTGCATAATTAGACTTTGGGAAGTCAGGTACAATTCACAGTGTACATGTAACATTTTCTTTTTTTTAAACAAGTCTTTTGTTTCCTAAAGGAAAGGAAAACTGACAGCGCTCATTTTAACGTCTTCAAATATGGACGGAGCAAACTATTTGGCCGGTATCACTGCTTCAAGTAAAGAACAGACACTTTGCATTAGGATACAACGTGCAACCACAGTGGTTTGAAGCATCATCCTCCACCTCCACCTCCACCACCACCCCCATCCTCTTGGATCAATTAACTTCTTCATACACCCTAGTCTATGCTGTCCTGCCTATCATCCACCCTCCAGTAGGTGATTGTTCTTTAGGGATGTGGGGTGATCCTACAGTGAGCTGCTCTTCAGGTGTTGTGTCTGCAGGGGCTTCACGTGGTACTGGTAGATCTTCAGCGCAGGGCCTAGTTTGATAGACAGGCCGGTCAGAACGTCGCTCCGTGTCATCAGAAGCAGAGACTTGCCATCAATCTCCTACAAGAAGAAACGGAAAGCTGTCACAGGTGTCTTGATTAAGGTTCAGTGTCTTGATTAAGGTTCAGTCACCTAAGGTTACAATCAAGAGGATGAAGCTCATTAAATCTCTTAAGAAATAAATAGGCCGGGGGAAACATTGAACCCCATTTCCAGGCAAAATACAGTACATTTCAAATTTACTTGTGCGGTGGGAGAGAAAAAGTAGACAATGTTTACTCAAAAAAGAGAGGGAGATTGTGTGTGTTATTGTTTGTTACAGGACAGAAAGGTATAGGGAGGTCGGAGCAGGGAAGGAAGAAAGCACTCGAAAAAAATTTGCTCCCACCTGGTCCTGGAAGACGGTGGCCTGCCTCTCAAAACCTGCAGCTTGGAAATAGTTGACGACATCAGTGACTGCCCACTCTGCAGGGTCGGTCACTTGCCCATTCTCCACCAGGCTACAGCGGACAGAGAGGACGGGGGAGGATGGACAGTCTGGCTTCAGTCATACAAACTAACTAAAGAGACACTTAATTGCATTTCAAGCTCAGCAATGACATTCTGGTATGATGGTATCATATGGTGAGTTACATTGGCCCATTGAATTTACTTTCATCTTGATCATCTGCATTACAAATAGCATTGCTGTTGTTGTCCCAAACTTCTGCCTTCTACAGTATATCCTTTATATTTACATTGCAGTCATTTAGCAGATGCTCTTATCCAGAGCGACATACAGTAAAGAAAACACTTACACATTACATCATCGCAAGTTCATCGACTTTCTATAAGAATAGGTGTTATCCTCACGAGAGAGAACACCCCCTAGACTTACAGTTTTGCATCCACTGATCCATTGGTCTTAGTCTCCATTCCAGCTAGCAGGGAATGGAATAAAAAGTGAGATAATACCAAAAATGTAACTTAATCATATCAAAAGTTAGGCTAGATCAGGTTTATAAAGAAACCCAAAGTATATCATGAAACATTTACTACTGCCATGAAGTGTGTGCTCAAATTATGGGATGTGTGGAGGTTATCTGGAAACAATTAATTGAATTTCTGAAGGCTTTAAGCTGTCAAAGAGCATAGAAAAGGAGGGTAATTTGTCACAATTTCTTTGAAATTCAGGCATGCATCAGTACTCAGTTGCTAAGCAACACACAGCGGTCTGCCTAAGTAATGGGACAGTGAAGCATTCTTTCTTCTTTTGGTTCGACATTACAAAGGTTTGGATCTAAAATCAAACAATTACTATGAGGTTAAGTATAGATTGTCAACTTTTTTTTTGTCCATGCTGGTTTCACCATTCAGAAATTGCATGTTTTATACATCGTCCCCCTATTTCAGGGCACCAAAAGTAATGGTACAGATACATATAATGTTCAATTTAAGCACTCACGTTTTGTATTTGGTCGACAATCCTATGCATGCAATGACTGCCTGAAGTCTGTGACCCATTTGACCCCACCAGACGCTGGGTATTTTCTATGGTGATGCTGTCAGGCCTGGACTACAGCAATCATCAGTTGTTGTTTGTTGTGAGGTATTTTTTTTTTTTAATGAAATGCATATTCAATTGGATTTAAATCTGAAGATTGGTGTGGCCAGTCAAGAACTTTCAACTTTTTGGCCCTGAAAAACTCCCTAGTTGCTATGGCAGTATTTACAGTACTTACTGTGTGATGAATGCGCCATCCAATGAATTTGGAGGCATTTGCTTGTACTCGAGCAGACAAGATGTTTCTGTACACTTCAGCATACATTCTGCTACTGCCATCAGCAGTAACATCATCAATTAAGACAAGTTAGCCAGTTCTACTGTTGTGGCAGCTTTCTTCTCCAAACTTTCCTCTTGCAATCACTCTGGTACATAACATTTGTCCACACCACCTTTTTCCAGACCTCTGCAGGCTTCTTTAAGTACTTTTTAGCAAACTAACCTGACCATCCTTTTCGAGGATAACTAGTGGTTTGCACCTTGCAGTGAAGCCTCTGTAGTTTGGCTGGTGACGTGTTCTGTGGATGGTAGTCTCTGACTCATTCTCGCCTACTTCCTGGAGTGTTTCTGATCTGTGGGACAGTTGTTTTGGGGGTTTTCTTCATTATGATGAGCATTCTTCGCTCATCCACTGTAGAAGTCTTCCTTGGCCTACCAGCCTGTTTGCAATTGCTGATGTTCCAAAGCCTAAGGTTTTGGCTATGTCTATTTTTAGCCTAATATAGGCTTCAAAGCCTAGAATCAAGACCAGACATTGACAGCTCTCTTATGCCTGCACAGATGATGTCACAAAACACACGACTTACCAGAAACACCTGTCTTTTGGTGCCCTGAAAAGTGTTGTCACTTCTAAACAGTGAAACCAATATGTACACAAATACCATCAGATAAAAGCTGATAATCTATACTTTAACATCATAGTAATTGTTTGAAATCCAAACTCCAAAAGAAGAAATACAGGAAAAAGAAAGTGCTGAGAAAGCACATGTTCAAAAAGCAAAATAAAACAACCCAAAAAAACAGATTCTGGCTGAATACTGTCACACTGAGCTTAATTGACATACAGTATCTCACAGGAGGAAAGAAGAACATGACCCAATTGGGAACATATTGGGCCAGACAGACAGGGAAGCCTTTCAAATTACCCTGATCTGAATTCTTATAGCTTCCCTCTTCAGTGAGCATCCTCTCCTCATGCTGATAGAAGTATCTCAAATTAGCAACTTGGCCAAGATAACAAAGAATGGACAGGTATGACTGTCCTCATAATTCCACATTTGGCCAATTTGTCAAATTGAAAAATAACATTCCAAAGATTTTGTTCAAACCTAAGCAAATAGGTGGTGAAACATTGCACAAGCTGACCTTTGCAGGAGGGGCATTGAAGCTACATTACGAAGACCATTGTGAGACATTTAGGGCTATATTTGAACGGCGTAAAAGTCTTAGCAAAAACGCTGGCGGGGGCGCTGTCACTTGGGGGGGGGGGTGTCTGAAATATATGATTGCTTTTTCAGCCCAACTGATGCCTTTTTGGCCTGCTCATTGTCACCAACACGTCTCGCGTTTGGACTGCGTCGGTTTGAAACATTGGGCAATTTTGTTATAGTGATGATCATAATAATAATATGCCTGGTCATTATCTAACACAGTTCCCAACTTGATTTGTAAATCAAACAATCTGACTGTTTTTTATCAATTATGTCACCACCTACCAGACTTTATTTATTGAATGATAACTATTGGGAGGGATCTCTTACAGTCCTAACCTTTGGTACCGCATTTCCCTCAGGATCTGCAGTAGTAGTGCAGATACAACCAAGGATTTAGATGATACAATGACAAAGAGGACAAAAAACACGAAAAAAATAAAACATTTAGCAATAGTATGCTAAAGTAAGTAAATTGGCTGAGTAATTATAGGTGGTCTGGGAACTGAGAATGCATTCATTAATGCAATAAGTTATTTTTATGAGCTGATATTTCACACATTAACAGCTATTTTAAAGACATGAAGAAAGTATTTAGATCATTTCTTTGGCGATTCTACAATAACCAATGTTGTAACTAGCAGTTGTCTTGCTCCAAAATCGAAATACTCTTAGCTATAGTTTATGTTATTCAACCCTAAATGAAAACACTTAAGAAGCTGATTGAGATTTTAGCTAATAAATACTATAATTGACACGAGCCTACCTTTTTCGAGTTGTCAACCTCCTTGATATCCCTCGAAGAGTTAGCAGCGCAGATTATTTTGATCCACGCATTCTTAATTCTCAGATCTAAACAGCAACATGCATGTTGTTTTCTTTGCATACGACTCGCAAAGCACACAGTTCTCAACAAGGATTGGGCTTTTCGAGAGTCAGGCGGAAATCGGAAGAGGGATAACCGCTGATCTTAGGTCGGTAAACACTGATCTTAGGTCGGTAAAACACTGATTTTAGGTCGGTAAACACTGATCTCAGGTCGGTTTTACTGACGTCTCCTCGTTGAAGGTCCATTAGGGATGGTTAGATTACAGCTGGTCTCAGGTCTGCTTTAGACATCCTCTGCGAGGGAGCGAAAGAATCACGTGAGCAGCCAGTTGCTGTGGAAACGTGGTTGGAGTTGTGTCGTGGAGGCAAACGGTGGGCTAAGCTAGCCGACATATATACGATTCATTCCCGTGTCACAATTTCACTATTTCACATGGGATGTTTAGTAGCTACCACGTTTAGCTGGGGTCTATCGTGTTTTTTTTAGGTAGATGACAAAGTGAAAAAAGTTATCAAGAAGTCACCTCAGCTACTTTTAAGATGGATAGCTAGCTAGCTAGCTAGCTTTAGGACAAGACTCGAATGAGAAAGGAGCCGGTGGAAGAATGCGTTTGCATGAGTTGCCTCTACGACGCGTTGATTTGCTTGCAGGCACTTTTTATTCACAAGAAACCTTTCGGGAGAGGCATCTGCTTTTGTTTTCTCCCAACTGCATCATTGGACATGACCTTAAACCCCTTCTTCAAAACAGAACAGACCACCTAGGCTTAGTGAATGGTACAGGAGACCCATGATGCTCCAACAGCAGCCAGGCTCAGTGCAGCTCCTCTGCCTCACAGCCCACAGTGGCGTCCCCCTCTTCACCCGGGGGGCGACCAAACAGCTGCCCTTCTCTGTCATCGGCTCCCTGAATGGAGTACACATGTTTGGAGTGGGACAGGGAGCGGTGCTGGCTAGCTGTGAGACAGACCGTGGAGGCAGGGTGGTGTGGAGGGTGTTTCAGGACAGCGTGATGCTGATAGCCGTGAGCAGTGGGCAGCAGGGGGGTGGAGGCAGGGCCGGCGAGGCCGACCTCTGTCTCCGCCGCCTGCTGGAGAACGTGTGGAACTGCATGGTGCTGGTGCTTGGCCAGGACGAGCTGGTCAATGCCAGGAATGTGGAGCGGCTGAAGAGGGACCTGCGCTCCTGCTACCGCCTCATCGACCAGCTCCTGGAGGGGGGAGAGGAGGGCACCATGGGGGACCTGACCCACTGCGCTGACTGCCTGCTGCCCCCCAACCCTGCCCTGCTCCAGGAGGCCCTGGACGGCTTCACCCAAGCTGCCGACAGCGAGTTTGGCTGCCTGATGGTGCGTGGTCGGGTGGCTGCCGCCACCGACAAGTGGTGGCGCCTGGCTCCACCGGAGGTGGTGCTCCTCTCGGCTCTGGCGCGCTCGCTCTCCCTCTCCGGCTCGGCCTCCTGCGACTACCCGGTCTTCCTGCCCCAGGGCAGCCCCACGGTGGCCCACCGCCTACTCCGCTTCCAGCTGCTCCCAGGGGCCGACGTGTGTGTGCTCTGTGGCCCCAGCCCCTCCCTACACAGGGCCGAGAGTGAGCTGGTGGGGCGCTGCTGGTCGCCCCTGGCGGAGTCCCTGAGAGGCTGCCTGGCCGCGGGGGAGCGCTGCCTGCCGCCCACCGTGGCGCTCCGCCCAGACGTGCTGGCGCTGCTGCTCATCAACAGGGAGTCCCGCCGCTCCGTCTCCTGCGTGCGCACCGCCACCCACGCCCCACTCAGCGACCCCCCTCTGCCCTCCAAAAGGCGTTGCTGGGAGCTGCTCAGGCTCTTCTATACGTTCACCACCACGCGCTACTTCTCCCCGGAGGAGACCCCAGCAGCCCTGGCCACCCCAGGGGAGGGGCCACAGCGAGGGGACGCTCTCCAGGACGACTTTGCCCTGGGCTTCTACCACCAGCCTCTGCAGTGCTACCTAGTGATTGAGGAGTGTAAGTGCTTTGGCCTGCAGACTGTCCAGCACCAGCTCTACCTGCTCACCCCCCTCTCAGTGCCCACCTTTGCCTTGCGCTCTGTGGCCACACAGACCCTCTCCACCATCACTACTTCCACAGGCTTCTAGGCTAGCCTTTACAGTGTATAATTTTGGATAGGCTATATATTATCATGAAAGAAATAATGGATAGATGCTTCACATATCATTTATACACAAATGTAAGGCCTTGCTATGCTATATACAATTATTGCACAAAGGGTTAAAGTGGACTAACGACCCTATATGGCACATTTGCAGATGTAAGAGCCTGATCTTACACCATTTATACAGACTAGTATGAATATCCTTATACATGATTTGTGAAGCATTTGTGTAGCACCTATGATTTATGAAGGTTTCAATCAAATTAGTTGTGATTTGTTTGAAATGGGACTGTGTTTGACATGACTATTTTATCAGCCTAACAGGGGTCTGTCTACCTCGAGACCATCCTGTTGATGGGGCTATCTTTTACCTCAGCCCACAGCCTAGAATGTCCTAGAATGTATCCCTGGTGTGAAGTGTCATCAGCAGGGTTGTGTTTCATCTCACCGCCAATACGTGACTCCTTTGACCCAGCAATTCATTTTTGTCCACTCTAATGGACATTAGTTGTTGGTCTGTATCTCTGAGGCCAAACATGCACATAACATACGTTCTTCTGGTCTGGCTTCGGTCTTTGCCTGTGGCTGGGTCGGGACTGGATCGGCCTGGGTGTGTATGTTTAGCCCCCTTGATGCAGGCGTGCCATTGTGTTGATACGGGTCGGGGGGCTCCTGTTTCTCCTGTTCTGTGGCAAGTGGGTTCTGACATTGCTTGGGCCCGGGTTGACCAGAGCTGCTACTATTGGTCCTCCCAATGCAGACATGCGGCTCAGGGTTGCCGTGGTGGTCGTGGTGCTGGCCCTGGGCGATCATGGGCTCCTGCTTCTTTCATTGGCCGTGGGGTTCCTCTCCTCCCCCCTGGGAGCTGCGTTGGCTCTGGAGGCTGGGGCCGGCTGGGGCCGCTGCTGTTAGCCTGCACAGGCCTGGGGACGGAGGTTGGTGCTCTGGGCGTTGTGGGAGGTCCCAATGGGAGGTGTGAAGCTGATTTGGTCATACAAGAGATGGGATGACCCACTGTGACTTTACTGACAGAAATAGGCAGATCAGATCCAGACTCATTGAACTACTGTTTATGGATGTGACAGCTAAATACACTGTCACAAGATTACTGATTCAGCAAAGAGAAAACCAAGTGCTCTACTGTACATTTTTGTTACGATTTACGTAACAGTGTTACGTGTATTTTTGCATAAACTATGACTTCTTCATTGTGAAATGTTTTTGTTAAAAAAATCTCTTGAATGTTTCTATTGTGTTACTGCTGATATTCTTATTAAATTGTGGACAATTACTGTGTTGTTTCAATAAATCTGTGCACTCCAAGTGTGTATTTCTTGGATGAATGAACCCAAGTTGGCAATATGGTAAGGTTTGCCCCCTACTGGTCAAAAATGTTTCAGCATGGGTAAACATGAACTTAAAGGTCCAGTATGTAACAGTTTATTAAGTGGTTGAGAGTGGTTTCAGTGGGATATAACTGGTTGCCAAGAGAGTGCATTGTTGTGTAATCATTCTAAATACTAATCTAATATAATATAATCTAACTTATTTACTGTCTGTCTCCTGCTGTTTTCATTCAAGAGTTCTGAAATGTACATGCCAATTGCAGTAACAACGGGGCTCTCAACATTCTGTTTTTAAAGGTTCAAGTATGTCACATTCAAGCTTTGTAAAAATGTTATATTAGTTGTTAATATAAATTAGTATATTATTATTATTATTATTCGGAAGGTTGTTTGGAACTGAATTTCACAGCGGTGGCAGATTTCTAACAAACTTACTCCTTGCTCCTTTAACATTGTTCCTGAAGTGCTACATTGCCATCCCAGTAACACTTCTTTTTTTTCTTAACACTGTTAACACTTACTAATACAATATTTATCAGAACCTAGATTAATTGAGTCAGATGTTTCAGTCCAGGGCTGGAACAACAGCCTCAACACCATGTAGTGCTCCAGAACCTGGGTTCTTTACTTCTGCTGAACAGTAAACAACAATACATGTGGAGACATAAACTCTCAACATGGCACACACATATATGTTGTGATAATCTTAGACTTCATCACTTTTAGTGAACATAAAACAATAGGCTACCTCTTTGGACAAAACAAACCAGATAACGGTAGTTAATAAGTAATGCGGATGCCAGCAGGTACTAACAACTCTTTACAAACACACACACACACACACACACACACACACACACACACACTTCATGCCATTCTATAATGAGACAGCCACTTCCAAAATGCCGCAGTACAGAATTGAGTATTCGGTTAACAATCGTCTACGTTGAACTCTTCAAAGTTTTGTCGAGGCAACAATGTTATCAATTGATTAACACTTGCATTGGTAAGACACTCACTGCGTGGTGATCTTGGACTTTATAACTACTATTTACATTCAACAATAGGCTAGGGCCTGGACAAAACAAACCATTAACAGATAACACTGGTGCCAGCAGATAATAACGACTCTCACTTTAGTGAATGATTAGTTTGTGCTTTTTCAGTAATCCTAAAACATCCATGAGGGACAGAGAGCAGGGCATGGTGTGGAAAATCAACTATACAGCAGAAATAGTTTGTCCTGGATGCCTTGAGGGTTTAACTACTGGAATTGAATCAGATTCATGCTATAGGACATGTCCTAATGAAGTGCAGTAATACTGTAATACTATTGCAAAGGGTTTGGTAAGGATGGCGACTACTGGCCAATGAAATACAGTATACTGTGGTTTTACTGTATGCACTGTGAGCATGACCATTAGATTGTGTTGATGTTTTTGGTAACACTGGCATAACACTTATTGGGCACTACAGTCATTTGTAGCTTATAAGTGTTTCATAAATTAGCTAATTAGGCCATTATAATTAAACCGGGGATTAAACCAGCGACCTTGGGCCTCAAGGCCAACCTTACCCCCAATAACGTTGTTGTTGTTTGTGTGAGTGTGAGTGTGAGTGTGAGGACAGATGTTCCGTTTCCTCAGCTGAAAGCACTAGTTTGACAGCTGACATGTGACCCTATCCCACTCTTACCTTGGCCCTCCAAATTCCCATCATTGCACAGTCAGGCGAGGTGCTATGGGCTCAGTCAGGATTCAGAGAGCTACAAATGAAAAACATCTATCCACTATCCATACTGTCACAATGCAAGAGATTGTGCCAAGTTCATGTATTGGAATCTATAGGAATGATTTCGGTAAAGTAAACATAGTAGGGTGACCAGAGACCGAATGTAAAACTGAAGTACTCATAAAGTGGGAACTCATTGCCAATTGCCTACAGCCGAAATACATACATAAGTCTATTCTGATCAACAAATGCAACAATCTATGTCTATTTACACTGTGCTCGTTTCGTTTTGGGGTATAGGCTAAACGATAGTAGCAAGTAGCAAGTCGGCTCATTTCCAAACAGGAGGAGTTGCGCTCATTATCTGCAGTTTGGCCATGCCCGCAGTCTCCTCCCAAAGTCCACAGAACGCGCGTGTTTATCCACCGACGACGGAGAAGGAGTTGCATGAAGCTAGAAAAAAAGTTGGAAGCAGCCCCGGTCTCCCCGCATTGTCTCTCTCTCCTCGTTAACTGGAGAACTCGACCTTGACTGACAACCAAACGGTGCGTAATAGGGATTGGATGGGGGGTGGAGGGGTGGATAAGAAAACCTCATAAAAAGGGGGGGGGGGGGGGGGGGTAGGGGGGTAGGGGTGAATAATGTTGCCATGTGTGCAGAAGAGATACATATCGGATTGAAAAGAGAGCATCAGTTTGGACGGGACAAACGGGCTAGTGATACCGTCTGTACCTCCTACAGTGCATTTTTAGGAGATCTTGTCCCATACTAATTGTAAGGTCCAAAGGTCTGACTGGCTTATTTTAGAACTTTGCCAGTTGCACAACGCCTGATACAGTAATCCTCTGTGCATTCATAGGTCGTGGTGGTTGTCGCAGCACCAGCTTCACAATTTCAGGCATATAGAAAGGTATTGAGACTTTGTAATATGTCTGCTTCACGCATACACATGTTGCCATCAAGAAGCTTGCGGGTTTTAACCAGATGGCGAAATGACTTGGTTTTCGGCAGTGGAGCGCAATACCTCGCCATGCAACCCTTGTCGGGTGTCCGCTCAATGATGATCCCCTCTCCGCTATCCCCCTTTCCTTCCCATGGCAGAGCCATTTCAGGATTTACTGTCCCGCGGCGTGGGCTTTTCCAAGAAAACATGTCAGAGAATGGAGTTTCGTCCCGGGGCAAAGTGTTGACCATCGACACCATGAACCCCACCGTGAAGAAAGTCGAGTATGCCGTGCGCGGACCAATTGTGCAGCGAGCCATGCAGATTGAGAAGGAGTTGAAAGAGGTATGCAATGCATCAGTTGAACTTTGTATCATAGTGTCACTGTTTTGTAGCCTACTCTGATATTAGTTGTTGTACTTTGTCACTAGTTGCCCGCTTTGGAATGTGCATTTCTTAGCGAGGAAGCAATTCAGCTGTCTCCCAACTCATTGCATCATACCAACCAGTCTTCATTTGACTGACAGCCTGACACAGGCTTTCTTGGTCTGACACAATAGGTTGTACAGGGGAAGTTTATTTTATTATTATTTTAATGTATTTGTCCTTTATTTATTCAGGGGAGTCCCTTTGAGACCAATGTCTCCTTTTCAAGGGTGCCCTGATTACAAAATATATACACACAACTGTTATTTACATCAACATTTTAAAAAGACACAATTTACACAGGCAATATAATTTTTTTTACAGACAACAATCAATTATAACAAGAGTACTTGAGGAATCCTTGATCGAGTTCCTAAAATGGCCCAATGATACTAAAGCAGCAAGTCTTAAATGATACTAAAGCAGCAAGTCTTAAATGATACTAAAGCAGCAAGTCTTAAATGATACTAAAGCAGCAAGTCTTAAGTGGATCCTGCAGGTCGTTCCATGCCCGAGGAGCACAATGACTAAAGGCAGTACTACCCAGCTCAGAGGACATACATAGGACCTTGTGGACTAACCAATCTTACATGCTACTCTAGGTCTCCAGGTGATAAGAGTGTAAGGGTGCTCTAGTGGTGTTGGGTCCTTCTAGTGGTTAGGGGTGGCTACCCAACTGCCTGATATAAAAGACAGTGATTAGTATGAAACTTATCACCTGTAATAAAACACAATTCTGAATGATAGACTGAATCTAACTCTTTCAAAGTGGAGGAGGTCACATGCATATAAATGATGTCCCCATAGTCAAGGACAGATAGGAACATCGATGGCCATCTTTATTACAGAATAACAAACAATGTTACATTCAAGCAAAAGGCTGAACAAATTACACGTTAACATAAGATGGAGTTTCTGATGTTTAATTGTATTATATATGCAATCATATTCTTTATAATTGTCATCTCAGAGTTTGGAGAAAAAACAGGTTTATTTCATATTCCCTATCACTGGTGAGAAAATATTCTTATTTCTCTTATTTTTCCCACTGAGATCAGAGTTCCCGCAGCTATTCATGAAAATCTCACTTTGACCAATTACATTATTATCTTGTGAACCTAATTTGTGTTCCCCTGTAGCACATATGCATACAAACCGCTCTTCAATTACTTTATTAAATTCTTGTCATGTGCTTGCTCCTACGTCTGCCCTCTACATGTTCACCAATAGGGATCCTGTGTGTTGTGTCTGCTGACACACCCTCATGTTAAATGTTAGTCAGTAGTAAAGTTGGCCCTACAGGTTAGTTGAAGCCTCTGTTGATTTGAAAGGGAAGCGGATGGTTGGCTGTTCTTGTCATTTTTTCCAACAATGATGAGACAAGATCCTATCTATGAGGTTATTTTCCGTCCCAAATATCCCTCATTTTCTCTATTCTCTCTCTCTGTCTACCTTTGTCTGTCTCCCTCCCTCCCTCCCTCTCTCCTTTTCTCTGCCCTCCCTTTCTGTCTCCTGTCTTTGTTTGTTCTATGTTACATCAGAGTTGTTCTTCCAGTTGGGAATGGGGTGAAAGTCCACAGTTCACATCGCTTGAGATATTCCATTGTCTGTCCTCCTGTTTTTACATCGGCTCCACACAGAATTATCTCACAGTGATGTCTGTTGTCTATCATGAGAGGGCATCTGCTCACGTTACTCTAGTTACCCTAAATACCACCGTCAGCTTTCACATTCTTAAGCAATCATTCGTCACCCTTACTGCCAACTCCCTCTGTAGTTATAAGGGTCTGGCCAGTTGGTCAGAGGTTGGAGGTCTTTTCTCCTTTGTCATTAATATGATAGGTGCCAGTAAAACTGGCTGACAAAGAGTGTTATCTTTCATGATTCAATGGCCCACTTAAGATTCAAGATGATGGTCAGACTGTTGACATTGCACTGTAAAATGATGTCTCCAGTATATGGTCATTTGTCAAGATGAATGTACGTCTAGTGAGATTGCCAATTTGTAGTTTTTTTTCGGTTGCACTTGCCCTCAAGATCAAGATCAAGACCCTTAGTCAAAAGCCACCCCCTCTACTATCTGCTACATTACAAGAGGGGTTGTCATAGAAACACCCAGCATAGTTTACCGAGCCCAGTCTGGTGTGTTAAGCAGCCTCTCTGAGTGCTGTATCCAGGAAAAGCCAAGGTAAGAGTAGTGAAGTATCGATGTGAAATTGTCAGCAGGCACAGATGTGGGATCAGCTTACCCTTCTTACTGTTTCAAGTCACGCTAGGCCAAGCCAGCCCTCTCTGTCTGAAGAGAATACCTGCCTTTTCAAACTGAACTCTGAGGAGTGTTGGGTTTCTTTGACAAAAACAGGGCACAACGCCCACATTCACCTGCTTACTTTTGTCTAATATGGACGAAACACACACACACACACACACACACACACACACACACACACACACACACACACACACACACACACACACAAAGACAGCCACCCACTGCCCCTTCTCACCAAGATCTGTCTATTCTCTCCTCCTAAAACACAAACCTATTTGAGAGTTTAGAGGACCTTTAGTGAACTTTAGTGAGGTCTACATTCCCTTCCTCTTGCGACTGAGACGTCCTGCATATTGTGCAAAATCAGAGGGCAGGATGCAAGGACAGATTTTGTGTTGACTTGCGAGCTTTTGTGAAACATGTTTCTGATAGCTTTTGCAATGGATGAGATATCTCAGTCGCAAAATGCTTTTGTGGAACAAGCCCCAGTAGGCCATGTTGTATTGAACGCACCCCAGAACGTGAGCAAAACATCAACAAGTCAACAATCTTCACACCAGCTGTCAGGTCATTGTTCGTCATATCATCTCCTTTGTCCCTTGAGAATAGGTTGATGATGATGAACAGGAGGCCCACAGAAATGCCTGCTAAATAAAGCCTGAGGAGTCTCCATGGAGACTGAAGGACTGTGCAGTTGTCATATATTTTCCACACAGAATTGATTTTGACTGAATGAAGGCCAGGGTCTGGTTTTACTATGGGCCTGCCCCCTTTTGATGAGTGAACTGTAGCTGCCATCAAGGCTTCAAAGATTAGTTAGTTTTGATTGTGCTTTATTTCTCTACTTCTCTAAGCAATCAACAATCAAATTGTTAGTTCAAAGCCATGGTTTAATAACGATAATGTCATGGTTAAATCACCTTTAATGATATTCCTACGCCTCAGTAGATTTGTTTATCACATTCCCTTGACAACATTTGGAGTTTTGAGAACTATATTTCTCAGACCACCAAATAAATACTTTTTCGGATTTCAGGGGGGGGCATAATATTTGCATTATACAAACAAATTCATATATTTAACAAGTAACTACATTTATCATTCACATCTTGACCAGAGTGTGTTATTTACAGAGAAAACAGGCTCATGACAGCATGAAACTGAGCAAAATGCTACCAGGACACCAAAAACCTTGAGACACAGACTGTATTTTTCTGATATTTTTCTTCAAATGGGGGTCGCGAATTTCATTAAGTGTGACATCGGTGGCTCCGTATGAAAAAGATTGGAAACCCCTGCACTACAACATCTGTGATTAAATATCTTAGAAACCGACATTCTATAAAGTCTCCACAGATGGAGACTAGTTGCATACAGTGCAGATCTGTTTGTAATAAAATGGGTGAATGAGGGGGTGTCAGTCAACCTGCTCTGTGTGATTGGCCTGGGCTGAGAGGCACCTCTGCTCTGTGACCAATAGGAATGGAGGAGGTTCTCCCTGGACTGCACTCCTGCTAGTTCATTTGGATTGGACGAATGTCTGCCCCCTGGTTGAAACAACAGCATAGCTGCTTTGATTTCTGCAGGGTTTCAACTTGTGATACTTGTGGCCACCTACTGTCTGTGTTGTTATTGGGTGTCAAATACCAAACATCTAGACATCTGGAAACTGACTGTGGAGTGAGTGTCTTCAACAGTTCCATTGGCACAGTTTGTCCTCTACACAGGTTTTCAACAGCTTGAAGTGTTTTTTCTCAGATACTATGTGGGAAGGAAGGAGTGGCCTTTTTTATTGGCCTGTAAAAGTCGTCATACCATACTCCTAAAAAACAACCCAAAAATATAATTTGAATGCTCTCCCCCTTTCTTTTTACACTGCAATTGACACCTGTTTTACTTTCTACATATTCTGCGTTTCTACTGCTGGGAGCTAAATCAGGCGACACTTTTGATCTGTTAAATGTAGGTCTGTGTCTTTGTGTGTTAGTGGGTGTGTGTGTGTCTTATCTGTGTGGAGATAAATGAAGTACTTGTGCTACCTGTAACCCAGCTCCCATTGGCACACATATCATAACTTCACACAGGCCTGCGTACGATTGTATTTAATAGAATAGATTCTTTAATAGAAGCTATGTTGTTTGAAGAAGCATGTAGTCATCATCCTCTACTTTTTCACTCTTCCCCTTTAGATCATTCAATCGTTTAACCACCATCCCTCTTTCATCTTGTGCCCCTCAATTCTGTCCTGCAGGGAGTGAAAAAGCCGTTTGCCGAGGTCATCAAGGCCAACATCGGTGACGCCCATGCCATGGGCCAGCAGCCAATCACTTTCTTCCGGCAGGTCTGTTGTGTTCCCAACCCTTCATCTGAATACCCCCTTGAAATGTTTTTGTTTTACTTCATTATTTTCAGTGTCTCATGTATGCAGATTTGTGTGCATTATTTTGCATAAACCCCTGTCTGTTTTTCACCTGGCTCTCTGACCTCTCTCTCTCTCCCACAAGGTCTTGGCAATCTGCTCTTATCCGGAACTCTTAAATGACAACACATTCCCAGAAGATGCCAAAAGTAGAGCACGGCGCATTCTGCAGTCTTGTGGAGGGAATAGTATCGGTATGTTGTATGTTGTGTTTGCTTGCATTTAACCTGTCAGGACTGCAGAGTCACTACCTATCTTCCTCTATAGATTGAAGACCCATCTCTTCAGGCTACATCTTAACTGTCCCTCCTAAAGACCTCTTCATCCCCACTACCCCCCTGTTCAAGTTTTTCTCCTGTAAAAAAAAAAAATCCTTCTTCTAGCATTGTGGCCCCTGGTCCGAGCATAGATTACTTTTTCTTATGATGACTGATGGATAGATGATTCACTTACTGAAACAAATGTATTTGTTGTAAGTCGCTTTGGATAAAGGCATCTGCTAAATGCCATAAATGTAAATGTAACCTCTTCAATGTCTGAATTGACAATGGAGTATATATGTCACTTCTGTTTACATAGTAATGCTCTTTCTCTCCCTTCTCTTTCTCTCTCTCTCTCTCTCTCTCTCCACCTCTCCCCTCCTGACTCCCCCTATCTTTCCCTCTCTCTCTCTCTCCCTTCTCTTTCTCTCTCTCTCTCTCCACCTCTCCCCTCCTGACTCCCCCTATCTTTCCCTCTCTCTCTCTCTCCCTTCTCTTTCTCTCTCTCTCTCTCCACCTCTCCCCTCCTGACTCCCCCTATCTTTCCCTCTCTCTCTCTCTCCCTTCTCTTTCTCTCTCTCTCTCTCCACCTCTCCCCTCCTGACTCCCCCTATCTTTCCCTCTCTCTCTCTCTCCCTTCTCTTTCTCTCTCTCTCTCTCCACCTCTCCCCTCCTGACTCCCCCTATCTTTCCCTCTCTCTCTCTCTCTCTCTCTCTCTCTCTCTCTCTTTCCCTATCTCCCTATCTCTCTCCTCCAGGGTCGTACACTGCCAGTCAGGGTATAGACTGTGTGCGTCAGGATGTGGCTAGCTATATTGAGCGGCGGGATGGGGGCGTGCCCTGTGACCCAGACAACGTCTACCTTACCACAGGGGCCAGCGATGGCATCGTGGTATGTTTTTCAGTGTCAGGCTTCAAATAGACTGTCACATCTCACTAAGCTGACTCACCACACTCATCACACACACTGAACCACGTCTGTTACACTTGCACGTCATTGATGTCCATGAGTGCCATCAAACATATTCATCTGAAGATCTGCATCTTCTCCCTATTCACCATTATTCTCACTGCATTTTCTCACTCATCCACATTATATAAGTGGAACTCAATAAGGCAGCCTGTTTTCCTTGTCTCTTTTCCCTTTTCTTTGCTGATCTGAGACGACTGGACTGGTAAAAAGCAATTTCAGCAAGCATGCGCCATATTGCTTACATCTATCATTTAATTTAACTAGGAAGCCATTATAGACCATAATGTATATGGGACAGTGAAGCTTTTTTTCTTCTTTTGGCTCTACACTCCAAACGTTTGGATTTGAAATTAAATAATTACTTATGAGGTTAAAATTGTGAGATTGTGAGATTTTATTTGATGGTATTTATGTATATATTGGTTTCACCAATATAACTGTTTTTATGCATAGTCCCCCTATTTCAGTGTATCCAAAAGTGATGGGACAAGCGGCTTGACAGGTGTTTCAGGTTTGTCAGGTGTGTGCGGTCACATAATTTGTACAGTCATAAGAGAGCTCTCAATGTCCAGTATTGATTCTAGGTATTGTGTTTGCCTTTGGAGTCTGCTATTGATGTCTGTCAACATGAGGACCAAAGAGATATCAATGAAAGAGAAGTCAGGGAAGCCATAATGAGGTTGAAATATCAGAAACCCATAAAGAAAACTTAAACCTACCAAAATCAACAGTTTGGAACATCATTAAAAGGAAAGAAAGCACCAGTGAGCTTAGAAATCGCAAATGGCTTGGTAGGCCAAGGAAGACTTCTACAGTCGAATGCTCACCATGTTTAAGAAAAGCCCCAAAACAACTGTCCAACAGATCAGGAACACTCTCCAGGAGGTAGGCGTGAATGTGTCAGAGACTACCATCCGCAGAAGACTTCACCAGCAAAACTACAGAGCCTACCGTGCAAGGTGCAAACCACTAGTTATCCTCAAAAAGGATGGTCAGGTTAGTTTGCTAAAAAGTACTTAAAGAAGCCTGCAGAGGTCTGGAAAAAGGTGGTGTGGACAAATGTTATGTACCAGAGTGATTGCAAGAGGAAAGTTTGGAGAAGAAAGCTGCCACAACAGTAGAACTGGCTAACTTGTCTTAATTGATGATGTTACTGCTGATGGCAGTAGCAGAATGTATTCTGAAGTGTACAGAAACATCTTGTCTGCTCGAGTACAAGCAAATGCCTCCAAATTCATTGGATGGCACATTCATCACACAGTAAGTACTGTAAATACTGCCATAGTAACTATGTAGCCACAAAAACAGGATGGCCAGGTTACAGTAACTAAAAGGGCCTGCAGAGTCTTGGGAAAAAAGGTCTTGATGACAGAGACAAAGATGAACATGTACCAGAGTGATGGAAAGAGTAAAGTGTGGAGAAAAAAAGGAACTGTCCAATATCCACAGCATACTGTACCACCTCATCTGTGGAATATGGTGGAGAGGGAGTTATGTCTTTGGCATGTGTGGCTTCCACTGGAACTGGCTCACTTGTCTTCATTGACGATGTAACTGCTGACGGCAGCAGCAGGATGAATTATGAAGTGTACAAAAATATCTTGTCAGCACAAGTAAAAGCAAATGCCTTCAAACTCATTGAACGGTGCTTCATCATACAGCAGGACAATGACCCAAAACATACATTCCATAGCAACTAGGGAGGTTTTTAGGGCCAAAAAGTGGAAAGTTGTTTACAGGCCAAGTCAATCTTCAGATTTAAATCCTATTGAAAATGCATTTCATTTGCTGAAGAGGAGACTTAATGCAAAACTTTTTCAAAACAACTGAAGATGGCTGCAGTACAGGCCTGGCAGAGCACCACCAGAGAAGACACCCAGTGTCTGGTGGGGTCAATGGGTCGCAGACTTCAGGCACTTATTGCATGCAAAGGATTGTCGACCAAATACTAAACATGAGTGCTTAATTTGGACATTTGATAAATTTGTCCCATCACTTTTTGCTACCCTGCAATAGGGGGACGATGCATCAAAAGTAGTAACTGTTTGATTTCAAATACAAACTTTTGGAGTGTAGAGCCAAAAGAAGAAAAATGGTTCACTGTCCCATTACTTAAGCAGGGTACTGTATATGGTTCAGCTTTAATCTTTTGAGATGCACCCTTTCACTCTTTCATGCACTCACTCTTCCTCGTCCTCTTCCTCTGTCAGACCATGCTGAAGCTGCTGGTGTGTGGCAAGGGGGCGGAGCGGACAGGAGTGATGATCTCCATCCCCCAGTACCCCCTGTACTCGGCTGCCCTGGCTGAGCTGGGGGCTGTGCAGGTCAACTACTACCTCAACGAGGACAAGTGCTGGAGCATGGACATCAGTGAGCTGCAGCGCTCCCTAGAGGAGGCCAGGCAGCATTGCAACCCCCGCGCCATCTGCATCATCAACCCTGGCAACCCCACTGGTAAACTCCGGCTGTGTCCCATAAAAAAAACTCACCCCTTACCCTGTCAGAGTAATGATGGCCCAGATCTGGCCCACATCAATTTTCTACCAGCATCCAGATGTGGCCCAGGTACACCAGTTGGTGGACCAGCTCTGGCTGCCGTTAGTGAGCCCTATCTTTGCCATTAAAAGGCCAGACCTCGGTATCTGGATGTGACCCAGTTATCACTTGATAAAATGGTCCATATATGGGCCAGGTCTGGTTGTCAGTGCAGGATAAGCCCTTAACATGTGATGGGAACAATAGGTAGGTGGGGACAGGGCTTACTCCAACTATAACACAATCCTAACTTGATATGCACAAATACTTGGAATTTGGTGCAGATCTCCCATTGACAATAGTGCATTATTTATCAAAATATGCGAGTTCACACATATTCCAACGTAGGTTTTACTTGAATCAATCCAGTGTTGATAATCATACTTTTGTTGACATGAGGAGTTGATGTAGTGACAGCACTCCTTGCATGCCCCTCAGGTGTGTCACTAGATGGCACCAGAGGATCCCATCCCTCCCCATCTCTGCAAAACATTGGATTAGTTTAAACATGATCTCAAGGGAGTTTCCACCATATTTATTACACTAGTCCTTCTTGTACTAGTCCTTCTTTTACTAGTCCTTCTTGTACTAGTCCTTCTTTTACTAGTCCTTATACTAGTCCTTCTTATACTAGTCCTTCTTATACTAGTCCTTCTTTTACTAGTCCTTATACTAGTCCTTCTTATACTAGTCCTTCTTATACTAGTCCTTCTTTTACTAGTCCTTCTTTTACTAGTCCTTATACTAGTCCTTCTTGTACTAGTCCTTCTTTTACTAGTCCTTCTTTTACTAGTCCTTCTTGTACTAGTCCTTCTTATACTAGTCCTTCTTTTACTAGTCCTTCTTATACTAGTCCTTCTTGTACTAGTCCTTCTTGTACTAGTCCTTCTTTTACTAGTCCTTCTTTTACTAGTCCTTCTTTTACTAGTCCTTCTTATACTAGTCCTTCTTGTACTAGTCCTTCTTGTACTAGTCCTTCTTTTACTAGTCCTTCTTATACTAGTCCTTCTTTTACTAGTCCTTCTTATACTAGTCCTTCTTTTACTAGTCCTTCTTATACTAGTCCTTATACTAGTCCTTCTTATACTAGTCCTTATACTAGTCCTTCTTATACTAGTCCTTATACTAGTCCTTCTTATACTAGTCCTTCTTTTACTAGTCCTTCTTTTACTAGTCCTTCTTATACTAGTCCTTCTTTTACTAGTCCTTCTTATACTAGTCCTTCTTTTACTAGTCCTTCTTATACTAGTCCTTATACTAGTCCTTCTTATACTAGTCCTTATACTAGTCCTTCTTATACTAGTCCTTCTTTTACTAGTCCTTCTTTTACTAGTCCTTCTTGTACTAGTCCTTCTTTTACTAGTCCTTCTTTTACTAGTCCTTCTTTTACTAGTCCTTCTTATACTAGTCCTTCTTTTACTAGTCCTTCTTTTACTAGTCCTTCTTTTACTAGTCCTTATACTAGTCCTTCTTGTACTAGTCCTTCTTTTACTAGTCCTTCTTTTACTAGTCCTTCTTTTACTAGTCCTTCTTAT
>NC_139672.1:13242898-13427898 GCF_951799395.1 Argentina silus | reverse complement strand
ATATAATATCTATATCTATATCTATAATGTGCTATAATGTATGTATGTATGTGCTATGTGCTATAATGTATGTATGTATGTATCTATAATGTATGTATGTATGTGCTATGTGCTATAATGTATGTATGTATGTATGTATATATATATATATATATATACACACTAAGATAATGACCCCAAACATATTGCCATAGCAACTAGGGAGTTTTTCGGGGACAAAAAGGCACTAACGCCAGGCAGGAGTGACCTTTCAGAGATCTCAACCATGTCAATCATCTCCAATGTAATACTTTATGTTCAAAGTCTGAGATAAGTAACCTTTTACCAAGATGTGGGTGGGTGTATCATTAATACAGAGTTATTTCTTCTTTCTTTGATTCCTATCCTCCCCTCCTCATGCTAGGATGACCATTCTGCCACCGGCAGATAAGCTGAAAATCCTCCTGAGCAAAGTGAAGGAGTTCCACCAGCGATTCACCAAGCAGTATTCCTAACTGTCCCCATCCCCAATCAACCAATCAGAAGAGAGCAGGACACAGACCACTTTAAGCACAATATACCAGCCAACCTATCAAAATTCATTCTTTCACAAAGTGCCTTCTCTACAGTGGTTCTGTCGGTCACCCTGATGATGCACTTTAGCCCCAAGCAGATCCAGAGCAATGGTGGACAAGGACAACTGTTTATTGTTTTCAACACTACAAGACTGGAATACTTAGATTGGGAGATGTAGTTTCTGGTTATCACGATAAATGTTGTAGTTTTTTAATGTAGGGACACACTTGATAGAATTTCTTAATTATCACTTATACAAGTGTGTGTGTGTGTGTGTGTGTGTGTGTGTGTGTGTGTGTGTGTGTGTGTGTGTGTGTGTGTGTGTGTGTGTGTGTGTGAGAGAGAGAGAGAGATAGTTTGTGTCTGTGTAGATGTTACAATCTGTCAAGGCCAGTATAATGCTCCAGTAGAAAATGAACTGAAGACCATATTATTATGTCCACGTTCGGGAGAAATTGACATCTAGGGCTCTGTGTTCAGCTGGTGTCAGCATTGCAGGCAAACATAAAGGAGAATATGTAACCACATTTTTTTCATGATTGAAAGCTGATTCATTGTGTTTGCAAAATAAAGATCAAATCTCTAAAAGTTTCCTTTTCAGTTTGTTTGTGAAAGCCTCATACTGTAGGCTGCCGGTCTCACAGAGAGCAGCATTGTGGTATCGGCTTTTGAGAAGACCCTCTGGAAGGAAAGTCTGTTTTCTTTTCACAGAACACGCATTCTGCATTTCAATGAGTGTTATTTACAGTACGACTTAATAAGGCCTTTTTGGAAGTCATGGTAGAATTTGGATACTTCCCACAAGATTTACCTTGGAGCCTGAAAACAGAGAAAACAAGTACAGAGTAGTGTTTGAATATCACAAGAGAAAAAAAAACACCACAACAGAATAGTTTCTTTATAAAGGTACATACAATTAAACTATGATTCAGCACACTAGGTGGTTAGCAACGACAGTGCATTTGACAATGTTCATTGTTCATCGTCCACACACACACACACATACACACACATACCTTTGCTTGAGACCTTCTTTCACATATTGTTGTATTCTTTAACCGGATCCCCATTAGCTGCCGCTTAAATGACCATTCGTTGAAAACATTACAGATGTATTGATGTTATTTTTTGTATTGTGTCTGTTATCATCATTCCATGCATTTCTATGCAGATTCACTAACATAGGAGACAGGACAGTCATTCAAACTCAAGCATGTTGTCTGACGAGGTCTTGCGCTCTCCTTCTCTACTCTGCAGTGTCTGTCTCCCTTAATTATCCTTGACAAAGCGGAGCCCTGCCTCTAATTAGACAACGCTTTGTCTTCCCCATAGCCTCTCCCGTTCCCTCTCACTGCGTGACATGCTCACACATCCCACTCCTCCCTAATTGAATTGGTTGTGCTCGCTTTTACAGTCCCCACCCCCGTGTTTGATCTGAGGGGAGCTGGGTTGGGGAGTACAGCCCAACATCAAGCCACACCACCAGCTGCGAATCAATGTGAAAAGGCTCTTTTGTCCATTGCGATCAAGGTGTGAATGTATTGAGGACATCTGACTTGATAGTGGTTGTACTTTATTGAGATGTTTGCTTGGGATATGCATGTAAATGGAATCAACAATCAACTTGATAAACTGACAAGTTCGAGAGAAAACGTTTAAAAGAGTGTGAGAGAGAGAGAGGGTGAGAAAGAGGGGGACTAGATGGCAAGAGGACATCTGTCCAAAAGATGTTTATTGCTGAGGCGACTGATGTTAGAATTTGAACCATCCCTCTTACTTTAAATAGCAACGTAAACTGACAGAAATTACAATATCCAGAACAGGACTGAGCCTGAGCCTACCTGACAATTGTCTTAAATGACTTGCCTTCGCTCTATCCCTGTTTCTCTGGAGACTGCAATAGCCCAGTCTGTGATTTTCTCAATTATATAGAACAATTAAGACACACACTGCTGAGAATATAGATCAACTGCTGTAACAACCTCATCCCCAATCAGACACTCTATTGTTATCTTGAAGGTACAGTAGTACATTGTAGTGTGCAATGATCTGTGTGTGGATAGTGTGGAGTTTGGCCGAACTCAGAGCACTCTTGTGTTGCAATCAAGCTGGGTGTGAAGCCAGATTTACAGTAATGATGGTTGGGTTGAAGGTAATCAACACAGTTGAATGTAATTGCAGACTTGAGGACTAAGAGAAAATGTAACTTCCCTCTCACACTGATAGGCTTACCTCTAGATGGGAATACTGGGCCACTGGTCTGTGTTAAGTATAATACTGTAGTTGTTTTTTTCTGTGTACCTCACAGATGCACACGTTTTTCACTTTAAAGTCTATACAATAGTTCACCCAAACTTCAAAATGTGCTATTAGATGGTTCCTTAACTTGGAAATGGTCTATGGGCCAGGAGAGACATGACTGTATGTGAACACATAAGAGGAGGAGTGTGATCGCACATAGGTGACTTAGGTTTCTCTGTTGCTCTTGCCTCTCAGAACCTCTCGCAGGGTAATTAATCAATACCAGACTGGAGTCATTGATCGGTCTCCGTGCTCCCTGTTATGTTTACACTTCTCGATTTCATTTGCCACTAAGCTCCTCGCTACCGCTTTATCTCATTGGTAGACAATCTGACCACCTGATGTCATCAGCAAGCAGTGCATCGACAGGTGTCATGTCAGCCTCTGTTACCTTGCCGAGGAATGTTCCCCGATGCAGCGATGTAGAGTATGGAGTTAGATAGCTGCCAATTTTTTTTTTTTAACTAACATAATGTTAAGATCGTAGATAATTCCAAACGTAAAACATGAAGCGCAAATGCAAAATCAACACTGTAAACATGCAAACTGCTTTGTAATCAAATGTATGCAAATACAACCCCTCTGTTACAATTACGGTTTTGATATTACATACACATTTTGTTTTACAACTCTGAAGTACAATATTACATTACGAGTTTTGTCAGTCTCGTCTCACTGTTACAAAAACGTGATCGTAATGGCCAGCAGAGGGAGCTGAAGCTAGAAAGAACAAGCAGTAACAAAACAGTAAATAACGAAAACCAGAAAGAGCATTTTACATGTTTTCAAGTTAAAAGTCTTACATTCCCCAAATCCTTGTAGAATGTAATGCTCTTGTTTGCTCTTGTTCACTACAATATCTTTGATGAAAGTTGCTCTGTTTTCACGGGCGTGACATCATATCCCAGAGTCTACCTTTAAAGGCACCCTATGCAGGATTGCACACTCCTTTGATTGCAATGGGAATTGCAATGACAATTCAGAAGTGTCTCTCTTGCCCGTTGCTCAATGCAAACTTCTAACTGAAACATTGACTATCAATCATTTTCATGTTTTTATCCAGTGAATGTCTTAGTTACATGACCTTGAAAGTAGCAAAGGACTTGTGTGGTTGAAAATGTGCCTCACGCTCACCCACAGAGTACCGCTGCTTAGTCGGGTTGAGGGCACGGGAGGCGAAGGTGATGGGCTTCTCATCTTCGTTCTGCATCTGTGACAGCACAGCCCCTACAGCTGTGGCGGAAAGCATCACAGGTGACGAGGGTGGGACCGGAGATGTCGAAGTGAGCCAGCACTGGAGACGAGGCAAGTTGTGCTTTGAGGCCACGCACAGCGTTCGTGCATGCCTGAGACACCACACCCACGATTCATCCTTACAAGGCAGCTGGTGCATCCTTACAAGGCAGAAATTTAAGGTAATAGCTTGTCATGCCCAGGAAGGAAGCGACCTGAGCAGGTGAGCCGGGCTCAGGAATGGCCTGATTGGCACCCCCTGTTGGACTGGAGTGGAGATATGCCACCCCCTGACAGCTGTAACCCCACATATTCAATGGCTGTCACAGCAAGGACACACTTGTCGCCACTGAGAGTGAGCTTGTCATTGACTAGGGCTGCGAAAACCCTGTTGAGTTGCTCGTCATGAATCGCCATGGTGGCCCTGTGCACGATCACATTGTCGAGGTAATATGGCCACACCTGGTGTGCTACCTGGCTATCACTTTCTGGAAGCAGCTGGGGGCGGAGCTGAGGCCCAAAGGCATTGTGTGAGGTTTCTACTGCTGGGGTGGAGAGGCAGGTCTAATCAGATGTTACATGTTCTATCCTACTTTGTTGATGCTAAGCAACAAATTCATAGTTTATGTGAAAAATTCACAAATTCTCAACCTTATCAGCTCGATCTTGCAGGATGTTATATCCTTACTAGGCTGTTGCGAGTCCTATTAAGATAGGTGGCCTGGTAGGCTACAGCATGTGTATCAAGCCTAGATAACGTTCTCCTAATTATGTCATTGTCATCGCAATTATGTCCGAATGTATTTGATAAAATGTAAAATATTCAATATAGCCTATGGTCTGGAATATCAATTCCTGTAAACTACTTTATTCTTATTACTGTAGTCTTCTTTTCCAAAGTATATTGTGATGAGGCTCATGGAGGGTTCTATAGGTGATGTAATCTCTCTGCTATCTTTATACGGGACATGCTTTGCGTGGGTGGTGGTGTGGTCATGTTTCTTTTGCCCCCCGCAGAGTTCAACTGTTCGATCTATCTTCCCAGTGGGCATTCACTGACATAGCTTTTGAACAGCAAAAAATAAGATAATTAGACACAGTCAAAATCTTGCAGGAAGAGCAGAATGTGTGAAAAGCACCCATGAAGCTGACATCCTCAACAAAAATGCTGCTGCCCCACACACATGGCCGATTGCTCATTGACAAGATGTCCCAACTCCTTAGCTGGATTGTTCAACTCCATGTCGACTAATGACACAGAGTTGGACGGTCTTCTCGACTCACCTCGTTGCAAAGTGGTGTCAATGGTCATGAAGAGCTTCTTGATAGGGCCTTCAGTCCAGAATGTGTGTATGTTTGTAAATGTTGTCATTTTAACATGCTGTGTGGTAATGGCAAGCCACACAGCAGCTATTGTCGGGTGGGTGCCCCTGCAGAATCCAATTAAATTCCTTAATCTATCTTAATCTTAATCTAGCCCTTAATCTTTAGCTTCCCAACTCAGTTTACACTGTTGTAGCTGTACTGAATCCTATTTTACCATCCCAGTCATGTAATACACCTGTCATACATATTTCATATATTGAGACCACTATACTGAATTGACAGCGCACCTCATATCTCATGGAAATACATAACAAAAATCTTGATTTTGGGCAATTGGCTGTATGTTTTATTCATGTCCTTTGAACGCTTGCTTCATCAGTCTGTCCCTGGCTGATTGTAAATGAACTGCAAATCGCAAAGTCGAAACTCAAAACAACCTTTCAAGCGCAAGCTCACCATCGAGTGTTGTCTTTGTATCTCAGCAACAGAATCTGTCAATATATCACAGACTTTTAAAGAAAAGGTATATGATTTTGTGTTGGATACTTGGTGAAAAACCAGTTTTGGACAGCACCACTGACAGTGCAACAATTATGTAGGTTGGGTGATGATAACTTGAAACCTGTCCATAGAAATAGTTTTCTTCTTCAGTTGACTTGTTTTCTTTTCAGCACTGTGTTACAGTGTGTTTGGCTGCTGATCCTCCAGTCACACTGAGTCACTGTTGGCCCATACCAGCTAGAACCGAAGAGGCCACGGCAACACGTGTTCACTGACTCACAGCTATGTAAGTGTGTGTGTGTGTGTGTGTGTGTGTGTGTGTCTGAAGGCTTTTTAACCCTCCCTCTCAGTGTATTGATCATGTGGATATGTACATATACTGTACTGTATACTTGGTTTTGTGGAAAAAATAAAAGTTAGTTGATTAGTTGATGAATAATGTACAGTAGGCCGACTTCTGTTACTTTAGTTCTCACTTTCAATTTGGCAAAACTGTGGATATGCTGTCATTTTGACTTTCAATTTCACTATACAGACACACTGTTATTTACTGAAACCAATTGCCCATGTATGACCTACTGGATTCGAATCCGCGTGCCCCCTGGCTGTTAGCCTGCAAAGCTAAAGCCTAGGTGTGAGCTAATGCAAGACGTGGTTCGCCAGAACCTTCTCTGTTATTCTTCAGCACTATCCGGGTCACGGCACCAATGTGACTGACTGGGTTCAAACCCGGGTCTCCTGCAACCTAGTCTAACCTAGTGGTGCACTAGTCAGTGTTATCCGGCTGAGCTAAAACCTAGGTATCAACTCAGAGAGCTAATGCAAGTCTTCCGGTCTCAAGTTAGTCATCACACAACTTAAGTGCACCAAACCACTGCCATTACACATGCACATACAGTATGACAGCACCCCATTGCTCAAACCTTTTCCCTTTTTCTGAACACTATTGAAGTAGTCCAAGTCTTGACTTGACACACTGCTTCACATTGAATACATCACATTATGTAAAGATTGTGCAAGATGTGCAAAGATGTCTCAGGGCAAAACTTGTTGGAATCCAAAACCTCTCTCAGTTTGTCAGCTTGACAATGATCCATTTTGGTGTTTACCTTTATTGAACACATTGAAATTCGCAACCACAACCTGGGGGAAGCAATAGTATGAGTGGCCAGGTCTGAAATCTAGTCAAGACACTGGGGTCGACATCCCTTTTCTTGTGATATGTGCCCTAGGACCTCTATGAGTCAGGATGCTTCGTTTTAACATCTCATCCGGAGAATGATATTAGACATTAGAACAACTTAAATTAATGAAATAATCTCTCTGCCATGCCATCTCCCAGGTGATTGCACCACCATTCAGGGGTGTTCAGTCATTTAATCTGTAAATGTTTGTGGGAAGGCACCTATCATGCCCACGCTCTACACTCCCCCTCACAATTCTGTGGCTCTATAGATTTTTCTCCAGAATGATTAATTGTACAAGGGGAGCCGAGGTGTGACCAGGCACCAAAGCGACTCACTGTCCTCTGTGTCCATCGATAGAGAGGGGAATTCAGCGACTCTTGCGAGGACGAATGGGATTTAAAAGAAAACGTCTTTATTTTTAAATCCACCACAGCATAGCGCTTTTTTAGACTTTTTTTTGTGGACATTAATTTATGAGATAAATTACAGTAATCCACTCAGTTCACCACCATGTATTGG
The DNA here is from genome assembly GCF_951799395.1 of Argentina silus. Classification (NCBI taxonomy): domain Eukaryota; kingdom Metazoa; phylum Chordata; class Actinopteri; order Argentiniformes; family Argentinidae; genus Argentina; species Argentina silus. The sequence continues at coordinate 13,420,276 of NC_139672.1, read as the reverse complement.
TTTGTGCAAAATTCATTTTGTAAGTAGCTATTGTTGGGTGGGTGTCTATAGAGAATTGGAGGGGGGAGAGGTGGAAGTCAAGCTTGAACATGGTATCATTACAATATAATTTGAAATCAACAGTGCTGTAGTGTTAGCTTTGAAGCAGAGCTTTGTAATTGGACTGTTGTTAAAGCCTGGCTTTACCATGTTTAAGCCTGGCTTCCACCCCCCCCCCCACCCCCCCCATTCTATCTCTCTTCCTCTCTCTCTTTTGATTGAAGAGATGACATAATACATGGGGTTGAGTATAGTTTCTTGCAGCATCTATGTGATATATAAGTACTCCGCCTCCTCCCCTTTCCTTTTCCAAACACTCAAGCACAGGTAGCTGTTCAACTCGTGGACATTCTCACTCCAGGCACGGTAGCAGGTGAACTTGCATCCTTGACCCCATCCGTATTCTATTACGAAACTCGTTTACTCTGTAATTCAGCTACACAAGTGGAGATGAGATCAAAGAACGGACACTGGCGCGTAAAAGTGTAATACGTCTATAGCAACGGGACACATTTTCAATAGCCTGTCCTACTATCATAATTACGTACAAACATTGAATCGATTTTGTTCGTCTCGGAGCTTAAATAACACAAGCGCCAAGGATCTCTTTGTTACGCGGCATTTCGTCCAAAAGCAGACTGGAAGACCGTCCACTTCGGAGAACACGGATCGGCAGAGCGCGAATGATCGCAGCCGGTGTTTGTGGAGTAGTCATGGTGTTAATGTTGGTGATTCTGATCCCGGTGTTGGTCAACTCCGCCGGGACCTCAGCAAGCTACGAGATGCTCTCATCCTGTCAGATGGTATGTGATTCTCATGGAACCAAGTCCACGGCCATAGACAAAGCAAATACAATCAGAGACGGCCGCTTGATCCAGTCCCTGCCAACCTTTATCCAAGGTCCAAAAGGGGAACCGGGACGCACGGGGAGAAGCGGCCCAAGAGGTCCTCTTGGCCAGCCTGGACCGCCCGGACCCGTCGGCCCACCAGGCGAGAGAGGAGAGCCCGGACCACCGGGATTACCAGGACCGACCGGAGCTAACGGTGCCACTAGTGCCATAAGCGCAGCCACATACAACACCGTTCCAAAAATAGCGTTCTACGCCGGGCTGAAAAAACAACACGAGGGATACGAGGTGCTGAAATTCGATGACGTGGTCACCAACCTTGGCAATCACTACGACCCCACGACGGGGAAATTCACCTGCTCAATACCGGGGATATACTTCTTCGTATACCATGTGCTGATGCGGGGCGGAGACGGTACCAGTATGTGGGCTGATCTTTGCAAGAACAACCAGGTGAGATATTCTTCAAAAGCTAACACATAAAAAAACAAGTGAATGTTTCTCACATACATATTGTGATTGTCGACGATGGTTTCGAAATTAAATAGTTTTACGCACGCATACCTGTACGAGTTTTACGCATGTGCGCAGGCGGTCGGGAGAGCCAAAACAAAAGCGAAAGAAAAGAAACGCGAAAGAAAAACAATTAATTTAGATAAGTAGATAAAGCAAAAATAGCAAACACATACATCCTTACTAAGCTACTAAAATGTAGTGATCAATGTCTCTGAGCTATATGCTACTCTCGCTACGCCATGGCAGGTGGCGGAGCTATCCGTGGTGCTGGAGTTCTCCACTCCATTCATTAGTTTACTGACATTCCAATTGGCTGAAATTAGTTTTATATTCATTATTATGTGACACATTTCATTAGTTAGTTGTATCTTAACTGTTCAACAGCATAATGGCATATGCTTTCTCTCCATTTACCAAGTCTTTACTTTCTTTTTGCTCTGCAGGTACGAGCCAGCGCCATCGCCCAAGACGCCGACCAGAACTACGACTATGCCAGCAATACCGTTGTCCTTCACCTCGAGCCCGGCGATGAGATCTACATCAAGCTGGACGGGGGCAAGGCACACGGGGGAAATAACAACAAGTACAGCACCTTCTCCGGTTTCATCGTGTATGCCGATTGATTAACGCGAATGCGGAGAACCACGACAGAACTCTGCATCGCATCCATCCTTTACGGTTCATCTTCTGCTCTCTCCGTTGGATTGGCTGACACCGCTGTCATACGCAGAAAAGAGAGAGAATACTGAATCGATCAGTGGGACAATTGAAGAAGAGAAAACGCAGTTGATGTAATGTTAACACCGTGTGCGATTTACGTAAAATATAAAGTTACCCACTGTCAAATGATGAACTTGGACACAGAAATGTAATGACAAAACTGTCTTATTTTGTCTTGCTATACATGTATGTGCTGCCAGTCACTGCGTGTATCCTAAAATTGTATGAGCCGATAGTATTTAAGGCTATCCGAGACGAATGCTAGTTAAAGTTTATTGCTACCCATCTCACTTGTCATTGGGTCATTTATTGAGGCTTGGTCGTGGATCACATGTCAATAGTTCATGAGTTAATATAAAAGGATGCAACTAGTGATGCATATCTTAAAAGTATAAAATAGACGGTCAAATTTGGTGTTGCAGTCAACAAATGTTAACTTACTCATTAATTGCTGGAATGTTTATAATCAGTCAGACTACTGCCTGGGTGTAAAAGGAATATATCCTCATAATGAATAAATGGCTTAAGAGTCCAAATCATTACCTATCCTGCTTATCAACTTATTTCGCCCATTCCCTTTATTTCATATGGAGATGTAAAGGTACCCGAGAGTAAAACACGTTTCATCAAAGGAAAGTAATCAAAATCACTTTAATCATTTCTGCACAATATTGGTGCCTTGCAAGAAACAGTAAAGAAACAAGTCAGTTCTGACTGAGCAAAGCATCAGAAGCTGCAAATAGTGCATATCTTCTCATTCCAATTCATAAAGCAGTACGACATTCCATTTAATCAAATGTCAGAAACAATGAGATACTCTTAATCCGTACATTTAAAAAAAACACACTCTTTCAAAGTTACATAACAGTTGTGCACGGTCTGCTGTGGCATTGTCGTTGATCACGCTGTGAAGTCACTCTGTGACGCCACCTGTTTCCCAGACGGGAAGACTGTGTCCTTCAGTCCGACCCGACAGGCAGCCTGCCTCTCTCTTTGTGTGGTGTCAGGGAAATTCATCTAACGACTCATCAAACAAAGCTCGATTGAAAAGCACTGATTACAAACATTCTGAACGCTACTAGCTACTTTTCACAAAGACTGTTTGTAAAATGTAATTACAACACACAAAGCTGCTGAGGCTTCAAAAGAAAATTCATAAGCACCATGTTTATAAGCACCTCTGCAATGTGCAGTCAATGTCCCAGAGTTTGTATAGGCAGAATTATTGCTTTGTTTTAGGAGATTACATTTGGTTTTTAGCACATTTTTATATTTAGCTTCCGATCTCTTTTCAAATAATGTTTCCTCTTTTAAGACATAAAAAGCAAAGCTGCACTATTGTGAAGCGGTACTGAGAATTATTTTTGTATTCAGTTGCTAGCAGTATTAATTATGCTAATTGAAGCTTTGATTTGGACATGGCTCCAATTACCAGAAATTAAAGTAGGTAATATTTTTTCCCAAATTAATCCCCAGTCATCTAAAATACTATTAGTGTATGTTCAACAATGTTGTCATGTTTTTGTTGTCTTCTCCAGCACACAGGCAATATATACAGAGAAGTGGCAACAAGAATATAGGGTCTTTAAATTCAGGGTCCACACCCTTTTGAAACTTTTCGATTGGGATGATTGCAAGTACAGAAAACAAGTGTGAAATACTTCATGTGAGTTCATTTGTTGGGGGAAGCTCAAGATATAGTGAGATTTACTGTGCAGCCTGCATGAATATGTGATCAATCATTTGAAGGTCAACCAGCGTTTGGGGTTGTCGATCAAGATCTTATCCACCTGGTTCTGGTTGATGCCTCTAGTCAGCATCTTGGGCACAATGTTCTTCAGGATGTGGGAGTAGCCGTGGCCGCCATACTTGGTCAGGCGGTTCTTGGAGTGGATGTCGTGGGCGATGACGATGTTGTCCTCGTAACCCTCCTTAACCAAGAACGCCAAGCTAAAGATGTTTACACACACACACACACACACACACACACACACACACACACACACACACACACACACACACACACACACACAGGCACATGCACACAGGCACACGCACAGACGGTGTTACAAAACTGTAAGTATTGTAAAGTAAATGTATTCTGAAGAAGACAGTTGAAGCCTAGTTGCCATATTGAGTTGTGGTATATGGTGGTGTTGACTCACGCCTGCACTCTCTGGCTGTCGCTAGGCATGTCCACCTCCAGGTTGTAGGGGTAGTTCAGCATCTCTGTCCCAAACAGGTCATACTCCAGGTAACTGCCCATCTTCGCAAACTCTAGCAGCTCTCCATTGTCAAATATGGTCCTGTGTGAGCAAATACCAAATATGACGCCACAAAATGAATAAACGGGGGGAAAAAACATACGCATACGAATTTGTGGCAGATCACCTAGTTCCGGGAAGTTTTCATTGAAGTGGAAAATCATCTATACGCTACTCACTTTTCCCATGAGCAGAGCCCTCATGTGCTCAACATAGAGCATTCATGAATCTCTTGAAAAACAAACGCCTTGCTATAAAACTAGTTAGGCATTCGGCATTAAGCCTTAAGTCACATCACGTCCTCTATTCCCAGTCCAGACCGTATGTGCTTATCTGACCGTGCCGGCTCTGAATGTTTTCTTTATTTCGCATTGCACTCTCCCAACACGGATTAGCTCGTTAAAAGTGAGCTGAATTGGAGCCACTATGAGAAAAGTTTAAAAAAGCCCCCCCAAAAAAACCAGGCTGACCTTCTACCATGCTGTACTTGAGCGCGGGACGGCTCGGCACCATAGGGTGAAACATATATGAGAGAGCTAACCTGTCCAGGTGGGACATGACGGTTTTGCTGATATCTCCGCCGGCCTCCTGGAGGATGCGGACGGCCTCAGCGGGCGCTCCGGCGTTGCGTCCGGGGTGGATGATGACGGGGCAGCCCAGCTGGCTCTGAGCCTGAGCTGTGGCCCGCAGCACCTTCTTCTCGCTCTCCGTGATTGGCCAGCTGCAGCCGATCTCACCAATCACGCCGCAGCAGATGTCAGTCCCGTCCGCCCCGTGCAGCACCTCGCTGATGATGATGTCTGTGAGCTGATGAGGGGACACAGCAACCATTAGTTGGGAGAAGAGAGGGCAAGGGACGGTATCCTGACTTAGGTCAAGTACGTAGTATGTTAAATACTCTCAAATACTTGAGCTGTGCTTGATTTAGTTTACCTGGTAAAATGGCACCAATTAAATAGTCCCAAAAGTGGAAACTCTAAGCTAAATCTAGCACACATCAAATATTTGCAACTATAGGCTTGCATGGACACAAACTTACAGGTACACACAGGAATGATACACAGCTTTCATCCATAGCTAAGGGTTAGGGTTAGGGTTGTTACAGAAATTGATCTACTAATGCACAGTGTTAATAATTAGATGCTGCATTGACAGGGGATCAGTAAGGCCCCAGATACCAACAAACAAGCAACTGTGGCCCTGTCCGTAAAGAATCCCTTGCCTAGCCTCTTCACCCTACACATGTGTACATGTAAATGGATTAAATAGGTTTAAGATAGGGTACTTGAGTACTCCAACGGACGTTAAAAGTTTAACAAGATCTTTAACAAGAGATCCCTTTTTTTGCATGCTAGTAAGTCTAAACATGCTTGCTATTGTGTTTGCAATGCAGATAAACTAGGTTGCTCTAGTCTACAGTATGTATTAGTTGTGACCGAAAGCTCAGCGGTGAAATTAAAACGTGTCCCCTCCATTTTCGGCTATTAAACGGTGAATATTTTTGCCTCAGGCATGTAGGCTGTAGCTTTGGAGTGGGCGCACACACCTTTACAGCCAAACATATTTTGACCCTGATTAGCCTACTACGTACCTGCAAACCTTTTTCTCACCTCTCCACTGTTTTGCCTTTCCTCTGATCACACATCTTTGCTGCTCCTGCCTCATCAGCTGTTACTCGAAAGTTGGTTGTGCTTCTGACTAGACACTATGGTGTCTGTTCTGATTCACTTCAGTAGCTTCTACTATACACTACAAATAAAACAAATGGGGGGGGGGGGGGGGGGGGGTCTACTAGGGGTTGTTACTTGTGGGGACAGAAACCTCTCACATTGCCGTACCTTCTCCACCGTCATTTTCCTGGTCTCCTCAGAGTGGGTACAGTCCACGTAGTACCCTGCCCCTCCGACGATGTTGACGCCTGTGTCCTTGGCTAGCTGCCTGAGGGTGGGCAGGTCGCGGTCGATGCCCATGGTGGTGTTCTCCACGATGGTGCCGCCTCCCGCCCGCCGGTAGGCCAGCAGCTCCTCCCTGACGGCGGCCGTCTCCTGCTGGAGGAGCAGGTTCTCGTGGCTGCTGTATGGGTTCTGCTTCAGCCAGAACAGGTTCTGCATCTCGATGGGGCCCTTAGCGACCGCTTCGTCACCGGGGGCCGGCGAGAAGTAGCAGCACTCAAAGGTCATGGTCAGGTGCTCGTGGGTCATGGTGCGACCCAGCTGATCCGGATCCATCGGACCCAAAACCGTCTGGACCTTCCCGCTCAACGCAGACATGTTGGAACGGGTCTTTCGGTTGGGTTCCTGGGGAGGATGTGGGTTGGGAATATTCCAGCGATGGAAGAACGAGAGCTCCTAAAAGAGGAGTGGAATTCTAATTTAAGTGCATCAGCATTTTACAAAAAGATCCATGGAATGTAAGCAGCTATGCAGAATGTGTTACGTCTGTCTTTCATAGTAATAGGGGTGTGGCAACAGTTTAGAAAGTAAGAGAGAGAACTTTGGACCTGATTTAAGGGCTCACATTATATAGACCTGTTATTTGCTTGTTTATCTATGCGATGTAGTCTTTGCTTGCAAAGCCAGCTAGATTACGAGTTGCTATAACGTTACATAGACAAAGCAAAGGACAGTAGAAGCAGGAGTTTAAAAATGTTTTATGACTCCGAAAACAGACTGCAGTTAGCTCATGTGACGTGTGACATTTTGCTCGGCATTGATCCGTTCAATGTCAAAGCCAAGACAATATCATAGCATTCCTTTGCTAAAACCTGGAGATAAGGCCGATTAGCGCATTACAGTGAGATTAAGCATGCAACTGCGATATTTGCAGATGCAATAATGTAGTTAAGTAATGTAGTGTTTGCATCGATCATTCAACAGACTACAATGCATCAGAAATGACACAAAACCTGCAGACCTTGTTCCTGTAGTCCTTGTTGCTTATGAGAGCAACAGGTCGCGCCAGCGAGTCACGTCCCAACTATCGCGAGAATAGGTTTATTCTTGTCAACCGAAGTACAGTCGCTCCTTCTCTCATTCACTCCAGGCATGTCATTGCATGCACTGTACTTGAACATGACAGGAACAGAAGCTGGAGCGATCACGGAGGATGGAGGTGAATAACAGGTGATGCTTGTGGTGGCAGTGGCGACGCTGGTGTGGACTTCTAATGGTGTGCCTTGGGGGAGAATCGTCCTTCTCCGGGCCTTCAACTCTGTTCATAGAGGGGCAGTAGGTTGTTCACTTGAAGAGCTGCAGGGGAGTCAGTCACATGGGTAGGGACAATACATTAGATATCAGCCTGCTGAATTCTGGAAAAACTATGGGGACATGCCTGACCAGAAAACCGATGTTGGTAAGATCAGGGGTTAGGGTTAAGGTTAAGGGTTTGGTTAAGGTTAAGGTTAAGGGTCAGTTTTAGGTTTTGACCTAGTCGGATGCTGGTCACCTCTACATAATGCCATGTTCAACAAAGCACTGAATAAAGGGTCTGAATACTGAATAAAATGTGACCATTATTATTTTGAATAAATTAGCGAACATTTCTAAACCTGTTTTGGCTTTGTCATTATGGGGTACTGTGTGTAGATTGATGAGGGAAAACAATTATTAAATCCATTTTAGAATAAGGCTGTAACATAACAAAATGTGGAAAAAGTGAAGGGGTCTGAATACTTTCCGAATGCACTGTATATCTTTGATTATAGGCTGTCAAATGTGTTCCCAGTTAGGTAGTCAATCTGCCCCTCTCTTCCATGTTTCCTTGCAGCCGACGACATTTCCCTGATAAGTGGTCATAGTTGATGAACTGATGGGAGCACTCTAATGACACCCTAGTTTCCCACTTGTATTTACGACTTGGAAGCTAGTTCTTCTAAGAAGCTAAAGCTAGCAAGTACAGTATTTACAAATCGTATTTACAATCTCTTTACATTAACAGAACATCAATCATTAAACTAAAGTAGAGGGAAGGAAAATAGCATGGAAAATGCAGTATTTCAAAGGAGTCATTGAATAAATACTGCAAATAATCTGCAAATAATCAATTGAAGCACGCAATACCAATAGATTAAATAAAAGGACACTACTCTAAATAGGCTGCCCACAAGTTCACTTGTGATACTACTTTTTAGGTCTGAGGGCACAGCCTGCCAAATGCAGTAGAGGCATGGTTGATGGGTGTTGGATGTCATTGTTGATGAAGCAGAAGGGTGCTCATTATAACCAAAGCAAGAGCCCTACAACTCCATACTTTATGTTTTTGTTGTCATAGGAGATTTTGTGAAGATTTTGTGTTTTTAAAAGCAATGCTGCTCTCATGGTAGCCTGCCGTATGCATTCCTTGATAACAATCAAGTGTTATTTGCACCTTAAAATGTATTAGATTTTTTTGTTTCGGTTTTATTGGTGGCATGCAAAAATCACTGATAGTGCCTATTATGTTATGTTCCTTTAATCCTAGGAGCTAAAGACTATTAACTCACTGCAAATTGTACCAAAGACCTAATACTCTCCTTAACACAGGGTAAACAAACAAAAACACATCATAAGATTTGATTGGAAAATGTTTCACATGTTCCTCGTTATTCTCTCTAGAATCTCCACCTATCCATTCTTTTCCTCTTTCTAAATTCCTTTCTAATTATTTTTATTTTTATTTTTATTTTTAATTTTCCACTGAATCCAGTACCTGATGCCAATGCACAACACATTATAAACTAAGTTTCAAATCTCTACTTAACGTGCACTTTAACAGCCAAGATGTTGATTCACAGTTATAGTTTTGATAGATGCAGCATGAATCTGAACGTCATGAAAGTAGATGATCATCAAAAAGTGTCTGGGGGCAGTCAGGTGCACAGTAAGGGCTCCTGCCCCTGTGCCTTGGGACTCACAAAGTGCCCTCCTGGGTGGTGTTTATTTTTTTATTATTATTACATTTTATTTCCATCATCATCAATAAAAAGAGGGCAGGGTACCCAGGGAAAAGGCAACTCATGTAAAAAAGGGCACCCCCCCTCTCCTCTAAATGGTTTCACCTCAATCAATCTCCATCAGAGAGAAAAACAGAGGGCTGAGCACCTGCCCTGCGATAAATCTGTGCATGTGCCTTCCTGGGGGACAACTTTGTGGGAATCAATTTTAACTGTACAGGTTTGTTGACTATCTCTTCCTCATTAACATCTCTGCATAATTTGTCATTTGACATAAACCCCACAAAGCCTGTCAGACCACAAACACTCAAAAGACTCTACTGCAGCTGGGAAGCAGAAACTAAACAGAGCTTGAATATGGTCCAAATACTGCATCACATAGCTTCCACTCATTCCACAACTTGACTGGCAGATGGATCATGTAACCTACTCTATAGCCTCCAGCTGTCACTCAATATGACTGGTTTAGTGTATGTGGATGAAATACAGAAAGTGAGATCATAGCAGAGTCTGTAGTTGGAGAAAGGGCCAAATTCTGCTCTCCGAACATGCCCTCAAAATGTGTTCCGACGTTCTCCAGCATTTAGTCTTGCGGTCTGGGGAGTGAGTTCACAGTGAGGTCAACCCTCTCTGCCGATGGTTGGGCAAATGAGCAAATGACCTTCAAGGACTGTTTGACTGTCCTCCATCTGCATGCAAGCTGATGACCTCGAACTGGAGTTAGATGGTAGAGAAGACCAGCAAGTAACATATAGTAAAGCGAGTAATGTAAAGACCTGTTTTACAAATCCCTCACTCTGTCAGATGGTCATCGTCACTTCTGTGTTGCTGTCAGTGCGAAATCGCCTGGCTAGTTTGTAGTTTGAAAGTTTGAAAAGTTTGAAAAAACTACTTTGGTTGTTTGAATATTTAGCCTACGTACTTCTAAAAATCTAGAAAGCGAATTACGGCCTAAAAACAGGGCTGGACTCCGATCTGATATCACCAGAAGCTGCAGAAAGTTTTGGTTGCAGTGGATCGACACGTGACCCGACACGCTCCTGCCCTAGGGTTCCTCATTAGTGGCAGTCTGGCCTGGAACTCTCATCAGTCCCGGTGACGCAGCTTTGCTGCTGACATGCAGTTAACGGTGGGGTGTTTGGGGTGGGGTGTTTGGGGTGGGGCGGGGGGGGGGGGGGGGGGTGTAGAGAAATTACAATATCAAGCCCTGAGATCCACAGAGACCTCGGGAGAGACAACTCATTAATTACTGAGGGCGTAAGTGTGAAGAGGGGGGGAGGATTTGATATGTGGCTTGCTGTGTTCCGGTCTTGTCATTGCTCATTTTCAGTTAAAACAGTCGGCACAAACAAGAGAGCTGTTAAATCTATGTGGGAAACTGAACTTCAAGTTAACGTTAACCCGTAATCTAGTATCTGAACGCCATTGAATTAATTTGTAATTGTTGTTTTTACATCAAACAGTAACACCAAACTACTACTGTACTTACTCGAATGTAGTCAGTCTGAAAACTTGAAGCTCATGTATCAACCACAAGACTCCAGACTGCTAAACTCTGAGCATAATACCATTGTTTTCACTCAAATAGAAATTTAAATCACATTTTTGCAAAACTCTAAGCACAAATTGCATTATTTAGCACACTTTGTTCACCTGGAAAACACCCTAATTACCAATTGGTCTCACTCACTTCTCACCTGTTCAAACTCAATTGGCAAAACACTTCAATTATGTGTCAGAGCATAAAAGAGGCCTCAGGTGACCTCTACTGTGTTAGGGGAAAAAATGGAGCAGTATGGAGAACAGAGAGGAAGAATGAGGGAAAGGCGAGCCAATATGTCTAATGAAATCCGCGCAATTCTGGTTGACCATGTACTCAATCATTGGCTAACAATGACCGAAGCTGGGCAGCAAGTCCAACTGAATTTGACCCGCTTCACGGTAGGCATTTAGAGATGAGAATAGGTAAGTAATCACTTCAGTAGTCTACTATACTCGCTACAGTAATTACAGTAATGTAACTTTATGGTTTCTATGGATATCTACAGTGCTTAGAGAAATGTATAGTGTAATGTTGTTTTGTCTTACATTTATGAAACGTGTAGCCTATACTGTATGTACTTTTCACAGATGCTTCTTCCCCTGTTGCTTGGCCATGGAGAACATTGCAGGCGATGTAGATGAGGTCCTCTGGCCTGATCAGGGTCGGAGGCAGAATGCAGACTGATTTACTAGTAGATCTGTTTCACAGCATTTTATATTTTAATTTTTTGTGGGCCTACGAAAAAACTTGGAAACGAAAAAAGTCAGTTCAGTCAGCTGAACATTTTACTGTATTACAGTAACAAATAAATATTTGCTTTGTTACTTTTTTGTATTTGTGCACCGATTTCATCATTACATCCCCAGAAAGACAGTCTGAACATTTTCTTACTGTAGTGGTTTTCATTTTACTTATCAGTGCATCAGTGAGTTTTTCCAAAATAGGTAACATTTGTGTGTTCTCAGAACTCTAACAGTGTTGCAGTATCAACTATTAGTTAACTGTATGACTCTGGGAAGATGGGTTGTGAGTTTAGTCCAAATGGAGCACATTGGATAGACAAATGTGCATTGTATCCTATTCTGACACAGTGATTGTGTCAATGCAATACTTATATGATATATTCACAGTATTGTATTGCAATATGCCAACAGTCTTTATACTGTATGTACCATAAAATTGCAACCTATTTTGGGACCAAAAAAAAACCTAAAGAAACAATTTCGACACAGTTTTATACATTTGAATATGTAACGTGGCCTCATGAAGCCAGAACATATATAAACAGTATTTTGATGCTTGTGTTTTAAGTTTATCACACCAGTGTTTAATTGATGCTCTGTGAGAGACATTCATATGCTACACACAGCTATCATTTTGGTGCAAATAATCAGTTTTGAGAAGAGAGAACAGAGTGTTGACAAAAAAATAAAAAATAAAAATAAATAACTTTTCAGTTTTGTGCTTAGAGTTTTGAGAAATTGAGCTATAGTTTCAGGAAATATGTTTAAACGATTGGGAAACACTGTGAAGTACCACAAAGAACCTGGCAAGCAAGGCCAGTGGAGAGGAGACAGCCTTTAGAGTCTAGTGCCCTCTGTGGGTGCAAAAGTAGAACTGTATGCACAGCTCACGCTAGCTGTAATGATCAAAATATCCGTGACATGCCAAAGTGTAAGGATCCATCCCAGACAGAAAACAGGAGGGAGTGAGTAACGTAGAGGTAGTACAAGAGCAAAGAGTAGATAATGTGAATGACCCTGTGATGTTTGAAAGAGATACAGTACACACTCACTGGTCAGTGTATGATCCATGGAAAATCATAAGAACCATGCGTGACAGTGGCTTTACAGAAAGTGTACATCTACTATAGGTTATAATTGATAATGATAATGAATTGCATGTGCTGTAGAGCATGTGCTTCTATTCAAGTTTCCTACTGATACAAGTTAACCAATAGAAAAATAACTACCTCAGAGATGGCTAAGTTATTTAAGTGTGTTTCATGATTTACAGTGCTTTTATCTAACTAAATATTTTGGCTTTAAAACAGCATGAATTTACAAAGTTGGGGTTCGTGCCAACTTATTCAAAGCATATGCTTAAATAAATCATGTAGTCAAAACATATTTTACATGTATGCGCATGGTGAATTAGGTGAATTAATTACAAATGTATGTTGTTGTTTTTAATCCACTGTCAGTAAAATTGCCAGTAATTTAAAATAATGATTTAAACCCCTTGATTTTGAAGAATATAACATATGTACATACTTTAATGAGAACAACTGCCTTATCATAACCAAATACAAGTAGGACAGATTACTCTACTGTTAATGTTTTTGTTGTCATGGGAGAATTGATGAACAATGATGTATAGCTTCAAATCATGTTTAAAACAAGTAACACTGATCCCATCTTGTGTGGCTTAAAACTGTCTCAGTCTCAAACTCAGTCATACAAGCATAGGCCACACCCCTTTCTTTTCCCATCAACCCATCTGAAGCAGTGTGGTACCAAAAAAAGGGAGAAAGAGGGAGTAATTCAAACATGTCCACACACACACACACACACACACACACACACACACACACACACACACACACACACACATAGAGAAAGACCCAGACACACACATGCACATATGAAGATGTTGTTGATACAATGTCGGTGATGATGATGATGATGATGATGATGATGATGATGATGATGATGATGTGTGTGACTAACATTGATCAGTTTCTGGGTAACCTTTGTGCATATTTATTATACTTGCATGTTATTATGCTTTTCTATGTGTCCTGTGCAACCTATTTTTTTATTTTTTACGTTGTGTTGCCCTATGTGGGATAAATAATAAGTCAAACTAGAACTGGAACTATGCCTACGGACAAGGTAGAATTGACTAAATAGATGTTGTAAGTGGTGGAGATTCCCAAAATGTGTTGCTTTTCCATGACAATTAAAAAAAATCCTGATCTCACAACCTACGGTGGTGTAAATCCAATCGGACCCCTATTGCTCCATTCACATGACATGGGTCTTACTAATCAATGTTGTGGTGCTTTCTTAGCCCACGTGTCAAACCCATGATGTTGAGAATGTATGCGAAGCATCTCTTAAAAAGCCAGGGTTCTCAATGGCAGACATTCACACTCCAGACAGACAGCAAGTAACCAGCAAACCAGCAAAGCACCAGGACCTCCTGAAGAAAAAGAAAAGAGCTCCATCATGTCTCTGAAAACTTTGCTCCTGGCATCTGCTCTGATCGTAGGGATGGCTCAACTCTCAACTACAGTCCCTCTCTACGCATTCTGCAAAGTGATCTGGTAAGGCTTACTGATCTCTGATAGTCTCATTACATAATTGAATAGGATCACTACTTTATTTTAAGAATGTGAAATGTCAGAATAATAGTAGAGAGAATTATTTATTTCAGCTTTTATTTCTTTCATCACATTCCCAGTGGGTCAGAAGTTTACATACACTTATATGCACACACACAACTTATTGAATGATTTGTTGATGACATTTTTGCATTTTAGCTAATTTTAAGAGTGGCATAGCAAAGGGTCTTAATATTTATGTACGTGAGATATTTCTGTATTTCAATTTGAATAAATTTACTGACATTTCTAAAAACCTGTTTTCGCTTTGTCATTCTGGGGTATTGTGTGTGGATTGATGCCAAATTCTTTTAATTTAATCCATTTTAAATTGAGTCTGTAACACAACAAAATGTGGAAAAGGTGAAGGGGTCTGAATATTTTCCGAAGTGTGTATATGTATAAATAAATATATTTTGGTCAACCCAGAAATCTCTCTGTCGCAGACTTTAAACCACCTCTCTTTCTGTCCCCAGGCTCTTTGGGACACCCTGTCCTGACATTAACATGGCCCTAGTGAACCAGATTAAGACTTTAAACCACCTCTCTTTGTGTCCCCAGGCTCTTTGGGATACCCTGTCCTGACATTCACATGGCCCTGGTGAACCAGATTAAGACTTTAAACCACCTCTCTTTCTGTCCCCAGGCTCTTTGGGATACCCTGTCCTGACATTAACATGGCCCTGGTGAACCAGATTAAGACTACAAGGCAGTATGAGGTAGGAAATTGACTGCTTTTCGGTAAAGCAGCTGTAGGTGATTTATGAAGTAATTCCCCAAAATGAAATACACTCCTTGATTATTAAAATGTACTCCTAAATACCTCAATAGAAGTGTTGTTATAACCAAATAAATAAGGAGTTATGCCATAGGTGATTTTGTAAAAAAAAAAAAAAAAAAAAAAAAAAAAAGAATTACTGAAAGCTGTTTGAGAAAATATTTTCATCCCAGTGATAGGAACATTTAGGGCTGGTTACCAGGATGTGAAGTAAGCCTGAGTAAAAAGCATATTAAAGCATTCAATACTTTTTTTGTCCAATTCTTCCAACTGCTACTCCTCCTACAACTTTTAAGCTATTCACACCAATCCAACTTTAAAACATGCAGAGAGGTCTTGTGACTTTTGGTTTTGATACATATTAAATCTTTTAAACTATACAAACTTTAAAGTGCACTTTTTAACATGGAGGTCTATGGAAACAAATATATGCAATTTTTGAACTACTGCCGCTCATACAGCTTTTAAGCTATTCTTTCTGATACCTATTAAACTTTATAAACGATTACGCTTTTTGTAACTCCTAAACCTCTCATCCAGTTAACATGGTGGATTGTTGATTTAGGCCGAGTCACCATTGTTACTGCAACTGCTATGGAACTTTCAGAACTTTTGCATAATAACAACAGGAACTTGTATGAAATTCTATTCATGCCTATACTGCTGCATGCACTGCCTAAATCTCTTGATATTCAAAGCAACTTCCCAGCTGTACTCAAATTTGCCTGAAATCCTTTTCATTCCTATGGCTATTCGCTCTGAATGGGGACATTTCAAAATGTATCAATTTTTCATTTTTTAAACTTGACACCTCAATTCAACTTTAAAATGTGTAGACTGACTCCACTTAAAGAACTTCCATTCAGAGTTTTCATACTATTCAGACTTTTGAAATTGCATGAATTAACATGAGTTTCTATGAGGACTACTGGGTTCAATCCAACTTTAAAATGTGTGACCCTACTTAAAGAACATCTGTACAGATTGTTGATGCTATTTAGACTTTTAAACATTAAGCACATGAACACACACTCTAACTATCTATCTATAGTCTAAACCATCTTTTAACTTTATCAAATTCCAAAATAAGACTTTGCTAGATTGTTTAGGAACTTCTTTTTCTAGTTAATGTGTGTATTTTTTATTTTATTGTGTTGTGTTTTAAGGTGTTGTTTTATAATCATATTTGTATTGTCAACAATACAAATTAAACGGTTAAATAAAGGTTAAATACACATTTTAAAAAAATGACAGTAGTAGATACTGTATAATGACTCTCACATCTCATATAATCACATCTCTCAGCCATTCTCTCCTCCTGTGTTCCAGCTGGGTACAGCCTCACCTCGGCTCATCACAGCCCACCACACGTCCCTAGATGGTCTTCAGTCTCAGAGCCTCAACTTCACCATGGCGGCCATAGCGGCCGAGATTGGCTGCCGTTTGACGGTGAGTCAGTCAAATAGCCAATCGGCATCAGCAAAGCACATTATCTTTAATCTACACAAGGATAACAATCACTGACATACTGTATCAAAGTATTGCCATCTTAAATCAATATTTGCTGCTACATTTTAATGAAATCAAATCGTTAATTGTGCATTCTTAACAACAGGGTTCAGCCATTTCTGATTACTGGTTCCGTCAACTTGATAATGGCACCAACTTCTGCAGCCTTTACAACATAGTAGGAGGTAAGTGTTATGTTATGCGTACATTATCACTGCTTTTAAACCGCTCTGAAACACACTTACGCACTGCTTAACTCTTATCTCATGTCTGTTTTGTACCTTTGAAGGAAGTGGGCTCATCTCTGCTCCAGGCTACACTCAGTACACCAACGAGTGGATCTGCCTTGGTGTCTCATCAGCCACCTGTAAACCTTAACAACGTGCATTCTAGACAATGGTTCTGTATACTGGAAATGTGTTGCATGGAGCTGGTGATTGACTGTAATCTAAATATGTAATTTTTGTGAAAACCTTATACACTTGCTTAATGTATAATGTCTGTATGGTATTCAGGCTATAGGAATTGCACCCGTGTGAAATAAGATGTCTTGCATTTCCAAAAGTGTTTAGTCAAGTAACAAGTTTATTGTCCAAGCAAAATAGTATTGTATGGTACACAGAGTATACCGGGTAATGAAAGGCAACTTAGTACAACTACATATTTGAGAGACATTTATACAAGAGACCCCAACGGTGTGGCGACCTGAAAGTGGGGTGGTTGACAATAGCCTTTCTGTCCACCATTGAAGTGGCAGATAGCAGTTTCAGAGGTGTCTCTGAGGCCCCTTATTCATTGTTCCCATATGGCGACTAGACAAACCTGTTTGATATCATTATCATTGATAAAATGCCCTTGAATAATAACAATAATAATAATAATAATAATAATAATATTAATAATAATGAAAAAGAGTATTGTACAAAAATGTTGACAAAAAAACGTATTTAAAAAAAATATCCTATTTAATGGAAGCTTTTTTATTCCATTTGTTTCTGTTTCTGTTTTTCATAAGATAAATACAACCACTGTCTTTTAATCAATATAATGTATGTAAAAATCTGAGTTTCAGTGATACAATATTAACACACACATCCCATAGCCAAAATAATAGCATGTTTGAGACCTACATTGCTACTAAGGGTCCCAGTCTAGTCAAGAAACAGACAGGTTAAGTTCCGATTTGTATAAAGAAATTTATATTTTTGATATACAGCAAATCATAGAGATGAATCTCAATTGAGTGTGGCCTGGGGTGGTCCAGTGGTCTAGCAACACGGCCTACAATGCACACATATGCCCATGTCAGTATGGGTACGAATACGGCCCATACCCTGCTGACTTCTCCTTTTTTAAACGAAACAAACAATTTTACAAATGTTTCTGTCAAAAGGCCTCAATTGTTATCAAAATTATATATTGAGTGGTACATTTTATGAGTGGTGTATTTCGTTGGTGTATATACCACATGTACAAATTATGAGAACTGGCAGTGGTAAAAGGTTTCTACAACTCTTTGATTTAATTTGGAAAAAAGTGTGAAAAAAGAGCTTGTGTGTAAATAGTGCAATGTGAGCTTCACCAAACTCCCTTGATGTGATGTCACAATGATGTGATGTCACAAACGATGACATCATACAGGGGATGCCATAGGGATAGAGTGTTGGGTATGTGAACATTCTGGGAGTCAGGTAGTTGGAGAAAGACTGAGCAACTGGTAAGTCCTCTGTACTAAATGTTCGAAATGTTTCATTGAAAAGGCAATGATTGTTATCAAAAGGATATAATGTCCTGCTAATTTGTACAGCATTGCGCACAGAAAATATTCACGTTTTGTCTTGATGTGAATTAACATTTTAAGAACCAATTCACTGGTAAGTGGCATGTATTTCTCTTGTTAGATCTGATGCAATCTGGAATTTGAAAAACTTGCCTTGATATGTTTTTTGCTAAGGGTATCATGCATGAATTCCACAAATATCTCTAAAAAGACCTACTAGTGTTCCATGAACATTTTGTTTGCTTTTTAATACATTGGTAGAATAAATAGAAGGCTAGATAAGTGTTTGCTAACAGATAGTTGTAGTTGGGATATTTGTTTGTATTATGGTAAGATCTATCAATACTTGTTTGCCACTAAAATGTCAGTATTATTGAGGGAATTGCAGGTGGTTTTATTAAAGGCCTAGTGCATGGTTGTATAAATGGCTATAGTCATTTCAAATGTTCAGCATGGAATGCTGATTGCCATAGTTACATTACATGATGTCACAGTGACATCGCCATGGTTATTATTGCTAGGAGATGTGAGGTACAGTACAACAAAGCCAGAATATGTTGTAACACAGTGACATCACACTTGACATTTAACACAATAAGGCTCAGAACCATATTTGATGCCTGTTGTCATGGTAACCTACTGTAGATGAAATCTCAAATGGCATTACACATGTAGCACACTACTTTTGCACATGCAGTTCACTATTATACTGTAGGGAATAAGCTGTTATTGGAGGTGCAGATTGTGACATTGTAAGCCATATCTTCACACCTAACATTAGAGAAAAGGTACTGTTTTAGTTTGTTGCATGCGTATGTTGCGCTGCGTTTTGAGCCATATAACCTCGATAAAAGGTTGGCCTAGGTTGTATACAGTAGTTTGACTTTATCTTAAATTTTGCCTGTATTGGATATCCAACAAGCTGTGTTGCATATCACATGTTAAACAAGCAATTCTGGTGACTTTTGACGGCAGAATAACATAGTGGTGAATGGGTGAATGGAATATTAATATTATGGAGGACGGTTATTGACGGCTGGTGCCGTTCAAGATTATGGATTTTTTGTTTTGTTTTTGTGAGCATGGTGTTATTTCTATTAACACCATGCTCACAAAAAGGAGGGTCGACCGAGAGATCAACCGGCTGATTACAGTTAACCCATGCTGCATGACTCGTTGTATTATTCCTTATGAAATAATACGTTTATAGTCTTATGCTTGATGATGGTATATGAGAGTAGATAGGAGTTGGTCCTATTGCTTGGTCGTCGTTAAAATAACCTGATATTTAAACCATTTCCACTCTTCATCTCTGCAATTTATGAGCTGCTATAATAAACTTGATTTTGCCAATTTTGTCACAGCAAAGACGTTGAAGGCAAACTTAAGAACACATATCAAGGTGAGTTTGTTTGCTAACTAGCTAGCTGCCCAATACAGTAGACGTCTCATAGCTATCCCGTAGCCCTATGTTTGACTTTGGCTAGCCTAGCAAGCTCGCTATCTTAGCTAGCTAAATATCAGCATCATTTAGCCATTTGTGCACGGGAAATGTATACACACACACACACACACACACACACACACACACACACACACACACACACACACACACACACACACACACACACACACACACACACACACACACACACACACACACACACACACACACACACACACACACACACACACACACACACACACACACACACACAGGAGTCATTGAGATGGTCATCAGCCAACAGAACAGCAGAAGGCTGGGCCAGGACGGGAGGCTACATAATGTATGATTATATTAGGTTCAGTAGACAGGAGGTAACGCTGTGATACATCAGCTGCCAAACACTGTAGGAACCTGCATCAGTTGGAAATGAGAACCATATCTGAAGGTACCGTAGAAAAGACATGCAGTTGCAATTTTTCCGCTGTAGATTGAAAACCCATCTCTTCAGGCTACATCTTAACAGTCCCTCCTAAAGACCTCTTCACCCCCACTACCCCCCCCTGTACTAACCCTAACCCTAGAGACATCTTCACCCGCACTACCCCCCTGTACAAGTTCTCTCCTGTTAATAAAAAAAAAGAAAAAAAAAGGCATCTGGCATTACGACTGCCAATGGCCCCTGGTGTGAGCAATGATTAGTTTGTCTTATGATGAATGTTGGATAGATGATTCACTTACTTAAACAAATGTATTTGGCGTCTGCTAAATGCCATAAATGGAAATGTAAAAAAAAAGTGTGATGTGACTTTAGAGTGTGATGTGTTTGAGTCCACTCACTCCTGCTTGCATTCATGTGAACATGTTTAGATTTATTTACATATTCTATCTCTTTCACTAAACATGTCAACCCCGTTGTTTTGGTCTGTCAGTAAACCGTCAAGAACCACTCACTCCCTCTTCTGGTTGTTTTAGGTTTTACACACACACACACACACACACACACACACACACACACACACACACACACACACACACACACACGCACACACACTTGCACACACACACACACACACACACACACACACACACACAAATCCACACACACACACACACCCACACCCACACCCACACACACACACACACCCATACACACACACACACACACACACACACACACACACACACTCGCACACACACTTGCACACACACACACACACACACACACACACACACACACACACACATCCACATCCACATACTGTACATGCGTGTGCACAGGTGTGAGAGAAAAGTAGACATGAAGGTAGTGTGACAAGAAGTGAAGTCACTTTTTTGTTTCATATTTACCATGACCTGTCTGTTTTCACCTGCAATTTCAACATGTTAAAACACATTCAGATCTTAAAATCACAGCCAAACACACGTCTCCAGAGACAAAGCAGGCTGAGAGAATCACCTTCACTATGCGTCCTACAGCGCTCTCTAGTGGCTGCCGTTTGGAAGTAAGTCAGTCAAATAACCAATCATCAACAGCATCAGCCAAGTCATCATCTTCAGTCTAGACCAGTGGTCACCAACCTTTTCAAGAATAAGATCATCTTCTGAGTAAAGATGCAAACCAAGATCTACTGCATATTAGTTATGCTTGAATTGCCTGCATTGTTGTTGGTCAATCCAAATGATATGTTCATAATGCATTTCAAGTCTTTCTTTTCAACAGAGCATATCTCCTCCTTCAGTCTACTGGATAATGGTACTAACTACTGCAACCTCTCCAACCTGGTGGAAGGTGAGAACTATGTTTTCTATGTTTTAAACTATACACACTTTACAAACACCCAAAAGAATACTTTAATATAAAGTGTTACAGATATGGACTTTGAAAATACAATTTTAATTATTGAATTAAAAAGGTGACATATGTTAGTTTTTGTTCATTTCTAACACATCTTCTATTTTATTGTTGATTATTATTAATTTTTTTTTACTGAAACAAATGTCTCTGTTTGCAAGATAATTACAACATGCAACCATTGTCTTTTCTTTAAAATATTTGTATTATTATTATTGTTGTAAAATCCAATGATACAATGTACAGCAAGTACATACACATACTGTACTTAATTCTTGATAGCTACAATACAAAGTAATGACATCAATGAGCTGATCTGTCTTGGTTCCTGACGTTCCTGCCAAACATTCCCCCCAAAAATCACTTTAAATCAATTTCACTTCCACTCTCTTGATGTCACTACCCAGTCAGCCGACAATAGTGGGCCAGATCTGGTCTTGTGGTGGCACATATGGCTGAGTGCACATATGGCTGGTCCTGTACGTACTGGGACATTTGGTTTAAATGTGGGGGACCAGTTCTGGGTGAGAGCTGGCATTTTGCTCATGGGCCAGCTTGATATCTGGCCCTGATACTTTCCTGTAGTTACTGGGCCACTTTTGGTCTAAGTGTGGTTGACTAATACTGGGTGAGAGTTGGCATTTTGCTCATGGGCCAGCTTTGGGATGTGATATCTGGTCCAGATATGTTCCTGTAGTTACTGGGCCACTTTTGGTCTAAATGTGGGGGCCCAGTTAAATGTGAGAGTTGGCAATTTGCTGATGAGCCAGCTCTGGTATGAGGAATGTGGCCCTGATACGTTCCTGTAGTGACTGGGCCATGTTTGGTTTAAATGTCGGGGACCAGTACTGTGGGAAAAGCTGTTTCCTCTTTTCTTTTTTTTTATTATGGTGAGCATTTTTCAGTTATTCACTGTAGAAATCTTCCTTGGCCTATCAGCCGTTTACAATTGCTGAGCTCACCAGTGCTTTCTTTCTTTCTTAATGATGTTACAAACTGATATTGGTAAATCAAAGGTTTTGGCTATGTTTCTTATAGATTTTTCTGATATTTTGATGTTGCTGTTGATTTTGGTATTCAAAGCTGAGTGGAAAAAGGCGTGACTGTTTGCTAGGCTACCAGATACAGTGCAGGCAAAGTAGCTAGCAACGATTATCAATTATGCTAACATGAACTTCATAGGCATTTTTATGCTAGTAACAGAGTAGCTTGCTAGCAAGAGAGGGTAAAATGCATTCAGAGATTGTTTGTTTCATACACAAATAGCATATATTTATTTCAGAAACTTTAATATACATAATAGGTCTGCATAATAAACCCTTTCAACCCTCATACTAGTGTCTGAGTTTAACTCTATGAACATAAGATAGCTGTGATCCCCAGCACACTTTACTCAATTTACACCTTGCTTTCCTTTTTTTGCTGTAGGTATACATAGTTAGCTATTGAGAACACTCCTGTGTGTGTGTGTGTGTGTGTGTGTGTGTGTGTGTGTGTGTGTGTGTGTGTGAGCGTGCGTGCGTGCGTGCGTGCGAGAGAGAGAAAATGTGTATGAGTGTGATTTCGTATGTGTGTCTCCATTGTGCCCTCTTCTATCGACTGCTGCTTAATAGCCCCATCCACTTCCATTAAGACACTCCAAAATAGCCTTAATGGCACAACAGCATGTGTCAAAGGCAGGGGAGAGGCACTCAAGAGCCTAAGAGATGAGGCTGATCTTTTTCAAGAGGACAGCGAGTGCATGTAGCTTTCCCATTTGCCTTTAACGGAGATGTGATGCTGCATGTCAGGTGAATAAATGATGGCAATGATTTGTCTGGCGTCTGATGACAGAGGCATGAGAAGCCATGCTTTATTGTGAATAATGTCTGAGGGGCATTGTTAGCTGTTACATTATTCACGATAAAGCACGGACTCGAGTGCCTTATTGCTTTTATACAACGGTTACAAAACAAAACGAAAGAAAACAATGCCTTAAGTATTCATTGCGTAATAGATTGTGGTGGTTTCTGCCCTGCGCTTACAAATATAGTTTTCAAAACGACCGTTGTTGTCAAGGTCATGTGATAAACAAATGTGTCAAGTGTTTCAGGAATATTAGCATCATAGCTGTTACTTTATCAGGAAATAAAGCACAGCTTTGATCACAATAAAAATACCACCATCCAGGAGGGAACTTTGTGACTGGCATGTCTGCACATGTCTGCAAAATGATATTATTAATTTTATACAATGGGTTGATCAGAACAAGCATTGTGACTGGCCGAGATGCACTCAAAGCCGTGCTTTATTCCCTGATAAAGTAACAGCTATGACACATTTCCCTGTTTACTATACAATGCATTTCATTACCTGTAGCAGCATGGCAAGGAAAATCAAGTCATTCCATGTCAAATATGATTTATTTATTTTTAAAGTATCAATTTAAAGGAGCAGGGCATAAGTTTGTTGGAAATCTGCGACCTCTGGCCACGTGGCGAAGTTCCAAACAACAACATCCTTAGTATCAGCAGTAGATGTTGTGTTTCTGTATGCGCCGGGGATTTGAAGAGGCAGCCAATAGAGGCAGAAAGGTGACAATCTGGGAGTCCACTCCCCTACAACACCCCGGCCATAACAATATGTTTGTATAGAAACCGAGTGTCTACCGAGGGTATGACACTCCATTTTAGAAAGCGCTTTCACGGGACCGAAACAGTGTTCTTAAATTAAATATTTCTTTCAAGGGATCTCATTCCCTGATCGATTAAACATAGTCATTACAACCACTTAGGAGTTTGTAGAAAGCTTGAATCTTACATGCTGGACAGCCCTGTTTTTTTGTTTTTGCCATTGCATCACCTTGTTGCTTTTTTATGCTTTTGGTTCTTAGCATCAGCTCCGATGACAATACGACATTCTTTTAATATGAACTTTTGGAGACCCAATTACAATCAAACGATCTGACTTTCCGATTATCTGAGTGCTTACATCTGGTTAGTCAATCCAGGGAGGCAGGAGATCACAGGGAGGTGACCATCAGATGCGTGCAAAATGTAATTTGGAAAAACAAGAAAACATGAAAAAGAAATGCAATAACAATGTGCTGCTTAAGTAAAAACAGAAAAGAAAACAAAAAGAAAAAAACACTGCATTTTAAAATCCACTTTATTGACAGCTTCTTGCCCTCAGTACAATGTGACGAGATTGAGGTGCCGAGCACAGAGGAATAAATACAGCAATAAATACAGCCTGACTAGCCGACTGGCCTTCCTCTCAGACCTACAGTGCCCCTCAGACCCTCAACGCAAGCACACCAACCACTTAAGACATGTAAGACCATATGGAGCAGAGCCTGTCTTCCATCATAAATCATGAAAATTGATAATGAACGATATGCACATAAATTGGATGTTTGAAGAAAGTAATCCTGATGGCAATGTAGATATAACATTTTATGACCTCCAGAGGGGGTAAGAGGGGGTAACGTTTTGAGGCAGAGCATATGGTTTATAGGCGATTGAAGTCCTCTCTGCCACATCGTTTAATGGTAAAACTACAATTCCCATCTGTCTCGTACCTAATGGATTTGAATCCAGGCCTACAGTGATGATTTAAAATGAAGTGAGGCTGTCACTGTCAATGCAGATATGAAATTGTCTATCGTTAGAGATCCCTAACATTGAAAAGTTGTGAAACAAAGAAAACGTAGTTGTTTTGTTGCTGGATGTATTTATTTTATGTGTTATTACATAAAATGTGTGTTTTATAATGATGTACTTTTTAACTGTAAGTTTCATTAACCCAACAAATAAATCAAATCATATAATCATACATTTGAAGAGCCCAAATATGGTTTGAGTGTTGTGCTGGAACTCGAGTCTTTTAACTTGATAAGAACCATTTTTGATATAAAAAAAAAAAAAAAAAAAAAGTTTGATTTCTAAGGTAAGATATACTGTTATAGCTAATCGAAAGAGAGTTTTCGCTTAAGCTAAAAAGAGACCACATCCTTCAAGTAAAAGAAGTACCACAAATGTAGTGAGCTCAAATCCAAAATAAAAAAACATAGATTCTGAACGTCCACAGGGCATCTCACATACTGAATCACCTGACAAAGGTCACGAGGAACGTGACATCACACGACCACATTGATTTTAATATTATGACATTGCAACCATGGGCAACTGCAAGACAATGACATATTTCTTGGGACTGTATATCGTATTCACACTGTATTGTATATGTCTTCAGATTACCACTGGGATTTTGCCACCTTAGAATGTTCTTGAACTATTCCATCACACCATGTAAAATGATAATTGATAAACTACCAGTTGTTTATCAGCAAACAACATAGGTTGAGAAATGGATGCAGTCAAACCCACTCTGGGCCTCTACATACAGATATGTATACTGTACACACGCACACACGCACGCACACGCATGCACATGCACACACACACGCACACACACACACACACACACACACACACACACACACACACACACACACACACACACACACACAGAACAAAAAGTAATCTGTGATTAAGGCAGTCTCATAAATATTGCAGAGAGGGTTTTGGCCCCTGTTTTTGAGACAGACTGCCACAACAGTCTTAAGTTTCCAGCTCATACTGTAGTTACTGCTTCCCACAGATGACAGAGAGCAGACGGGTACATATGGAAATAAGATGACCAAAGAAAACCTGAAAATGAGCATGTCATGAGATCCGTTACAGCCACGGATAAAAAAATATCCAAACAAAGAATACAACAAGTTGTAATCCTCTTTGGAAGGAAAGGTCATTATTTGGTTTGGGCATCAGTCCTCCTCGTAAGTAATAATCTTTAAAGGGACTTAAAGAAAAATGCACAACCTGGGCAAGTGAATTAGGAAAAGGAAAATAAAGTAGCCTACTTTTAAATTTTGTCCATTGTATTTAGTGAGGGCTTGTGACGGACGGACGGACGGACGGACGTGCAGAGACAGATAGACGGAGGTCTCACACAACTTAGCTCTTCCTCCATTCAATAAGTTCACCCAAAAGACAGAGTCAAAGCACTACCTCTTAGTTGGAATTTAGAACCACGGTTCCTTCGTTGTATACGGAGAGCTTTTTTTTTTTGCTTCCCTCGATCGTCCGTACCCACAGAGAAGCAAAACACAGTTTGTACACTTCCTAGGAGCCCCTTCCTGTTCTGTACTCTACTGTCCACTGGTGCTGGACCAGTGGCAGTTCTATACACCCCCCTTTTACTTCAGTAAGTCCCCCTCAGACCCACTCCTGCATGGAGCGCTTGCAGTAAAGTATGTGGCGCCGGGTACTCTTCCTCCGGAACTGGAACACCGTGTACAGAAGGACCATCATGCAAAGTGCCAGGACGCAGGGGATGGCGATGGCCACGGCCTTCTCTGTGCCGCCGGTGCTGTCCAGCTTGATGACGATGTCGACATCCCCGCTGTTGCCGCCCCCGCCCCCGCCCCCGCCCCCGCCCCCGCCGCCGCCGCCGCCACCACCGCCACCGCCATTGCTGCCTTCGTAGTGGCGGTCCTCCACCTCCGGTGGGCTCCACTCCCAGTCCGTGTCAGTGGGCAGGCCGTTGCAGCCCATGAAGTCACGGAGGATGGAGCGGGGATAGCCTGTCTCTACGCGAAGCCTCTGGTTGTTGAACTTCCAGTACTCCTTCCCCTTGTAGAAGTATGTGAATCCTGTTCCCGAGGGTTAGGGTTAGGGTTAGAAGAGAGAAAAAGATCGAGATAAATAAATTCAAGCTAGTAAAGGCGATTATGGCTTTAAAGAAGTTGCTGAAGTGAGAGGTTGTAGATAGAAGCAGGGCGTACCATTGGCCTTGTCCACAAACGCTCCCTGAGGGGAATCTGGGATGCCCTTCCACACAGTGATGGGTTTCGGGTAGCCAGGATCCATGGTCCTCATGTCCTCATTGTACCTCCAGTATCTAAACCGGTTCAGAGGGATACACTGAGGTCAATTTGAACCACTACAGACACACACACACACACACACACAGTTACACTCACACACACACACACACACACACACACACACACACACACACACACACACACAGAGATGATAATTATCTGCGACACATGAACACATCTTCAGGATGAAGATAACGATCCGCTATCGGACACAGAGGGATGAAGGCATGTTTTTGAACAACAAGCAGACAGAAAACTCCATCTGTGATCTGCAACAGTGTGCTGAATGATGACAGCGTCATGACAAAGCATTCTCATCTGACCTCACAACAGGCTTCCATGACCCTGTGTGATGTGATTCATCCTGACAGTCAGCTGCACAACACATTTGAGTCACATTAGTGCATTAAAGGGGCATCTGGGATTCAAATTCAATAACAAAGTGGTCATTCTGCCACTTTTTGGGGTAAACAGCTATAAGGGATGAGGCTGGAGCAATGTAATCCCTCTCAAATTCATAAATCTATGAATGCAAGAACTGACTATCAATGAGATCAAAACGATCCTTTTTTACCATGTTTTGAAGCTATACTGTGTTTGTTTACAATTACATTGTTTACAAACAATGGAGTAAAACAAGCTTATATTTCGGGTTCTGATGTGGTAACACAGTTGAATCTCATGAGGGCATTTATATGTTATATTCTTCAAGAATCAATGACTATAGTATATAATTCATTTAAGTCCAAAAATGGATGTACCGCACCACCCAGATTGGCCACTGATATACAGTAACATCTTATCCCTGAACAACAGCCCTTAGACAGCATTAGACAGCCTCAATGACAAGCCTATGCCTTGACATCCAGGCATACATCAGTCAATGCAATATCAATATCTATCAGACAGTGTATGATCACTATTACTAAAACCTGTAGGGGACCTGTAGGTCACAGTGGTTGGTGGTCACAGTGCTCATCATTCAAATCAAGTGGAGGTTGCTGTGAATGGATTTTACATTGAAATGTGTATCCTCATCAATATATACAGTATGATTCATGTTGTTGATAGGTGGCAGCGTCACAAAACGAGATAAGGACAACCTTCCCTTTTTTCATGACCAAAAGAAACATTTCCATGTTTATTTTCAAATACTGTTTTGTGGTATCCATAAACTTAATATGTTTGTTGGATAAAGGGTTGAAGGAACAACAATATGGTACTATATTTTAATGTACTGTATATATAAAAGGTCAGGAGGTTCATACCTAGCAAAAAGGGCTGGTTGCTCAATTGATTTTAGGCTTCATTGACACTATTAGTGGTTTAAAAATGGCGACATTTGATACAATGATATAATTGATATAAATTGTATCACTAACCCTAACCCTATATTGATATAATGATATAACTCATCATTGATAATGTAGTCAAGACTTTCTTCATCTCCTATTCTTGTGATAGCGAGCTGTTCTTCAATAAATCTTGAACCGAGTTGTGTGTAACACCCAGAAGCAAAGCAATACAGGAAATAGTACAAAGTGTGACAACCAGCCCGGGTCTCCTCAGGTCTCTCTTTAGGGCCTAAAACAGTGACACTGTGTACAGCGCTGCAAAGACATTAGCGGTACTATCAAAACTATTTCCACAGTGCTTTGTCTGCCCTGCCAGGGGCATATTTCAGGAATGTATTTTATATATTAATTGTGAATTATAAATATAATTATACGTATAATATAATATGTATTGTATTTTATTGCACAGGTTCTTGCTTGAGGATTGTTATTGAGCTTGGTACTGTATAATGTAGTATCACCCTGTGATGGAGTCACAGTCAGGCATTCTAAACATTTGACTTTTTTAGGCCCAGAGCTGTACAGCTAAGCAGACCTGAGTTCAGAGTATTTTAAATTATTTTAGACACTTAGCTGTGCTTGATTGAGGTTGCCTTGCACAATGGAAACAATTGAATAGTCCAAAAAGTGCAAACCACACACATCTGACACTTCAGGCAGACTCAAGCAAACATGAGGTATTTGCCAGGTCTGCAGCTAAGTGACATTTCCCACAGACCTGTCCCCTTTGAAGAAGTAGGTCTTAGCCACGTCTTCCCACCACACGGCTGTCTCGATGCTCTGGGTGGGCATCCCGCTCCCAAACAGAGAGATGTCCTGAGGGTAGGTGGGCTGCAGCGTCGTGTCCTTGAAGACCCAGAACCTGTTTCCTAAAAACACAAACAAGTACATCAGCTGATATGATCAGACTTAATAAGATATAGACTTCATAAGCACCTACAAGTTAGAAGAAGTTAGAAGTTAGAAGCACAATAAAGCCATATGAAGACTCATTGGAGATTTCATTCCAAAAACGAAAAATAACAGTACAATCAATTTAAGTGTAAAAAATCAGCTACTTAACATACAGAAATAGGTATTGGGAAGTATTATGCATTTCAATTTGCAGACAATGCTTTCTTATGTCTGACTATTAAGTATGACTATTAAGAACATCACATTTCAAATCATTCTTAAATCTTCCTTGCTTTTCAAATCCACAAGCAGTTTCCCTGAGAAACGATGAACATTATTGTTGCTGTGAATTCAGTTTCATCAAAAGGTGCATTATTCCGGTAGAGAAGTGGGGCGACTGTAGTATTGTGTATACAGTAAGTGGCTCTCCATCAGATCTCCCAGTGAATAAATAAACCATGAGCTCTTTTCTGATCCTGCTGGGTGACAGATGTCATGTTAATCTGCCTGATGGATGGGTGGGGCCCCTCCCACCAGTTATTCTAGTCTACACAGTACACAACCTCTCCTTCACTGTAGGCCTACAAAATGGTGGCTATCTTTCCCCACCTCTTTCTAATGTAATAATTATATATGCCCTTTCACAGATGCTTTTATCCAAAGCAATTACATTGCAGAGAGTGCTTACATTTTTCAGCGTATATGGTTCCATCGAGAATCGAACGCACAACCTAAGTGTTGTCAGCGCCATGCTCTACCAACTGAGCCACAGAGGACACTCCTCTCACAATTGTTCTTTTCAAATTGTTCTTCTCAAACCTTCGAGCTGACGGTTTGTTTGAGATAGAGAAAGGACAGCAGCCATTTTAGGCTTAAACTAAGCTCCTTTTCCATCTCACATCTCCTCCGTTTCCCACTCCCTCGTTCTCACCTTTGAAGAAGACAAACTTCCCCTCGCTGTTTTCATAGACGGCATCGATTTTGGCCGGCAGGCCTCTCCAGAAGTAGTTGATCTGCATGGGGTAGCCAGGGACCACTGAGTTGTCCCTCACCCTCCAGAACCACTGGTCCTACAGACAGACAGACAGACAGACAGGGGGGCAGACAGACAGACAGAAAGACAGACAGGGGGGCAAACAGACAGACAGAAAGACAGACAGGGGGGCAGACAGACAGACAAATGGGGCAGACAGACAGACAAACAGGGGGATAGACAGACAGACAGACAGACAGATGGGGCAGACAGACAGACAAACAAGGGGACAGACAGACAGACAAACAGGGGGATAGACAGACAGACAGACAGACAGATGGGGCAGACAGACAGACAGACAGGAGGAGAGGAGGTTGTAACTCAGATCTACTAAGCAAGATTTCTTTTGGAAAACACAGGACAAGCTCCATAAAGGGCCAAATCAAACATTCTGAGCTAAAAACATCCAGCTCTGGATGAGTATGGCAACACACCCATTTTCTTTTGTTTGTGCCACCAAGGAACAGTCATCATCATCCTCATCTTCATCATCCTTGCTCTCCACTGTCTTTCTTTCTTTCTTTCTTTCTTTCTTTCTTTCTGTCTTTCTTTCCTCTCCTGATCCAGACCTACCTTGAACACAAACAGCTCCTGCCTCAGTATGGCCAAAGTGTTGAACCCCCCATCACAGATGTTTGGCTTGGCGTTGGGGTTGGAGGGTTTGGCCCCTTGGGGGGGCCGGTGCGGCCGGACCTGGCGGTCGTGCTTGCGTGGGTCAGAGGGGGGCTGGAAGCGTGGGGGAGGGGCTGTAGGCGGAGGTCTGGTGGGGTGGGGGGCTCTGTCCGGGGGACCTGGAGACGTTGGATGAGATACAGAATTACACCTTATTGTTATCACAAAACACTCTTCTTCTATTGAATCACACCTCATTGTTATCACAGACCACTCTTTTATTAAATCACATCTTATTGTTATCACAGACCAAACCTCTATTGAATCACACCTTAATGTCATCACAGACCACTCTTCCTCCTATTGAATTCCGCTACAGTGATCAACCACTTCTAGTGATCAAATTGACCAGCACAGATGTCTACTGTATGTTCACTACTGTATGTGTGTCTGTTTTGCTTTGTGCATTCAAATAAAGGCCAGCACGTTGGAAATGTCTGTGTTTTTAAAATAACCATTTAAAAAGAATTTTGGAATTTTGAATTTATGAATTCTTTCACCACACACAAAGAGCATTCTAGCACTCTCTCTCATCCTCCTGTTTCCACTTTATGTTGCACTTCAAGGTCAGATTGCAATGTTTCTCCTCCTTTTAGAATACTCAACATGTCAGAGATATACAAAGAGAAACAGAGCGTTCTTATAGACAGACAAAAATACCATAGATTTTCTGAATGCCCTGAAGGTCGTCGTGAGGTAGTTTGAAGTTCTCTGTGTCCATGTACTGGTAGAAGGGTGCCATGATGGCTGTGGGGTCGTTGGAGTGTTCCAAACCCAGGGCGTGACCAAGCTCGTGCACCGCCACCAAGAACAGGTCGTTTCCTGAGAAGAGAGAGATTGGGATGAGACACACACACACAGACACACACACAGACACACACACAGACACACACACACACACACACACACACACACACACACACGCTAATCTAGGGCCTATTGAAATACAGTCTTTTGGAGAGGGTGCTTCTAACTGTTAGCCCTGTGCTGTCAGTAGCAGAGTAAAGAATGGATGAGAGGCCTTCTGAGAAACTAAAAAGGGTGCAGCCGACTTCAGCATCAGAACGTATAGTGGCTGACTTGCTACACACGCACATGCACATGCACACGCGCGCGCACACACACACACACACACACACACACACACACACACACACACACACACACACACACACACACACACACACACACACACACACACACACACACACACACATTACAGGGTTCTCCCCAGGATGTTTGAACAGCATGGCACTGGATTGTATTCTCAAAACTCGTTCATTCATGTCAAAATGCGCAAAAAAAAACCCTGCTAAAACGCTGAATTAATTGAGCAACATCATAACGCTTTCACGTTTGCTTTTAACAATGATTTCATTGGCGATCAAAGATTCTATCAATACTAAATATGTAGTTTCATTTGCCTTAAACATTTTACATAGGCAAAGTTCACAGCTTGGAGCAGCAACACTCTTACATTCTTCGGGGAGAACCCTGAATAAAAGTGTTTTGACAAGACGTGCAAATTTTTATGACACTGCTGATTTACTGTACTGCATATAATTCATATTTGTTTTGTGAGCTCTTCTAAAGCACATGGTTACTCAGGCTGGGAGACGTCAAGGGCATATGTGTCACTGTTCTACTACGAGACACTTTGGCATTCAGACTGGATATATTCATGTCTCTGCCCAAGGCATTGAAACATTCATGTCCACACACACACACACACACACACACACACACACACAGACTTACGCACATACATAAACAAAAACACACACACACACACACGCACGGACACACGCACACACACACACGCACACACACACACACATAAATACAAATACACACATGCACATACATAAACACACACACACACACGAACACACACGCACACACGCATGCACACACACACACACACGCACGCACCTACACATGCATGTAAGAAACTAGCCAAGCACAAGCTTGGCTAACCCTGAATATTCCACACGTTTGGTCTGAACTAGGTAAATCGGCCTTTAGTTTCTGTGCCCCGAGCACTTTCAAACGACTTTCAAAACGTACTTAAATTAGATTCTCATGTCATTTGGTCAGTTTAAGACCTTGATAAAGGATCTGTAATCCAAGGAATGCACATGGTTTAATTGCTTATATTATGTAAATGGAGTTTGTAATTGCAGTAATGAACTGTATGTTTGTAATTCTGAATGTACATTCATGATTGTAATAATTGTAATAACACGTGCATGTCACCACAGTCAGCGTTCGATAGTGTCAGCTGAATTTTGTGTTCGCTCTGGATAATAACACATCATTTCTATCCAGCATGTGAAGATGGCTGGAGGGGACGGCTGCCCTTTAAAACATGGTATCAACTCCTGCTGGGAGCACTGGCTGCACACTAAACAATAGATGACCCTTCGCCTAAACAATAAACTAACCCCCCCCCCCCACACACACACACACACACACCCCCACCCAGAAGACTCCTCTCTCTCTCCCCTCTCTACCTCTCTCTCTCTCCTCTAATGACAATTTCCCGGGGGTCCGCTGGGAGCCACCATTAGCACACATGTCAACATGCAACATTCACGATGACACCGCTGTGAAAACCCATTACAGACTCCTCCGCATTGAGACACAAACTGCACGCTGGGACGAGGGCCTTCCGAAACTAGCGTTTTCTGTCTGTTTAGCCGTAGAATATTACCACGTAGCACGTGGAGAGACGGATATCATTCTGAACGTGAGACTGTTACAATTTAACACGAGGGGGACTAGGACTGGGATTAGGACTAGGATTAAGGGACAAAAAACAAGCAAGCAAGCAAACAAACAAAGAAACAAAGAAACACTTGCTAGCTGTTACCCGCCTTGCGTTTGACAGGCGGGGAGTGGAGGTATGTGGCAGTGGTACGTTAGCGTGTTAGCGGCCACGGCGGTTGGCCCTGTCTGACAGGCATAGTGGAGGCACTCTGACAGCCCTGCGGGCGTTCGCCAGGCTGGCTCGGTCATTAAAGTAAAGTGCTTGTGGACGACAGGCCGAGAGAGGGATCTGATTAGCCTTCTCTCCAAGGCTGCAGCAGGCTCCATCCCTGCCCTGCTTCCACAACACACTCCCTCCAAAAAAAAAAACCACAGCAATAGAAACACAGAGCTGCTGGATATGGAACACATCAGCACAATAGAGGGATGGGCTCTGAGCTGCCCCAGAGAACACACTGCTAGAAAATACAAAGGCAGTTGTGAAGCCTGTAGAACCCAGTCTTATGTGGTATGTTGGTTATCATTCAACCAATGGACCGTAGGGGAATACAACTCATAACTCTGATCACGTGTTTGATACCATTCCTCGTTCCATTCTGTGCATTACAATGAGCTTGTCCTCCGATTTCTACCTCCACCAGCCTCCACTAAGTTGAATCAAAGCCTGACACGGATTATGAGTCAGGATCAACTATAGAAGACAGTCAGAATGAAAAGGACGCTGTAACCATCCATTTCTGTGTCTATGATTGTGCCTGTTACCCTGACCTGTGACATTCTCTGACAATAATATTCTCTCTCCTCCCACCTACCTTCCACTCTTGTTTTCTATTTCTCTTTTTTTCCTTCTCTCTACGTCTGTCTCCCCATCCTCTCCTCATATCCCTCTTTCCCTCTACAATACCTCTCTCTCTCTCTCTCTCTCTCTCACTCACTCTCTCTCTCTCTCTCTCTCGGTTCAGTGCCTCTCTCTCTCTCTCTCTCTCTCTCTCTCTCTCACTCTCTCTCTCTCTCGGTTCAGTACCTCTCTCTCTCTCTCTCTCTCTCTCTCTCTCTCTCTCTCACCGTCATGGTTGGGGTTCCCCAGGGTCCAGGGCTCGTCTGAGTCAAAGTGAGTGTCCCCTCCTATCCCCGGGCCCGGGAAGTAGGCGTGGGCCAGGAACCCCCCCTCGCCATCAAAGGGAGAGCTGTCGCCGTGGAAACCCGAGGCGAAGATGATGGTGATGTCCACGTCACGCCTGCCGCTCTCCAGGGCGCTGTAGGGAACGGCCTCGAAGCGCAGCGGCGTCACGCCCTGCCACACATCGAACGCCCGCCGGATGGCATCGTGGGTCTCCCGGGCGCCCACCTTGGGCGTCACGTTCTTTATACTGCGACACGGAAATGTGACGGGATGGATCAAACAAGCACTAGGCTCTGTTCTACATAGAAGAGCCACAGTTCAATGATTTGAGGATTTGAACAACTGGTGGAAAAAGATTCAACGTCATAAAAAAAGTATGTGGGAAATTCACACTGAATTGTAGGGATAACTTCAAGCTTTAATATATGCCATTTAGCTGACGCTTTTATCCAAAGCGACTTACATCCCAGCGGGAACCTAGAGGTCTAGCTTTAACCTAGAGGAGATAGACCAACAAGGAGGTTCTCATTTCAAACAGGGAAAGAAACAGACGGCTAGAACAA
Source organism: Argentina silus (assembly GCF_951799395.1). Lineage (NCBI taxonomy): Eukaryota > Metazoa > Chordata > Actinopteri > Argentiniformes > Argentinidae > Argentina > Argentina silus. The sequence goes on along the minus strand of NC_139672.1, from coordinate 13,384,327 downwards.
ACATCCTCCAGAAGTTTAAAGGAGGAAAAACAACAGTCCTGCCCGAAGAATATTTAGTCAAATGGATGACAGACACTTACAAGTTTTACTTTTTAAACTATTCCGAGCCCAGCAGCTTTCGCTGAACTTTTAACACAGCTGCCGTTATCAGTACCCGGCAGACAGCAAGGAATAAGAACTCTCCCCCTCTCTCTCTATCTCTCTCCCTCTCATTAACCCCCCCCCCCCTTCGCTCTCTCTTTCTATCCACTCATTTTCATGGGGGAGAGTGCAGTCAGCAGTGCCCAGACCCAGCTCTGACTGACATTCCATTAGGAGAGGTTGCTCATCAATTCAAATGCAGGGAGGAAGGAAGGATTTGAATAAATTGGCAGAGTGTTATCGTCTATTACGGCTGTAACCTGTCAATTTCCTGAGCGCGCCCCTTATCCCTCCTCCTCAGACCCTATTAAGAGTAGAAACTTAATCACGCGTGATAAAATGAGAATTTGAATATTTTTTCGCAATGATTACGGATGATTTCCATACAGGATTTTGTTATTGCGAAAAACGGATGAGAGGGAAGTTGTCCTCCTCGTCCTTGCTATTTGGATGAGGCACATGTGCGTGTGTGTGTGTGTGTGTGTGCGCGCGCACATGGCTGTGCTGTCTCCATGACAACGCCGAGCATGTGAACACAGGAGGAAGTGAGAGAGAAAGAGAGAGAGAAAGAGAGTGCGAGAGAGTGAGAAAGAGAGAGTGAGAGAGAGAGAGAGAGAGAGTGAAAGAGAGAGAGAGAGAGCGAGAGAGAGAGAGAGAGAGAGAGAGAGAGTGAAAGAGAGAGAGAAAGAGAGAGAGAGTGAAAGAGAGAGAGAGAGAGAGAGAGATAGACAGCGTAAATGAAGACACTCTGACAAACGTGGACCCGATAACAAGCGAGGCTGCTCTGACGGGTGGACGTGGCGAGCGCCAGTGTCTCTCACCTGTAGGTGATGTGCGTCCGCTGCCACTTCTGCCCTGTCAGCGCATACCTCCGCTTCCGTGACCTCGACGCGCCCTTATGTCTGTCTGGAACCCCGCATCGCGGCCTCCGCATCCAGCTAAGAGAGAGGGAGGAGGAAGAGAAGGAGGAAGAGAAGGAGGAAGAGGAGGAGAAACAAGTAGAGGGGAGGAGGAGGAGGAGGAGGAGGTAGAGGAAGAGAAAGAAGGGGGGGAGGAGGAAGGGGAGAAGTAGGGAGAGGAGGATAGATAGACGATGAGGAGAATGAAGGGGAGGAGGAGTAGGAAGAAGAAGAGGGAGAGGAGGAAGGATAAGTGGTTAGTTAAGCTCAAGGATAATTGTGACACAAAGACACCCACGATAGATTGAACTTAACGTCATGATCTCTGAGTCACCATGACGACAAGCACTCCTCTGAACTGGACTACATTTCCCATCAGCATCAGTTGAAGAACGACTTCAACTTAGTGAGCAATACAGGGACTAGTGCAGTGTTTCCTATTGTTCGACAGCTGACTTCTACACAAAGTGAAACCGTGCCCTCCGAGTGAGATTGAGTGACAGACAGGACTGGGGTTTAACCCACTAACTGCCAAACAATTCCGGAACACTCACCGCCTAGAGCGACCAAGTGTTTTCTGTGGTATTTACCTAGCAACAATACTTTGATTGGCTACAAAATGAAGCATCATCGTTGATGAATTCTTTGTGAAGAAAGTCACCCTCGGCACTCTAGAACGTTGACAATTTGGGCGACTTTATTCACCCTCGGCACTCAATGAGTTAACAGCGAGGTTGCTCTGACCCATTCATACCAATCGAATGCAACACAAATGTAACACACACACACACAGGACATGTAGAAGAGAAGAGTCTCACCTGAGTGTGATATCACTACATCATTATGCAGAGGGGAGAAGAAGAAGAGCTGTTAAGATCTCACGTGTCACTGGGCTGGGAGGCAGTCAGGGGTGTGAGAGCCACCATGTCATTACTGGTGCTGATAACGGAGCCTGTGTTTGTCTCCCCAAAGTCAATTAAATATTCAGTGGGAATTCTATTTTCGAGTTCAATTCACTGGAATGAATGAGTCGAGGTAATGCATTTCTTGTAGTGTGGCCCTGAGGACTACTGGTATGTTGTTTATGTGAATGTGTGTGTGTGTGTGTGTGTGTGTGTGTGTGTGTGTGTGTGTGTGTGTGTGTGTGTGTGTGTGTATACTGTATGTGTGTGAGCGTGCGTCTGTGTGTGTGTGTGTGTGTGTGTGTGTACTCACTCCTTGGTCCTCTCATCCAGCGTCCCTGTGACATTGAGACCGTATATGCGTTGCATGGCGGCAATGGCTGAATGCATGGTCTGGGCGGAGCGGAGGGCAGACACTCTGGGGTCCGTGTGGGGCAGGTAACCATACCTCTGTAGCCATCCCTGCAGGAGAGAAGGGACACATTTATCCACCATGGTGGCCTTTGTTGAACTGATCTGGCTGAGGGTTGAGCAATGGCTTGCTGTCCTACACAGGTTATACCATGACATGAAGTGTTATTAGAAGGGTCTCGTGGTTATTGACATCTAAAGGAGAGAGAGGAACGATACACAGCCGTCCTTTTTGTCTGCAATTGTGGCTACGGGATCAGAGGCAGATTTGGTCGAGCAGTGGGATGGTTGGACTACTGTTGATGAGTATTGGTCAAATGAATCAACTTCAACCTCTAATAGGATTTAAATGTAACCAATTGGGTTCGAACCTCCAGCATGCGCCGTGAGACTGTGTTAGCCAGCTAAGCAGAACCCTAGGCATTCGTTTGGGAAGTCCTCAGGTCTAAGGCAAGGGTACACCCAACCTTCATTGCACTCAACAAAACCGTTCTTGGGTATGAAGATCCAAATGCCAAATGTCATATACTTGCTCGCTATTCACTCTATGACTGAGAGAGGAGGAAGTCAAATGTATCTCATCCCCACATGTACAGTTCAGTTGCATTATCACTGCATAAATTGATAGCGAACTCTCAAGGGGCAGAAGTCCATAATTAGAACGTGCACATAACGAACCCATTAATTCTTGACACATTCAGCGCAGTTTATGACACTGCTTCACGCCGCCTCCCTCACACAGTGAAACTGCTCGCACGACTCCCGGGTGAAGCGGTGAGATTGAGTGTCGTCCAGGGGTCACTGTCAGACCCAATACGAGGAGAGCCACGAGGCGGCTACGCGGTCTCCACAGCTGTCCGCAGCCAACCAGCTGCCTCTCCATTGTTACACAGGCTAGGAGATACTCCAGCTAATCTGCGATCTCTATCCCCTCTCTATCGCTTTCTCTCTCCACACTCTCTTCTGTTGAGCTAAAAGCCTTGTTTATGCATTTCTCCCCATTGCTTTCACCAGCGGTTGTTTTTGTTTATTTGTGAAGTGCCAAGGTAAGGCGCAGGTTCCCGTTACCGTGGAAGTGAAGAATGATTTGAGACTGAGATGATTGTGGCTTTTCACTGTGGTTTTTGAAGGATAGGGAGGGGAACGGTAAAGCGAATAAGATAGAAATTACAGTAATACGAAACAAGATGTTACTCAATCCTTTTATCCAACTTGGTTCAAAACGAATGTGCATGGCACACACATAGCGCGGCCATACATAGCATGATCACCCTGGCAAAACATGAACATGTTTGGTGTGCAAGAGGTGTGATGACATTTTGGAGTCCTGACCATACAAAAGAACCTGAATTAAATTGTATCGGGTAAAAAGAAAGACACATTACAACACAGTGGGTTCAGCTTGATGGCAAAAGGGCGACATGCCATTCAACTAATGGGAAAAGGATTTAGGTGCCATTTGTATATCTTTTTGTATATATATTTTGACATTTCAGTTGGGTTTTTGATTTGCAGAAACCTAACATCTGACTAAACATAAGTTTTTTTTCCAAGGTGTTGTTTTAAATGTGATACACATTAGGCCTACCAGTCTCAATTTGGTTCTGGTTCTCCTGTGAACATTTTTAAATATCACAACGCTCCTTGCGCACCAAACCTTCTATGTCCGTCTCTGATTTGAAAATATGGATGATAAATGTTACAGGGTGACCATTCGACGGAGGGGACTGAAACGCTCATGGTCGCCCGTTCTTTATCTCTCATCCGGTGCAGAGCAATGTTATGCCATGAGCATCTAATGTTTTGTTGTCACTGATGCTAAAAATGACTTCAAAAAATAATTTCGATGCTTCTGATACAATATTAGCATATCGTTACCGTGTCATGTTCCGGTAACAATATTGTGTTAAAGCATCCTAGTTTACGGTAAATATATGTTCTTTCACGCAAAGGCGCAGGAGCAGAGGGGATTGCACGGTCATTTGTGATGAAGGCCATTTATCTTACCTCCACGCTGAACTGATGCTCTTCTCCAGACACGGCACATACAATCCAAAGCAAGAAATGCAAGCAGAACAATGCTGCGTAAAAACAATCCGATGGTTTTGTTTTAGAGGTGGATACTAAGGTCATAATGACCCGTTTTTCCCAAGTGGTTATTAGAAAAACCGCCCGTCTTCTGATTTGGTTCGTGCGTCAAATGCAAACCATCAGGCGAGCTGTCAGGGCAAATTCGGAGGAGCGCAGAAAATTACGTTTTTTGTAAAATAGATACAACCAGATGCCATTTAGGCTACTTGTAATAATTCGGTATTTTAGATCCACCACCCTCGCCATTCTTATTTACATCGCTGGCTACATTTAACCAGCGGCATCAATGGCCATGTACAGTAGGCTAGCATACCTCCCGAGTCGACGCCTGCGCTTTGATTTCTTGCACAGCGCAACTCTCCCCTGGACGGCGTAAAGACCAGCGTCACGTCGTGTAACCTCCTATAAAATATGTAGTGTGCCAATCGAAATAGCCCGAGACAGCTGGAGCAATTCTCCACCGATATGACCAATTATTTCTGTATCCTATTACATGGTTAGAATATTTGCCATCATTACAGTGCTGCGGTGTAATGCATTTGGTTAATATTAAAATCCTGCAATAAGCTACCTGCATATATGCATAGCCTACATATTAAGATACATTCAGTAAGCTTCTGTACAGTAGGTATATTCCATCCCCTGACATGGTAGGTTATGGGAGCCTAACTATGTGTAGATTGTACAACTCAACAAATAGCTTAACGACAGCACTATAACACATATCCTGCATACCTGTTAGATCATCAATACGGAATATATTTGGATTAATTTGACAAGAGAAAAACACAAATATTGAATGACTGTAGATTGCATGTGGGCCAACCAGGGTACCAGAGTCAGGATTCAGCATATAAATACATACTGTACCGACACCACAAGATGGCGCTGTTATATTGATGTTTACAAATCGTCACTAGTAATCATTCTCAGTATGGTCTCTCCATCCAAGTAATTACATATGTGAGATTAAGATAGCTTTGATGCTGATTTTGTCGGATGAGGAAAATGCACTTCTCCAAGCCCTTTTAAATTCAAGGTATTAATTTTCACACCACTGTCTGAAGTGAGCTAACTAGCATGCACACATGCACACATGCACACACAAACAATCTCTCTCTCTCTCTTTCTCTCTCTCTTTCTCTCTCTCTCTCTCTCTCTCTCTGTCACACACACACACACACACACACACACACACACACACACACACACACACACACACACACACACACACACACATCCCTACAGGCAAAGAAAATGACAAATACTGTATGTTAACAGTGAGAGGACAATGTGACAACTTTGAGGACACATGATCCTTTCACATCTGACAGGCACCCCACAGATGACTCCAATATACTATTTTCATGTAATCCAATCATTAAAGCACTGTCAGTATTCCTGCCAGGTAATGGCTCACTCTTGATAAAGGACACAACCTACCAGTAGGAGGGGAAGGCAGAGGGGACCATTCTCAACCAACATGTTCTGTGGAAAATGATCCAAACGTCAATTTACTTTGCCAAAGTTTATATAATAGTGATAATATTGGTGTCATTACTTCTGATGTACATGATGTACAAACATACTGTACTCAGTTTTTTCTATGGATTGAAACAGGATATGACTAGTATAGTTGTGAAAGGGATTGCTATTGGATTAAAGCAGGTTCATTCATTTACTGAGGTGTTTACTGTATAACCCAATGGGCTGCTATGGAGACCACATGCAGTGGCAAGTAAGAACTCTGAAGATTGTAGAGAAATGGTAAACCGCCATGCAACAAGACATGTATGAGTCCTGTTTCTCTTGTGTGCTAGTGTGTGTGTGTGTGTGTGTGTGTGTGTGTGTGTGTGTGTGTGTGTGTGTGTGTGTGTGTGTGTGTACGTGCGAGAGAGAGAGAGAGAGACAGAAAAAAAGACTGTAATTATGAAATACCTTAATGCCTATTTTGAAACTGCCCTTGGGACTTGGGCTCACTACATGCTGCAATAGTTCTGGAACAATTCAATACACCACAAAATTTGACAGTGAAATTGTAGTACATCTTGCCAAATAAGTCCTGTTACCCACTGAAATATTCGTCTTCGCTGTGTAAACTAGTGAAAATTGCCTATAGGGAAAGCAGATGCTAAGATATCAGGTGAGCTGAGCTACTCTCATTAAGTCTAATTAATTGGCATTTGAAGGTTTGTTTTCATTCTCACTGCCTGAGGCATTCATACTGTACCATTGACAACATTTTGAGTCTTTGTCTCTGGCCTCACATCTGAGCATTATCTTCAACGTCAGTGACGCTGCCAAGTCAGGTGAGAACAGAACAGCCCACTGTAGGCCCATTAGCTACAAACCCTGTAAACAAAATGTGAGAAGAAGAATAGTCAACTTCAAATATAATTTGTAGGAATCCATAACAACACTATCAGGTGACGGGTCAATATGACAGATGCTGTGCCTCAAACTGACACAGGATCCTGAATGAAACCATATGGTGTTTACCTCCTCCTGCTCTCTGTCCCTCCCTGTCTCCACCAACCCCAAGACACCTCTCTAAGGACTGGGGAGGGGTTTGTCTATTTTGATATGCATGTTTTCTTACATGAACAACAACCGTGAGATGATGCTTCTGGTCCAGCTGGACCCTGTCATGCAGATCAGAGCGAGACCTCAGGGGTAAGAAGGCTGTTCCCTTACAGCATGGTCCCATCACCTTTCTGCACCGATGAACCACTTAATTGCTTTGACTCTTCGTCCAATTATTGTCTAATCCAGTGTCATTTTCTTGATGGACAAAACAGTATCACAGTTGGGATGTTTGGCTTCTAGGTACAGTAGAATATTGTCATGTAAATATGCAGATTTATTTTTATTTTTATGAACTGGCACCTTTCTATATACAGTAATGTACCTTCAGTGCCCTGTTTGGGTAGAAGCATGCACCGAAATACAGTTTTTCGTTTCTTCATGAAAATAAAAAAACATGTTACCCCCACCCTGATAGACCACCCCCTGAGGAGTGGGTCTTGGCTTCTCGAGAGGTAAAGAGGGCCAAATTGAAAGCGGCTGAGTGAAACGTGGGATGTGTCCAGTCAAGGCCAGTCAGCCATCACTTTCTTTTCTTTAGTAGGAATCCCCCGTTGGTCGGTCATTATTGTGTGTTTGTTTGACGGTTCTGCTTGGCTGACAGCTGTGGTTTGGGGCCCAGGGCGGGGAGAGTGGAGGAGTACAGTACCAGAGGTGGGGCGTGCTCTGGGCTGGGTGGGGGGTGGGAGTGATGACAGGTTGATTAGAAGAACCTGTCACAACACCATGCTCTCAATATTTAGGGCAAATGCTTGTAAAAAAACAAATTAAAAAATATATTACATTGTGTGTTGTGCGTGCAGCCAGATTTGTAATTTGTGGGCTATATGTGTCTCATTAACATTTGCAATATCGTTGCACATCTGTCCTAATTCAGATCAAATGCATGTGACAGTATAGAGCCTTTGAGAAGGTTGAGATGGAATCTCTGTACATAGTTAATGAGGCATCTTTTCCATCCTCTGGGAATACTAGCATGTCTAACTGTCCCTACCAGTTCCTGGCACACACTCTGTCGACATATTTTCCACCTACTTATGACAACACCTTGGAATGTTCTCTTTTTCCAAAGACCAGGTAGTAATCTTCAAGACAGTTGCAACATATCCAATGTGTGCTCGAAATAGTACACTATTCAAATGTGAAATGTAACCCTCACATTAGCTAGTGAGCGTACATGATTTATCTGCGATGAAACTAGGAATGGTCATAACTTCGCGAAACACACGATATCCTCTTCCTCTTCTGACTGAAGACAATTTGCAGAGCCATTAGGCTACAGTAATGAGATAACAGCTTATGTGACAAATGTTTTCTATCTCTCTTGTCCCCATAGAGTCTGGTCTGTGTACAGCAACAGACCCATTTCTGGCTCGACGGCCATTCAGATCACTTTGACCTGACTGACCCTCAGTCAACAATTAACACACGTTATCATTTGTCCAACCAACCCACATTTTTTATCCTCTATGAGCTTTTGTTTCATATCAACAACGCAGATGAGGAAAACACAATCTGCACGTTATGATGACATGATTGACAAATGCGAGAAGATGCAGTATATTTCAATATAACATCTACTCACAAGAGCAGCTCAATAAAAGTTAATGATACACTACGGAAGTTTGATTACTAATTGTTTACCTCAAACGTTTTCGAGTGATGAGTGTATGTTTATCATACTTGTATGATATAATATCAATCAATGCATTGCCTCATTAAACCACGCAATACTTAGTTTTAGACTTACAAGCTTTGGCAAAATAAGCTTATGCTCATTACTAAATGACTATGTGCCAACATAGAGTATCAGCATTAGAGTAATTACAACGTTACCACACTTATTATGGCAACTTGATATTTTTGATATCCAATTTGTTATTCATCAGCTATAACAGGCTGAACGTTTTTCAATTATAAATTACTAAATTATAAATTTATGGCATTTAGCAGACGCTTTTATCCAAAGCGACTGACAACAAACACATTTGTTTAAGTAAGTGAATCATCTATCCATCAGTCATCACAAGATAAAGTAATCAATGCTCAGACCAAAAATCTGATAATCTTGCAAGTTATTAATGTGTCCAAATCGTGTGATTTAATTCAAATGTTGCTGCTGTACCCTGTCGACCCACTTACCTGTAAGGATGCATGAGAATTTCCACCCATGGTCCTCCCTGCGGATGACGTCAGAAGCCCGGTGGTTTCTCCTGCCGGAGCGCCTCGTCCCGTCGCCTCCACCAGAGAGGAGGAGCTGGGACACTTCAACTTCTCACAAGTCCAAGAAAAGTCGCCTCGTTCACGCCACCTCAAGGTTTTTATGGTAAAACTAGTTGAAGAATATTCTGAATTAGTATGGAATGACACATTTTCACTCGTCGAGGAAGAACGAATAGCTTGAAAAGTGCCATGGCTGTACAGTTTCAAATCTGGATCATTTTCACCTTTTTACTTTCCTGGGGCTCGGGTGCTTTGCCGGAAAAGAAAGGTAAGACAAGGAGTAATGTGCTTCCCAGTGTCCTTTTAGGACATACTTTCGTTGGGAAATGAGTTGCCATTCGTTACATTATTCACGAAAGTTATTTCACTGTACAAGTACAGTCCATGTATAACATGTATGTCTTTGGTACAAACTCCTCAGCTTGGGAAAGAGTAAAGTGACTTATCTGAGCTACATTTAACAATTGATCTACCACCCTATATTTGTAACATGTAAAGTGTTAAAGCATAATGGCCAGTGATAGTATAGCTTTCATAGCCATTGTGACTGTGAGTGTGAGGTCCCAGTTGGAAGGGAAATCACATCGTAACTGTGCAGCCCCGTGTGAAATGACAAACGTACTGTGCTCACGTTGATTCCCGGGAATGGGAGGAGAGAGGTTTTGCAATACTAGCCTAATTGTCCTCAAATGAGGTACATTTCATTTTGGAAGGGGGGGGGGGGGGAATATTGCCCAGCTTCTTTTCACTTTTTTTTGTGATGCACTACTTGTCTGCAACTTTGATTTGTGCTGCCAGCAACTTGGTCTAGGTTATTGTGGTAGCGGATGGTTGGATGTCCCATCAGCGTCTCTGTCTCCGTCTGTCTCTCTCTCTGTCTGTCTCTCTCTATGTCTGTCTGTCTGTCTCTCTCTCTCTCACTCTCTATGTCTGTCTGTCTGTCTGTCTCTCTCTCTCTCACACACACACACACACACACACACACATACACACACGCAGTCATTCATACACTGGGAAAATAAATGTTTAGCTCATATGTATTGCACTAGAGTTGTGGCTGCGCTGTACAGTACAGTAGATGTTTTCTGTTGGCCTTGTATTAAAGGTCACTGACATGAGGGTATTATTGTTAACTAGGGACACGTGGGACTGTTTTGTCTGCTCTAATCAATGTCCTATATATAATAGTTTCCAACTATTTGATATATTCTGCAAAGTGCCTCTATCATTCTGATGATGAGAATATTCTCCAGCTGCATGCAGCATGGAGGGTGTTTTGTAGGAGGACTTTCTCGACAACACCACTTCTGCTACCGGTTTTATTTGCTTCCTCCGTAAGCCTGAATAAACTAAGTCAACAGAAGCGTTCAGGCAGAGTAAACTCTGTGGAAACATTAATAGTACATGTCATCCCAGTTAAATAGAGGGCAATGCTTCTTCTATGGCGAGATAAACAACTAAGATAAGAAACTACTTTTCAGAAAACATTCATGTTACATCTAGCTAGCAGATGGTCTTATGGAGAATACACACAGGGATACAAACGCAGACATGTTGAGTAAAACCTAAACCATTGGTAATGATCGCAGTGATAGAATAAGAAAGTATGTTTCAAAGTTTTAAATTTTTTTATCTAAAAGCTGATTTTCCTCAGACTTTTTTTCCTGTACTTCACCTAACATTAATCAGATCCTAGGAGGGGCAGGTGGATGGAGGGAGCCTCTTAAAGCCCTCATAACCTTTAGTGGTTGTGTTCATCTGTCATCATCTACATTCAATAGAAGCATATCCAAAGCCATGGTCCCAGAGCCCATACAGAGTTAACAAGTGGATGTTTCATCTCTCTAGCCGGTTCCAGCGAGTTCCTTTCCCAGCCAGTGTTTGCAGAATCATAACAAGTCAGCCGTGTTTGTGAGCCATAAGACAGATTTTCCTAAATATTTCGCCACAGCTAAACAAACCAGACAGCACTCATCGAGGCCCTGCTGTAAAAGCAGAAAAAGGGCCCTAAATAAGGCTTTATGAAAGTCTATAAAACTAGAAAAACCTTCAAAAACTGTCACTGCACCAGAAAGTTAGTTGCAAATTTTAGTACAGCGAACATTAGTTTAAAGAGTTAGTTTTAAGTTCTGTATACAGGACATATACTTGCATTTCTTCGATTTTCATTTGAATTCAATGTCCTGCCATGTGGTTTGAGAGGAGGACAGTTTGTTTTGTTGTTGTTGTTTGGCCACCGGCTGAGACAGATGTTTCTGTGTTACTCAGAGCATCTTCCTGACACGCATTTTCCAAAAGTAGCTAAGTTGATAAGAACATGACCTGAAATTACAGTATAGTCAATATGTAGTCAATATCAATGCTCTCCTTTAGCCTATTTGAAAATGACAAGAACGACAGCAATAGCTGAGATATTCCAATTGTCCTGCATTTCACTGTAGCGCACATGAGGTTATCCATCAATTGATATGGGTTACTCAGTAGATGTCAACAAAGTCACAATATGTTAATTAGAGTGTGTCATATCTATCGCTTTCATCTTTTGCAAAAAACTCAAATTTGACTCAAATCCAAACTTCTGGATGGACATGGGTGTGTTCCTCAAAATATGTACCTAGACCATAGGATCTTTCTCCTCCAGAGTCAAATTGCAGTGTTAAGATGGGAAGGACAAAACTCCTGCACCCCCTCAGTTTTTCCTACGTTAGTGACAAAAAACAACTGAAAGCCCCCTCTTTAGCTTGCTCTGGGGATCTGAATGAATTTAGCGGATGTTGTTATCCTGTATGGGGAAGACATCAATGGTGTGGGCTCCCTCTTTGAGATGAATTTGAGATTTGATAATGCACTTAGCAGCAATTACTACTCTCCCACAGGAAGTGTGCCCTGTCAGTTATCCCGTGACAGCCTGGGCAGCCCGTTTGGTGGTGGGAGTCAGGTACAACTGCTGAGAGACTTACATACGCTGCCTCACTGGTGATTAACTCTCATCTGCAGAGAGCTTGTTAATACGACCCATCATTTCTCCCATTAGTCATCCGGAAGTCATTTCTCCAGTAATTCTAAATGACTGCCTACGATGCCTAACCCCCACGGGGTCTTTGTGTCCACTGGACCTCTCTCTATACTATACTGCTCTATACTCTATAGTATCGTTTGGTGGTGGTTGAAATGGTTCTCTTAACGGTTTGTGAAAACGTTGTATCTTTTGCGATGCTCATCTCAGGCCATGCCAAGCTGTCAGAGCAGAGATATTGGAGGGAAGAGCTTCCCTCAGGGCTCGTCTCCTTGGGCCACGAGATAACCTGTGTGTAACAGATCAAACTAATCACAGGGACATGTCGCCAGCTAAATCCTTAATCCCCACACCAGGAGGCCCACCAAGCTCGCGTGGGCACGACCCAAGCCGCTTACGTCAATATTATTTTTCATAGTTAATGGGTGTCGGAAGCTCTTGGCAGCTGTCGGAGTGGGACGTGTCACGTAGGTAAAGTCCAGTGAAAGTGCTAGACTGCCATCTCCCCATCAATCTGCACGAATATTTAGATACAGTATTGTGTATTATGTAGTATTATACAGTAGTATACTGTATTTTCCCTACTCTGTGATCATATAGTTAGTCAGTCTAGTCTCTTCAGGTTGCCATTGCACCATTACAGACTCCTCAACCCCCCAATAAAGGTTCCTGCTCTCATTTGGAATCCAACCAAACCAACTTCTCTACTACAGCATTCCATATCCATCATCCATTGTTTTCCATAATTTCTGAAAACCATTTCTTTTATTTTCATTAAAACCCACTCTGTGGGATCAGGTGGATGTCGCCAGTGAAATATAGGTTACGATACTAAGGTAACTTAAGACTCTCAGGCTGTTCATTAGGATCCAGTGGGGGTGCTTGCTGGTCTGCCTCTCTGATGGCATTCCCAGATTCCCATCTGCTCAAACCATTGTTGGAGATATGGCTTCTGGAGTTGGGCCATGAGTCCTGAAAAAAAACAAAAACTCTCCCTCCTTTGATAAACTGCACTAGTGTCTTGAGTGGCAGAGATTTCTTTTGCTCCAGAGGATTACTGTTTCAGAGATGGACAATGGTGCCCTTTGTGAATTCCAGGTATCCAGCAGCACTGATGCCTTTGTCTGAGGCATGAGATCTGTGGCCTGCAGCAGAAGCACCCAGTGGTGTTTGTGTAGATGTTGCATACTTCACTGTATTCTCCACCGTAAGCTAAGGCTGTAGACAGCCTTTGTCATTTCCCCATTATTTGATGACACCATCATTCACAGTCACAGCTCATTTATCGAGTAAACACACACACACACACACACACACACACACACACACACACACACACACACACACACACACACACACACACACACACACACACACACACACACACACACAGTTGATTCTCAATAAACCATTATAGTTTGAGTTCATGGTAGAGCACATTATACTGTGGTTACCATTGTAGATAGATGATGTCTTGCAGTTTGCAATATATACATCCAGTTATCTTATGCATGGAGTAAGTGACTTGTTTGAATGTGGTTACTCATTGAGCTGATTTCAATCCTTTGTTTGTACATGGTGACATCGACTGGTTTTATAGCCTTTCCATGATCCAATGGGTCACCTCGAGTCTCCGGTGGAAAGAGACCAAGGAATTCGGTCTGGAAAAAGGCCCCACTATCTTTACTCCTCATCAGGTGCAAAACAGAAAACAGCCCACTGCTCACATGAATCCATTGACCCCCTTGTATAGTTTCATTTAAACAATATTTTACCAAGAGAAAATAGACTCAAATGGAGATTGCGATTTGTTTGCCCTGTATATTCAAAATTCATAGATAGTTTCCCATATTATCTTTTTTACTGAGACATAATTGCATGCAGTGATTGTATGTTTCAATTTAATTACTTATGACACATAGATAACATGTGGGTTGTGGCTTAGTATGTAATATATCTATGCCTTACGGTATATCACAGTTCACAGCTATACAAATATTGAACAGCAATAATGGCACAAACAATAGAAGTCGTTCCTCCATGTTGTAAAAGTGAAGAGGCCAGAAGAGTGACAAAGAGCATGACTGCAATATTGATGTCAGCAAATTCAAACATCATTTTTAGATGAACCAATATAGCTCACCCCCTCCCCTCGCCTTTTACTGCCTGGTTGGCTCAGAAATCACTACAATGGTTTATTTGGACATTGCCAGTAGGTAAAGATGGGAAGTGGGAAATGAATGTGTTTCCATCCTGTGGGCCTCTGTCAGGACTGATTTCGCAACAGTGCTGCTCTTTTGGAAAGCTGAACATCAAACATGTGTATTACTTTGGTTCTATCGAACATGGAGAATTCTATCGCTAAAACGTAGGTGCCCAATATCTGTTGACCCTCCATCTGTATGTTATAGAAGAGATACGGGCCAATTTGCTCTGAATAAATTAATATGCAATATTCCGTTGTTGACAGATGACAGTGAGAGGGACTAAAGGGTGATAAACAGATCGAAGAGAGAATCATGATTAGGAAGAAAAACAGGAAAATCTGATAGAGATTTACACATAGAAACATCAGGAAGACTGTTCAAGATACGGTCAAGTATTTTACTTTGATTTAGAATATTTCGCCAGTGTTCTAAAGTTGTTTCAGTATTCTAAAGTTGTTTCAGTATTCTAAAGTTGTTTCAGTAGACGTTGTCAGGTCCCCAGTTAACGGCACACACAGACAATGTAGTCTGGAATTTCTCATCCTTGTAGGTGTGGCGTCTTTAGTAACACACCTCCTCTTGGGTCTTTCAGAAGAACAATGTTTGGAATAATACTTGTGCAAAAAAGGAATCCCCCATTGGGACGAGAACAATAGCTTCACAAAACAAATCTTCCCAAAACCCACCACGGGGCAGGTTCAGGGGTGGTGGCTGATTTCAGTAATGGGTTGCTTGTGTTCCTTATACCATTTAGGCTCTTCCTGTGTGGTCCATATCGGTCTAATAAACTAAATGGTATTGTATGTTTAAACTGTGAGTCATATGTTTGTGAAGGATCCTGGTCCAATATAGTTAATTTGTTCACTTTTCATGTAAATCGATCCTCCCATCGGGTTAGAACGTATGGGGATAGAAGGGTGATGTCCCTGTTGTTCTTGATCTAGGACGCAGTTTGCTTCCTCCTACTATATCCTGATTAAGACCTTATTCTCTATACAGTGCACTGCCCAGCTTGGCCAGAATCACGTCATGGTTTATTCTCTGTCCAAAGAGACTGAAGTACATGGAAAATGGGGAGTCTTTTGAGATTTGGCCCAGGTGACAGATAGATACATGTTGGTATCTGCCATGATATAGATTTATGAGGCGTTAACTCTCTGATTTGTCAGTCTGCTGTAAAGCAGGTGTGATTTTCCACACCTGAGGCATTTCCACACTTTCTTGTCAGAACTCAGACGTATATGTAGACTTTAAACAAATCGTAGATCATTTTATGTTTGGACAAACCAAACTTAAACCATGTCCATGATATAGCATATTGAAGTTCAAAACGTGTAAAAAGTATCCTCTAAGAATGCGTGACTCAAGTGTCTCAACTTGGTATGGAGAGTTGCAAATGAATGTCTTACAAAACCGAGCATGGAATCAAGTGGGAACCCTGTTACGGCTTGTCAGAGGGATTTTCATCACTCGACTCCTAACTACTTAGTGTTTTCCTTCCCCATTATGGCATTACATGCCTTATTAGAGAGGGTGTGGTGACATGCTGATCAAGGCCGTATAACTTTCTTATTATCTACTTGAATGGTACTTATAGTGCATAGAGACGGCAGTGTTTACAGAGGAGCAGTCATTGTTTGGTCTAAATGGTACATCACCTCCATTTTGAACTGATTGCGCCCTCCACAAGGCCATGAGTGAAACAAAAAAATCCTCCAAACCATACCCCCCAAAATCACGTTGTATTCATGCCTCCTTTGGAGGTCTGGAGAAATAGTTTTTAGCTGATTCCATTAGAATGCGGTGCGGGTTGCGAGCGGCGACATCTTGATTGACTTTGAGCAGACGTGATGTTTCGAACCACCCCCCAAAAATGTGTCTGTGTTAGCCAATCAACTTAGCTAACAGTGCTAGCCAGCTATATTTCTTTTTTAAATGGACATTGCTGAAGCTGGTTTTATTTTTCCTGGAATTATAATATGGTACTGTCGTACAGTGCTACATGTAAGTGATACCTGTAGTGCCCCAAGGTTCATTCGGTCATAGAAGCAACCTTTCTGTCAGTAACCACTCAGTTCTGAATGTTATTGACGAGGGAGCTGAAAGCACGAGGCGTTTCACTGTATAGACAGAGGCAATGTTATCTTGGCTCCCGATCAACAGACTCTGACACAACCCCTTCTGAAGGCTGAATTCACGACACATACAAGCACATGTGTGGGAGTGCGCACACATGCGCGCGCACACACACACACACACACACATACACACACACATATACACAGACATACAGTAAACACACACACACACACACACACACACACACACACACACACACACACACACACACACACACAGGTCCAAGCTTTGTCCAACGGCTGTAACACCGACACAGAGTGCTGTGTTGTTTGCTTTTTACATGTCCCGATTCACTTGTTATATATGCTAGAGAATAGAGAGGGAGGGAGGGAGGGAGGGAGAGAGAGAGAGAGAGAGAGAGAGAGAGAGAGAGAGAGAGAGAGAGAGAGAGAGAGAGAGAGAGAGAGAGAGAGAGTGATGCATTCAGCTATCTGCTCCATATGTATACATAGGCCAGACCTGCATGGATGGCCCCATCTCCGTGGTAACCTTAACTTGTGTAACAAAAGGTTCTTTATTCAGGACTTTGGGTGTCTGCTGTGACACAAGCTTATCTTTCTCCTCTGGTGTTAATGGGCTGTGTAGACGTGACTTTAGTCACATTGTTATTTAGCCTGTACCAACACTGGGGAAGAAAGGCCAGTGTCTTGAAAGGCCAGTATTTATATACACCGTCAGAGGATGTGTTCAATTAGAAGGGTCACTGTTTTGGATAATCAGGGCAGTTATTTTGTCTTTTTGTATTAGCCTACCTATGTACATTCGATTATGTTTCAAATATAGATACATGCATAAGCAATTTATATTATGTTGCTAAATGTATGAATTTGCATGGAATTACATACCGTTACAGAGTGACTGTGCAGGTACATATTACTACCTTGCTGCTTAGGGTGAAGTCATGAACCAAGACAGATGTAGGAAAACCCCTTAAGCTTGACGTGTCAAATCCAATCAAACATTTTTTTTTATTGCACACTTCATACACATATGCAACATCATGCGGTTTACAGGATGAATGAATAAAAAGAGAGAGAGAGACGTATGATGTATCCCTAATCAAAAACTTTTATGAAAAGAAAATGGTTGATGAATCATGTTGTTGTGAGGTATCTTGGTCCTGGGGGGGGGGGGTTACTGAAGGGTACAACATGTGTCCTGAATTGAATGAAGGAAACTGACAAATCACCTGTTCACATCGAACAGTATGTTGTTGGAGAGGAAATTACAGCCATTCCATCTCATGACGTACCCTCTGAATTACCGACACGATGATAGGCTAGCAGCACATTATGACAGGGTGTGG
Organism: Argentina silus; assembly: GCF_951799395.1. Classification (NCBI taxonomy): domain Eukaryota; kingdom Metazoa; phylum Chordata; class Actinopteri; order Argentiniformes; family Argentinidae; genus Argentina; species Argentina silus. Next base: position 13,366,409 of record NC_139672.1, on the reverse strand, counting down.
TATGAAGATGTCAGCCTTCATACCGTCACTCCAGTCTAGCCCTTTTTTTACATCACCTTAGAAGAATTTCATCATCACTACAAAATGTTTTCTCCATGTTGTTTACTGCCCAGAGCTGGAAGACATGGCTGGTTGATATCAGAGTAACAGATTCACCGACAACTGCTTTGCAGAGTTACTCTGTGATTTGTTAAACTCACTAAGAAAGGCTTCTGGTTGACGCTATGACCTTCTCTACCTTTGGTGATTGTTGCAGGTTGAAATAGCAGATGCTTCACTGCACTCAAAACTAGAATGAATTTCCTGGTGGGAAATCTGCGGGAGAGAAACGACTTTATGACCACATGTTGCCATAATAGGAACCAGAAGACCCCAAACAAAAAAAAGAAGGAAAAAAATACAGCTTTAACCTAATTTCCTCGCTGTACAACAGGGCGTGATTGATCCTTCATTGACCATAGAAACCGTACGATTTTACAGCACGTTACCATCCAAAGTCATGTATTTTCTCACCCTGCCCTACATTCCCTGACATGACATGACAAAGGGCTGAAATATGATTGAAAATTAATGTAATCTCTGGTCAGTCAGTAAGTGTTTATAGCTGGGTGGAGGATGGTCTATGTGAATACCCAAGAGTGCCTAGTTGGATTCCAGACATCAGGATTAGCCTATTGGACCTTTATCCACTGTATCAACAGTCTATCTCTCTGAGCTGATTATCCTTTCGAGAGTCCCAGACTTTTTAATATGGGATGCACTTGTTTCTGTTTTATGAAAGTATTATCCCGTAATCACCCATGCATAATATTGCCGGAAAGATTAGAATAAGTGTAATTGGTTTAAGGGTTGAAGGGCACATAAGCAAGTTTGATTGCTTTCAAATAGTCAAGCATGAGGTATTTGAAGAATGTTAGGCAGCCATCTCCACAAGCAGCAAATGGGGAACAGAGTGGATAAGCCCCTTTTCAGTTTCTACTGTCTGTGGTGATCAGGCAGCATACGGTTCAGGCATTTTTTTAAGACAATATCCACTCTTTAAACCTCCAACAATTAAAATGGTCCGAATTCTTCCCAGATTACCTCAGGTTCTGTGTGTTGTAAGGATTTGGCATCTACACATTTGAACAGAAAAAGCAATGGAAAGTTAAGACCATCCAACATTTTTTACAGAGAACATCACTACATCTGTTGAGAGTTTCGTCCAAAGCTCACACATCTCTCAGTAAGAGAGTCTAGCAGTGCCTTAGCTGTTTTTACCGTGTTGTAGGTATAGCTGCCTGGAACAGCAACGCAACCCGCTGCTCCCATTCTGTGAGATCAGTTTGGGCCTGAAGCAACCTTCAGTCAGGACACTTACGCTGGTTGAATATTGTTGAATGAAATGGTAGTACATCAGGTTTGGCATAATAGGATGGCTCCGCTCTGTATAGCACCGTGCTTGTTAAGTTAAACATAAACATAAAATAAAATAATATAAGGCAGGGAGGCCATAACTTCTCAACCCCCCCCCCCCGTAGGTAGGTTAAATACAGAGCGACCAAGCGGGAGGGGTTTTACTCTCATAGCCAGTGGCGTACTGTGTATTTGTTTAACCATGGTGGAATGTTGCGTCTCTTTAAGCCTTGTCCCATGAACATGTGATATATACATATATATATATATATGTGTGATGTATAGATATATGTCAGATCAGCTGTCCAATTGACTTAAAGTGTCTTGCCTGAACTTAGGTAAACTTCATTATTCTATATGTTTCAGACAAATTCTTGTTAGAAAATAATCAGGACAGTCCTGTTGCAGCAGCATTAAACCTTCAATCGTGTAGTAGTTTAGTTACTGTGCCTACTGCAGACACTTACCTTTTAATAACAATGACACACCCATATTAAAGACACCATCTGCGATCAGTGAAATGCTGGCTACACCACTAGAAAACATGGTGTTTCACTTTCATAAAATTAACAAAGAGACAGTCTTGCAATGCGAGTGCCCTTAAAAGTTAGTTTTCGTTGAGAAATGATAGGGAAATAGCTGTATAAAGGTTGTCTGTGCAGTACTGTAGGCATCCCTCTTTCTGCTCAGGTCAGTAAAGGGTTAGGGTTAGGCATGTGGTAAACAAAGTGGTACAGACTGGTGTGCTTCTGATACCATCAACCTCACTAGAATTTTTCTCTAAAACTAAACCTCTGAGGGCAGTCACTTGGCTAAACTGTCTCTCCGGTTATTTTTGACATTTGCAAAACACCAATGCAAAACACCATGTTTTACGTGTTGTTTACCCCAAGTGGTGTTAGCCAAATCGCTGTTCCACCATTTGCTGCTCACGGTCATGGGCTGGTCTCTTTCCACCTTTATCCTTTTCTTTCCATAGTAAAAAACTTTCCTCAGACGCTTAATTATGTTTAAAGGACCCAGGTCTTGTCGCTGGCTGCTCATTCCTTTAAGTGGTGTGTGTGTGTGTGTGTGTGTGTGTGTGTGTGTGTGTGTGTGTGTGTGTGTGTGTGTGTGTGTGTGACTCGGAGCCAGGGCCCTTATGTTCAGCAGTGCACCCGATATGGAGGGAGAGGGCCCGGGCCGCCAAGCCCTGATGCCTTTGATGAGTGACGCAAGACAGCCAGTGCAGAGGTCCTGCCAAAAAGCCCCGCTTTGTCTCCAGTTGACGGGGGCGGTTTTAAAACAACTGTCCTCCGCAGTGATGATAACTTCAAACAACCACAGTCATTGTCTCGTGGCTTTGTTACCATGTGTGCTATGTCTTTTCTTATGTCAGGGACAGGATGACGCCCCCAATTCTACAAATAGAAGCAATATGATCCGCGGTTTCTGTCAGAGTTTTTTAAGAAAATGTTAACACTGTTTTATTACAATTGTTCCTTTTAGGGCAGGATTGGGGCAGGGGAAAAAAGGGACTAGAAATGATGCAAGCAATGCTATCCAATAGAACTACAATTATATTTTTTTCAAAGCTGAATTTTTTTTTTTTATGTCAGGCATATTGTTCGCACAATTTTCTGGAAACAGGATTGTTTTCGAAACACTCTGAAGATTATTACAGAGTACACGTTATTCCCCGGGCTCAAACTTTTGGCACTCGGTCGCATTTCAAGCATTTTAGTTTGATGTGTCATCTGCAAGTCATAACTAAATTCTGTTGAGCTTCACGGCACCAATTTAATCGGTCACAGTTTTTGGCAAATACAAGACAAAATGTAACTAAATCCCGTTTCGCAGAGTGTTGTTAATTCTCAAGGCTCCTCAGCTACACTAAGCTGATTCGGTAAGACCCTGCAGTGTTGAGTCCTGTAACGTCTGTGCCAGTGTGAATGAGGGGGAAACTATTCATCAGTGGATGAGAGGCCCCTTTGCACAATGCGTAAACCAGGGAGTGAAACTGTGAGTAAGGGCTGAGCAACAGAAGGCAGCTTAGTGACGAAAACCTCTGATAGAATATGCTTTTTATGGTGAATTTTTATACTGAGGGGCAAGTTAACAAGGAAGTGACTAAGGAGGTATACAACGTGGTAACTCAAGAGAGCACCAGGGGAAAGAGCATCAGGGGAACAGTTTGAACCCCTCTCTTACTGTGTGTCCTAGCTGCCCTCTCCCTCATATTCGTTTTGGGAAGTGGTGATGTTTGGTTTTCAAATATTTCCTCTTGTATGTATCAATGAGTAATATACTGTATGACTCTCACTACTCCAGTGTATCCACTTATCGTTGGGTTGATAAGTGTCTGCCAGGGTCTTTATCTTAAGTGTGCTTAGATCCTGTGAGGAGAGAGCACCTTATCTGCCTTTGGGCTATGTCCCTATGCTGTGACATGGGACGGCTTTTGGAATGCTGAAACCAATTGGGGATTCCCGAATCCTGACTCACAGCTGCTTTTTTTTTCCTGCTGGAATGATGTGTGAAATGTGTGGGTTTTTCTGCCTGTGGTAGGGTTTTTTTTCCCTCTCTCTTCCCTTCTACTTTTCCAGGCAAGACGGTTGGTGAAGGGAGTAAAAAAGACTGCAGTGAGTTTTGCCGCCCGCCCACTCCCTCTCCAGTCTTCCTCCCGTGCTTCCTGTGGGATTGAAGAGGAGTGTAGGGTTAGCAGTGGAAGGGAGGAGACAGGGTAGAATGTCTTGACTGTGAGGACGTACAATGGAGGAGAATGTCTGGAGTGAAAGAAGGAAGTGGGTAGAATGTTGAAAGTTTTAGGAGGATGGTGGGTAGATTATTGGACTTAAAGGGGATGGGGGAGTGTTTGGTGACTGGGGGGGGGGGGGGGGGGGGTTGGAGGGGATGTGCTTTTTGAAGGATGAATGTGTTCTGTCATTGTTCTTACTATGGGGAGGCTGGGGAACGAAGGACACTAACTAATGTATGACTTCACTAAAGAAAGATTTTTCTTGTTCAGTAATTGATGCTTTCTCTTGCTTATTCAAATCAATAACAAATCTATGATATCCTTTTCTGCCGCCACAAAAGGGCGAAAGGGCATCATTATGAGATGAATGCACCATTGACAGTCAAGATAAATGAATAAAGGATACGGCTGTCCTCCGTGGTAATTTAAAGGATAACCGACTTGAATGCAATGAAAAGAACTTTTTGTGCGCTCAGCCATTACATGATTGATACATGCTTTCCTGAACAGCCCCTCTGTGTTGGCCTCCATATCTATTGGCAAGCTCTCCCGTTGAGCCACAGAGTCATGGACATGATAGAAAGTATCTGACAATGTTTTGGGTGTGATTTATCGGGGGGGGGGGGGGGGGGGTAATGTTATGTGTGCAGAGTCCAGCATTCCGGCGCAGGGTCTCAGAGTAAACACAGATATCTGCAGTGTCTCACTGACTGTTCTAGAACACTCAACAAGGAGTAAACATTAGCCTTTTTGGTCTTTATTTGGTGTCTTTCGTTGGCTTTGAAGGGCCTAAACCATCAATACGGCATTTTCAAAGGCACTCAGCTACACATCCAAGTAGGCAGTTGCAGAGTTTTTGCTCACACGGATCTCTATATCTGCTCTCCAGATAAATGCACTTGAAGTGAGCACAGTTACAGTAACCAGTTATCCAATGGTGTTATTTGTCCTCTCTGCAACCCTGGGGAGATGCTCTGATTCAGCCGCCATTTTCCTTCATCAAGCATAAGGCCTAAAAATCTCCCTCTCTTACAAATAGGAAAGGCAGCCGTAGGTGCTAGTGGCTCTCAACATCTGGGATGGCTAATCTCCCTTCCTTCCTCCTCAGAGAACCTTTCTAGAATCTTCTCCTGGCCCCCATTCCCCTTCCCTAGAGAAAACTACCCGCCTCTGGGTTAGCATCGTAGCTCAGCTCCCTCGGAGCGACCCCTCGGAGCGACCCCCATGCAAAGAAGAACTTCCTGAGATGTCAGAGAGCCTGTGTGGTTGCATCCATTGGGGGGGAGGGGGAGGGGGGGGGGGGGGGGGTTTCCTCCAGCCCTTGTTAGCCCCTTATTCTTTTGAGACGCACAAGACATTTTCTCAAAGGGACTGATGCGTCTCCCACACAAAGGAAGATGGCGTCTTCCTCTGGCCTCTCAGTACAAAGAACAGGATATTGGGGATGTTTCATGAACGTTTCGATGAAGAACTATCTCAATTTTCCAGCTTGCTGAAAGGTTGTTTGGTTGCTGCATAATCATTATGGCATCAATCCAGAAGTAGGGTGATAGATTCTGCTAGACACATTTTTTTTTTACCAGTTTTTAAACACTTTTTAACATTCACAGTTTTGCAATAGGAGGACATGCATTCTTGTGTTTCTTCAACTGCAACCAGACTTTGTATTCATGAATGCATGCCTGTCCATACAAAGTGTTCTTTCTTCTGACATTCTAGTCCTTACCTGATACATATGCCAACTGCATCAGGATACCAAAGTATTATGTTTGGAATTGGATAGCCAAATAATTGTGACTTGATCCCTCGTCCCTCTCCCCAATCCCAGCCAAGCAGGGAGTGAAGGAGCAGGAAGTGTGTGCTCAATGCACAGGAAGAATTGAGGAAGTGCTTTATTTTCCTCACTCACTGATAGTGGGCCTGGGAGATTTATGAAATCTCGGGGCCTGGAAACTTGAGGCAACGCACCCCCAAGGAGCCCTGACTTTGTACTGGATCCAAGAAAAGCAGAACTGCTCCACAAAACATCTGTTATTTCCTCAGAAATTTGAATTCTGTAGATAGATTGTGGAATATGGCCGGCACCGGCTTCTCATTAAAGTCCTCTTACGAAATGTCTTCGAGATTCTTTAAATCAAGATAAATCTGATATTTTCCTGTATTCACAGAAGATGATGATACATTGACGTCTGAATAATTAGTTTTGAATTGATTTTGAGTTACCAAGACGGGGAAAAAGATTACACAAGATGCTTCACTGTGATAGTAGAGCCTTGGAGAAATAAACAAACAAGAATAGCAATTAACATAGCCACTTCCCTTTAATCAAGAATGAAATCTCCAATAATGCAATTAGCAGACTCTGGACGAGGTGTAATTGAATTGCAGGTAGTGAATGAGGGGAAGCTAACAACGTAGGATAATTTCTGTTGTCCTCAGTACGGTTTCAATCATGATGACTTTCATTATTATTATTATTATCATTATTATTATTATTATTATTATTATTATTATTATTATTATTAATAATAATAATAATAATAATAATAATAATAATAATAATAATAATAATGCATCAGTAATAATAATATACATTTCATTTAAGGTACATTAGTACCTAATGTATGGTACATGGCTGCATACAGTATTAGGTTATATTTTCTAAAGCCAAATACAGTATACAGTGCCCTGCATAAGTAGTGGGACAGTGAAGTATTTTTCTTTCTTTCGGCCCTACACTCCAAAAGTTCCACTTAGAGGTTAGAGTAGAAATTCTCAGCTTTTATTCGATAGTGTTTGCGTACATATTGTTTTTTTTCATGCATAGTCCCCCTATTTCAGGGTACCCAAAAATGATAGGAAAGATTTATCAAACGTCCAATGAAGCACTCATGTTTAGAATTTGGTCTGCAATCCTTTGCATGCAATAACTGCCTGAAGTCTGCAACCCATTGACCCCACCAGATACTGGGTATCTTCTCTGGTGATGCTCTGTCAGGCCTGTACAGCAGCCATCTTAAGTTGTTGTTTGTTTTTAGGATGTTTTGCCTTAAATCTCCTCTTCAGCAAATGAAATGCATGTTTAATAGGATTTAAATCTGAAGATTGACTTGGCCAGTCAACAACTTTCCACTTTTTGGCCCTGACAATTTCCCTAGTTGCTATGGCAGTATGTTTTGGGTCATTGTCCTGCTGTATGATGAAGCGCAGTTCAATGAGTTTGGAGGCATTTGCTGTACAAGATGTTTATGTACACTTCATAATTCATCCTGCTGCTGCCGTCAGCAGTTACGTCATCAATGAAGACAAGTGAGCCAGTTCCAGTGGAAGCCACACATGCCAAAGACATAACTCCCTCTCCACCATATTCCACAGATGAGGTGGTACAGTATGCTGTGGATATTGGACAGTTCCTCTATTTCTCCACACTTTACTCTTGCCATCACTCTGGTACATGTTCATCTTTATCTCATCTGTCCACAAGACCTTTTTCCAGAACTCTGCAGGCTCTTTTAGGTACTTTTTAGCAAACCGTAACCTGGCAGTTTTTGTAGCTAGTAGTTTGCGCCTTGCCGTGTAGCCTCTTTAGTTCTGCTGGTGAAGTCTTCTGTGGATGGTAGTCTACCTCCTGGAGAGTGTTCCTCATCTGTTGTTTTGGGGGTTTTCTTAATCATGGTGAGCATTCTTTCGTCTTCCACTGGCCTACCAGGCCGTTTGCGATTTCTGAGCTTTCCAGTGCTTTCTTTCCTATTAAATGATGTTCCAAACTGTTGACTTTGTTTTTTTTAATATGTTTTTATGGCATTTCTGCTTTATTAGGATAGAGATAGTAGAGAATGACAGGAATGATGGGTGAGAGAGTGGAGGGATGACATGCAAGATATGTCAAGGGCTGGAATCGAACCAGGAACTATGTGTGCCACGCCACTAAGCGCCCCCATTTTGGTAGGTTTAAGGTTTTGGCTATATTTCTGATTTATTTTGATATTTCAGCCTCATATTGGCTTCCTGACTTTTGATGACATCTCTTTGGTCCTCATGTTGACAGACACCAATAGCAGACTCCAAAGGTCTAGAATAATCAACAATCAATACTAGACATTGATAGCTCTCGTATGACTGCACAAACCTTATGACTGAACAGACTTAATGAACCAGAAACACCTCAAGCCAATTGTTCCATCAATTTTGGGTACCCTAAAATGCATAAAAAGTGTTGTAATTCCTGAATGGTGAAACCAATATGTACACAAATACCATCAAATAAAAATTTAACCTCACAGTAATTGTTTCATTTAAAATCCAAACCTTTGGAGTGTAGAGCCAAAAGAACAAGAAATGCTTCGCTATCCCATTAATTACACAGGGTAATTACACAAGGTATGTTGTCCTTGTTTAAAAAATCTGTTTCGGTGAAATTTAATAAATGCTACTCTAGGAACCAATTAGAATTGCTTGTGTTGAGTTAAACTAGGCTGTATTACTCATCCCACAGGGCCTGTTTTAGGCACAACAACAGTTGATACCAGAACTGCGTACGGAGCTAATACCCTTTTAAAGCCGAAGCACTAGAGTTCCTCGAATGCGTTTCCTAAAGCCACAGATCTTATAGCCTTGAGGGACAGAAATCCAGCCTCACACCTTTGGGTTTTCGGACAAACATCAAAACAGCGATCTGCGACCGCACGTTGCAGCAGGATCCGATGACTAATGATCTGGTTTCTGCTGCTCAGCGCAGAGCGCTGCAGGGAATGTACCGAACACCTAGGCCTCTCCAACAGGGTGACACCCACCTGATTGCATCACACGCACACACACCCAAGCATGCATACATAGGCACACACACACACGCACACACACACGCACGCACGCACGCACGCACACACACACACACACACACACACACACACAAACAGTATATGTACACATGCACACACAGATCCACACATACACAGAGGTAGAGGTTATGGAGCCCTGCCAGGCTCGGCCACTCCTTGCTCCTCCTTGGCTCCTGGACATAGTGTGACGGCACCGCAGCTGGAGGAAGTGAGGCAATCAGTGAAGCATTTACAATCTCTCTTTCTTTCTCTCCCTCCCTCCCATTGATATCACTGCAAACCACTTCCTGCATAGGTACAGATACGTTCTTATGATGAGTCTAAGGTGAATCAGGGGCAATGGAAATAATGGGCCATCACCTATGAAGTTGTAGTTAATTTCCATCCAGATTTTCCATTAGGGAACCCCTTACATGTTGGTTCTTGATCAGCTTTCCACAATCAATTCACATTTAGAACAAAGCCTATATAAGGTCTGCTATTAGTTTTCAGATGATTATGTAATTATGACATTAAATATACATGTGATTCTCTCTTAATCACAAGCATATGAATGCTGATGCTCACACTGTAATCTCGGGAGTCTGACCTCAGCCAGCACTAGAATGATTTTGTCTTCCCTGTGGTGCGACCTGATCAGGAAGTCACTTTATGGCAGTGTAATATCAGGTCGTTTAGTGCATTGCCTGGATTGACCATAAACAAGTTGATGAGATCAGAAGGTAGATTCAGTACAGTGTTTATTGTGGCTTATACAATGCCTGCTGTTTTTCTTTACTTGCCCAGAGACACCTGCACCAGCCATTCTGGTTTCAGGCCAGATGGAGGAATATTGTTTAACCTTTGCTCATCTTTCATTTGAACTCTTAGATCAATTTAGATAGATTTACTCCACTATATGCCCAAGGAAATTGATAGGCCTCATCTGGTTGTAGATACTGTAACAATAATAACATCCACAAGACACAGCCTAGTATTGTAGGTCTAATGTCTTTACACCTAATCATGGATGTGTGCTATATGATTTTGCAAATACTGATCGATGATGTCCGTTGAGGGTAAACACAAAACATTTCCGATGACAAATATAGCAATATGTTTATTGCTGTTTGTCCTCTCAGTTGGAGTCATAATTAGAGCTAATTAAATCTCGCACGCCCCCTCTAATTAAAACAGGCAGCTTGCTTCCTAAGTCTGCCATTGTTGCTGAGGCGTTGGGCTAGTGGATGGTTGGGTTCATGTCAGGGAGGACCCTCAGGGGGACGTTAATGAGGAATAGAATGAAGCTTCACAGAGGAACAGACAGCTGTTCTTTTTAAGGGTGACTTTATTCACCCAAAATGCATAAATGATGACGCTTCATGTTGTAGCCAATCAAAGTATTGTTGCTAGGTCAATGTTCCGGAATTGTTTGGCAGTTAGTGGACAAATACTAATAATTGGATCTGTCATTGTCCAGCAAAACCTTTTTTGTCCATAAAAACTATGAAAACATATGAAACGGACACAGGCAGATCCATGTCATCTCTGTTGACTCCCATAGAGAAAACATTGGCTCAATCCGTAATAACGTAACTAACGGGATAGCATAGACTAGTTTGGCCAGAACCTAAATCAACAGAATCAGATTGTCATTGAACATTTCAGGTACTGTTCCCACCACAAGGCTCAGTGACAATGAACTGGCATCGGTCCAAATGACTTTCTTATCTGCAGTCTTTTACAGATGTTCCTGTTTTTCAGGCTTGATAGAAGAATATTGTCTTTATGGTGATGAGTTTGAAACGATAAAGGGCTAATGTTTATGAAAGGATAATCCTAGGTGTGTCTTTTGCTGAAGCTGGTGTTCTTCAGCATGTAACGGCTTTGCTGTCAAGAGCAGGCATGTTGAGGAATGCATTCCATGAAACAACACAGCAGCACCCACACTGATACAGGATAGGAGGAATTCTCTGTCTCTTGTCTGTTGGACACGTATCATAACTATCTGACAAATTAAAATTCACAAGACAACAGAATGGTCTTCGAGTAAAGTGAATTTTATTCCACATCCAATGAAGCATTTTTCTCCCCCTTTATTTATACAGGTAAATCCAATTGAGCTTGAAAATCTCTTTTCCAAGAGAGACCTGTTCAAAAGAGAGACCTGTTCAAAAGAGAGACCTGTTCAAAAGGTGAAATGAGTCAATCCCTGACAGTCAGTCGTCCTCCGTGTGAGGATGATGGTTAGCAAACCACAGAGATGTCTGCGCCACTGATTCACAGGGTCAGTCAGAACCTGTTAGACCGGCTCACGGGACATAATGAACCGGAAGATGACCTGTTTTCTCAACAAGATCCTCTTGTCTGCTCTGTACACGCATCTTTATTACTACCTCGCTTATCCAAACAATTTGTTCTGTAATACAAGATAGCTGACATCGTAAGTCTTTTATCATACTCTCTCAATGCCTCTCTTGTTATTGGTGTAGCCAGTGTAAATACATGCCCAGCACATGGAGATCCATAGAAGTTCTTATTCATGGAATCATACTTACATATTCTCAAATTCCTTTAAAACCTTAGTAGTCCTAAGGTGAAGTAAAACCTGTCTGTTAATTTTTTTAAATTATATGCAGTATTTTTAATGCAGTATTCCTCCCTTTACACAGATGATACAGGATTATTTTCAGCCAATCGTTCTAAAATGAGAGCTCACAAACCAAGAAGGGCTCCAGAAATAGACAAAACATTGTCAAGAAATGACCTGATTGGACAGAGGGACACACTTCCCCACTACCACAAGCATAAGCTTATTTTGCTAAAAGTTTGTTGGCCTTAAACTGAGGACTGTGTCATCTAATGAGCAATCGATGAACATTATCTCATGAACCATTCAGTCAACACTTAAACAAAATTTGATGTCAAGAATTTACTGACAAAAATCCTGTAGCATCTCTTTAATGTCGTCCTTGTTCTTTTTGACAGGAAGATGAGTAGAACAGATGATAACCGGGTGAATCATATAAAGTATATGAATAACTCAACATTTATGCTCACAAATGACATGGCCCAGAGTTTGCGGGCGTTTGTTTTAACTAGCCTGAATAGCAGCGGAAAGATATAGCTTTGTGCCAATATAAATACCGCCAGCTCACCGAGAGTCATGAGTAAGCGTTGTAGAGATTTAGTTCCCATTCTAGATAAAATCCAGATCAGCTTTTTGCAAGCTGGATGGGCCAAATTATGACTGTGCACAGCTCACACTTCAAACAAAGAAACAAACCCACAAGAAAAAAACCTCACTCATCATGAATTGAGTGATGGCAGGAGAGACAGAGAGAGGGTGTGTCAGAGAGAGAAAAAAGGGAAATCTTTGACACTGTCCTGACTCAAATATGACAATCATGATCACTTTTTTTCACTTTTAAGTATTGTGTTTCCATTTTGCCGATCTTGCAGATCTTACAAATGTTACAGCGTCCTGCGTTTGAATACCAGCGTGAATTAGTCTATTTTCACAAAAGGATTAATTGTCCAAGTCACATATTATTGATAGATTAATCAGTTTACAGTACAAACAAATAATGCAGTGTTAAAGTCAGGTGTTCAGCATCTTACTTTAGCTTCCTGTGTAGATCAAGGAAGAAGGGATATTTGTTCTCACCAGATCACCAACCTTCTGTTGTGGGTTAAGGCCTACAATCATTTATTAAATGTTAATTCCGAAACTATCTCTGTTCATCTCTATCGAAACTATCTCAGCTTGTCTCTATTCTTTCTACTCTCCCAGCATACTTTTCACCATCTTCACCCTCTTCATTCCCAGTATGCCAGGGCATCACCAACCGGTTCAACCTGCTGGGGGACAAAGACGACCACTACCAGAACATGGTGAAGACCTACAGCAACTGTACTGTGGTCTTGGAGAACCTGGAGGTCACACACATGGAGGACCAGTATGACCTGTCTTTCCTCAGGGTAAACAAGAAAACATACACATTACAGCTGCTAAAAGGATTCAACAAGCCTATTTTTAACCTGCACAAAGTGGTCCAATGTGATTTCAACAGACCAAGCTGTCCAGAATAATTGTACGCTCACCTCTACCTAGACGTTTTGGTGAAAATAGTCTGAGGTCCAGCTCTTACTGCTGACCATGCAGGTACAATGGGTTAGTAGTGTAGCGAAATGTTAAACGTCATCTAAACTAGCGAATAGAGAGGGGAGTAGGCAGCAGTTGGTAAACATGGGGGTGAATGTCTTCCATGTCTATACTGTGTTTAGGAGCTAATCAGTGTTTTTACTCAATGCATAATGTAAAGATGAAACTTCAAGGCTTAATCCATAGCTTTTCTGCCCCTTGTGGTGATATGAAGTAGTAGACATACAATTCAGTAGGAGACATAACATACACACAGATAAAAACAAAAGCAAAATACATTTCAGAGCACTGTGCACTGGCAAAGACCCTCCCAGTTAGCCCTGTCGGGGAGACATGTTTCACCTCTTTCTCCTCTTCCTGTTTCTCCACAGTCCATTCAGGAGGTAGGTGGCTACGTTCTCATAGCTCTCAACACTGCGGCCAAGATTCCCCTGGACAACCTCCGCATCATCCGAGGCCACTCTCTCTACGACAGTGGCTTTGCCCTGGCTGTACTGTTGAACTATAACAAGTCCTTGGGTATGGGCACCAGGGAGCTGCCGTTGACTAGCCTGACAGGTCAGTCCCCGGGTTCACTCAGCCTCCTGCTAGGCCGCCTAGCTGTCCCTATGGGTCTTCTCAAATAGGTCCTGGACATTTTACTGACCAGGATAAACCTTGGGCCATGCGTATCGTTCATCTCACATGACTACTAGGGCCAGGAGATTAGGTCACGTGGTAACAAGAAAAAACTCAATTATTTGTCATATGAGCAACATCTAAAACATATTTCCTTGAAACCCTAGATTTTGATCATATCTGTTTATTCACGTTGAAAGTTATCTACCACCTGAAAGGGAACATATTTCTCCCTTTTTTTTTTTAGAAATACTCAAAGGGGGTGTAAAGTTCTCTGGCAACCAACTGTGTAATGTTGAAACGATCCAGTGGTTTGACATTGTGGACAGTGACAGCAAACCCAACATGGAATTTCCCCAGCCCAGCACCTACCCACTCTGTAAGTATCTCATTTTACAGCAAATGAAATGACCGTTGAGGCCAGGTATGATCCTGTAGTTAGATATCAGAAAGAGGCTGCTGCACCTAGTTTTTTCCCCCCAAAAGGATTCAACATGGAACCCAAAACCCCTACAGGGACAAATGAAGAACTCTTTTTTGGTGCTCTGTTTTAGGTTATTGTTTGGACGTTCCTTAATATGCTAAATATTATTTGAAATTCTGTTTGGGTTGTTTGACATATAGGTAAAAGATGTGACCCTGGGTGCTTCAACGGTTCATGTTGGGCGCCTGGCCCCGAAAATTGCCAGACATGTAAGTCTTGAAACCATGTAAGCTACAAATACAGCCCTCTATACCATCTAAAAGGGAAGTAGACATGTCTGCTAATGTAAATGAATGCAGAAATGCAAGGTCACCTTTGTTTAAATTAGCTTTTGTGAAGTATAACTTTTTAACTGCTAAAAATACTTTTTGGACACTGTTAAAAAAGGTTCTAGACCAAAAGAGGCTTAGTTGTAGTGGAACTGGCATGTGCTCAGTACTGATCCTGACTCCCTCCTGTAGTGACGAAGCTGAACTGTGCCCAGCAGTGCTCCAAGAGGTGTCAGGGACCCTCGCCCATCGACTGCTGCAACGAGCACTGTGCTGCTGGCTGCACCGGCCCCCGGCCCACTGACTGTCTGGTGAGAGACACAACCTTCACACAGGGGACATAGGTCATAAACAGTGTGTGTGTGCTTGAGTGCGTGTTTGTGTGTGTGTGTGTGTGTGTGTGTGTGTGTGTGTGTGTGTGTGTGTGTGTGTGTGTGTGTGTGTGTTTGGCACAGTGTCGACATACGTTCTGCGTTCTTTGAATTCATTGATTTTCAAAACTACAGCCACAAACAATCCAACTGGCTGTGATTTTTTTTACCCATTATCTCTTTGACTGCAGAATGTAGAAAACCACTGTTTTCACATATGTAGACACTGGTATGGTGCTGTATATAATGAATGTGGTGTTAAAAATGGGTAAAGTGTCCTTTTAATACAAGATTTATCCCTTAGGCGTGAGTTTTAGGAAACAAACACAGTTGCATTTCGGGAATTTTGGGAATCAAATGCCTGTAGGAGTGTAGGAGTGTTCAGGGGTGTCTGACATACTTCATCACATAGTGGACAAGGAGGTAAACAGAGAGATGGCCATGTGATTCATAAAGTGCTTGTGGTTGTGGTAAAGAAAATGTCTTCATCTGACTGTTAATCTGTGTTGACCAAGCATTGACAGACCATCATTTCAAATATTTAGCTGAGCTCGATTGAGTTTCCCTGCTACAATGGAACCAATGTCCCAAAAGTGCAAACCCCCCTCCCATTTAGCGCTGAAGGAAAAGTATTTGAAACTACATTGTGTTGATCTTGCTCCCAGTAAGCCATTTTTATCACTGTTCAAACAGTCAACAGTCCTTTGAGAGACAAGCCTTGCTCCAAACTAGGAGGTTTATAGAGTGAAAGCCATAGGAATGCACTGTTATCATTAGCACAGGGCTCTTATGTGTGTGCATGGCTCTTGTTATCATCTAGCCTACTGCTCTGTTATCGTCTAAGTGTCCTGGATGTGTGTTTGTGCGACAGGCTTGCCGGGCCTTCCAGGATGACGGAACGTGTAAAGACACTTGTCCTCCCCTCTTTCTGTACGACCCTAACATGCACCAGCTGGTCAGCAACCCGCACGGGAAGTACAACTTTGGGGCCACCTGCGTCAAGAGCTGCCCACGTAAGAACCACGTCCCCCGAAGGATTTGGATGTCAAGGCTAATGTTTTTTTCTGACAACACGACCAAAACGTTTACCATGTCAGTACAGGATTTGGTTTGCATCTCGGGGCCATAATAAACAAAACAAGGCCTTTGGATTCCATGTACACAAGGGGGGCTTCCACAGGCAATATAAAACATAAATTCACAGTCTTGTAGGCTGAATAAGTGGGCCGTGTCGCAAGTGCAGGATTCTAGTCATTGAGTGCCAACGTCTGTCTGAGTTTAATCATAAACTGCATACACAAGGAAAGAAAATGATTGAGTTTCAGGGCGTGCTGGGTGCAGCGGCGGGCTCCTGCATTCTCGCTATGCAGTTCTTTAAAGCCACAATCTGTAATTCGAAAAACAACAAAATGTCAGCCCTGGCACATAAAGCTGAGGGATGGGTTTGGAGAAATGTTACTGCTCTCAAATTCATAGACAGAACTCTGGGTGCAAGAACTGACAGTCTGACGTCAACATGGGAGTTAAAACAGCCTTATATTTTGTGTTATCATGGGGTAAGACAGTTGTATTAAGCTCATGAGGCATCTTTTAGTAGTATTCCTCAAGAATCAATGGGTATATCATAGCACATAAACTGGACTGAACTGTACAGCACACAAAGCATTTCAAAACAAGGGTAAATAGATTTCTACATGTAAAAAAAAAATAGATTTGATCAATTCTAATGCTTTTTTCACTTGACATGACGTGATCCCAGGTACACACGATTCATGGAGATTAAGCGATCCATATTTGATTGTTCCTCCCAGATAACTACGTGGTGACAGACCACGGGGCGTGCGTCCGGACGTGCAGCACTGACACCTACGAGGTTGACGAGGGAGGGGTCAGGAAGTGCAAGAAGTGTGAAGGACTGTGCCCCAAAGGTAGAGGTCACCAGTCCCCCAACGCTCACTACCGCACTACCACTGTACATCCTGAAAGCACTCACACCGAGTTCATGTGGTTCACTGTAATGTGGAACTGGTGGGTTGGGTCAGTCAATACAGGAAAAGAATCGAAAAAATCACTTCCTGAATTGACTGTGCTTAAATAGAATCCTGCAGCACTGCAGCAATTCCCTGTTGTAAAACGGTCTGTTTATTTGGCTCACGGTTTTTCAACCAGTAACAGCATCATCGATTTAAATGTCTTCCTGGTTGTTTACAGTTTGCAATGGACTTGGAATGGGAAAACTTACCAACATCCTGTCAGTCAATGCCACCAACATTGACTCCTTCAAAAACTGCACTAAAATCAACGGGAACATCATTATTCTCCACACAAGTATCCATGGGTAAGTCAGGGACGCGATCATCTCGGATCCCAGAATCTCATCTCTTCATTAAGATTCCGTAAGCACAGGATAGAAAAAGTGCTGTCGGAAGTTGTCACCAAGACCACACCTTTCAAGACGTTTTTGCTGCAGCGCCGCTCGCGATGGCCCCGCCCTTTTCACCGGCGCCCTCTAGTTTACATTCCGATTTGCCACACATTACACGAAATTAAAGCATAGGGGTACCTGAAAAAATGTTCAATGTCATACAGTAATTCCGCTTTTTATGCTTTTTTTTTTTTTTTTTTATCTTAATGCCGCTTGAAACCCCCCCCGTCCGTTTCAAGTACCTCCTCCACTCCTCTCTATTGGTCGACAGGATCTGTCCTCACTTACTGAGACTAGGGGGATGATAGGGGTGAGGGGTGCATTAAAGGGACAGTCCACGCCAAAATAAAAGTTTGCCAGATGTTTTCAGACCTAAAATAAAGTGGGGTAAGTCCATGTCTGAAGCCCTGTTAACAGAAGGGCCCAGAATTTAGTGAACCGTCTCTTTAAGGACATCAAGTTTATGTTTTTGGTTTTATTTATCAAAAATAAGTAATAATGTATTACATATTTGTATACATAATTACATTCTTGTTACTTTTTTTTACTGATCCAATGTTCATTTTGCGAAGATGACACCATCATTTCACAGTTTTTCTTGTTATTTGTAGGGACCATTATACCAATGCGCCAAGGTTGGAACACTCCAAGCTAGATGTTTTCAAGACGGTTAAAGAAATTACTGGTAAGATAAGACCTCTGTGAAATAATCAAGAAAAAAGTCTCTTATGACTAAGTTTAGTAGAACAAAAGAGCTACCCGTCATAATCCTTTCATTAACTTTTTATATTTTTTTTGTATTTCCCACGTGGTGTAATCTTTTAGGATTCTTGCTGATTCAGACTTGGCCAGAGAACATGACCTCCCTGAGTCCCTTTGAGAACCTGGAGATCATCCGGGGACGGACCAAACGGTGAGCTCACTTCCACGTCCGGTCTAAATCTCTACTACAACAGGCTAGAGGCTAGGATTTGGAATGCAGCATATCTCTCTCACACACTCTGGCTGTCCCTCTCTCAGCGGCTCCTTCAGCTTGGCCATCACCCAGGTCAACATCGAGCACCTGGGCCTGCGCTCTCTGAGGGAGATAAGTGACGGGGACGTGGTCATCACCAACAACCCAAACCTGTGCTACACCAAGAAACGCCACTGGAAACAGCTCTTCAGACTGGAGAGACAGACCATCCGCTTTGATAAGAACGCTGATGCTGCCTCGTGTGGTAAATGATTTACCCACAACTGTGTTTACAAAAACAAAGGTTACGCTGAGTCAGGTCACAGAGAAGGTCTTGCCAATCTGATCAGTTGTCTGACCTTGACATGGTTTCCTCCTACACGGGAGTTCCTCCTTACCTGTTAGGCTTGGCATTTTGTGGAAAACACTATTTGGAAAATACGGATTGATTATCCGTATAATCATTATTGGGTATCTGAGTAGAAGGAACATTGATTGTGGTCGCTGTATCAAATAGATTTTGTGTACGATATGTATCCATGTCCTTGTGTTTGTGACGTTCAGCCCTACAGAACAACACCTGTAACAGGATGTGCACCAAGGACGGCTGCTGGGGGCCAGGTCCCACCATGTGCTTCCACTGTAAGGACTTCAGCCGCGGAGGGAGCTGTGTGGCCTCCTGCCACGTCCTGGAGGGGTGAGGGACCGACCACAGTCACTGCTCTAGTGATGTCAGAGCTGGTTGCTTTATCTGTTTGTTTGTGTTTAGCTAAGTATGTTTGTGTTTAGCTACAGTATGTAGTACAGTAATATACGTATGTACAGTAATATCAGTTAAAATGAACAGACATAACACTTGACATCAGGAATAAGCATTATATGTCATCAACTTACAGTAGGACCAGGAAAAGAACAGTAACGTTTTGGAATTATACAGACATACAGACATCTTGGCTCGAGTGGATCCCTTACTCATCTGCCGCTGTTTAACTTTGGGAGTTTTCTGTCAAACATTGAATGTCACCATTGCTTACAATTTAACCACAGCTACAAGAAGCAGGATTAAGCATTTTACTGCCAATGTGAATCTGAAATGAAACACGTCAAAAATATGGTCATGGACAACTTTTGTCATGTTTTTTTCCAGGGACCCACGGGAGTGCAGGGTGAACAAGACCTGCATGGAGTGTGACCCGGAGTGCCAGCCCCTCAACGGAACCCAGACCTGCTCTGGGCCGGTATGTCTCCGTTTTGACTCACTCACTGACTAAGAATTCCGGAACACTCACCATCTAGAGTGCCAGGTGTTTCATGTGGTATTTACCTAGCGTCAATACTTTGATTGCCTACAAAATAAAGCGTCATCATTTTCTGGTGAATATGAATAAAGTCACCCTTGGCGCTCTAGGATGTTGACAATCTGGGCGACTTTATTCACCCTCGGCACTAAATGAGTGATCATGTTTCTGTGAGAAGCAGGACATGTATCTGTCTCTCATAGTAGCTATCAGTTTTTTAGTCATTTCAAAAAATGCAATGTACTCCTTTATTATGATTAATGTGACTTTATGAGAGTAAAACAAACATTGTGTTGTACCCCATCATAACCAATGCAATAAGGACTTTTTACAATATTGTTTAAGTTTTTGTTGACATGGGAGATTTTATAAACAAATAACGTACTGTATAACTTGAAATCATGTTTTGAAGAAATAATGCTGCTCTCATGGAATTTTATTCATTGAGCACAACGGATAGGTCGTAGAAATCTAGTGCTATTTGCATGTTGAAATGCATTTTCCACATTGTTTACATTTTGTTGGTGACCCTGCATGCGGAAATGACTGATAGCTGCTTTCGACATGCCACGGCCCCGAATGTGTGTCCCCTTAAAGCTGCAATCTTCCATTTCTTTTCTTTGTGCTCACAGTGAGTCCCTTAATGAACACATTGAATGAATGGTCTGGTTCTCCTCCCGTTCAGGGTCCTAATGGCTGTATCCAGTGTGCAAACTTCAAAGATGGCAAAAACTGTGTGTCCCAGTGCCCGTTGGGCATGCCCTCGGAGGGCGGAACACTAGTCTGGAAATACGCAGATAAAATGAAAGTGTGCCAGCTGTGCCACAAGAACTGCACCCAGGGGTAAGGGTCACCGCCAGACATACACAGTACACCCAGGGGTAAGGGTCCTTCAGCACCAGACAGAGTATCACCAACAGACCATAGTGGGGTACTTGAGGTGTGTGTGTGTTCGCTTCAGCTTGTCTGGTGCAATAGAACCACTCGAATCATCTCAAAAGTGCAAACTCCTCCCACCAAATGCGCTAAACAAGCTAAATCAACCGCACCTCAAGCGTTCAACAACTACTCCTACCCCTCTAGAAACACCCCTACCCCTCTAGAAACACCCCTACCCCTCTAGAAACACTCCTACCCCTCTAGAAACACCCCTACCCCTCTAGAAACACTCCTACCCCTCTAGAAACACTAATACCCGATGTATGCCTGATCCAGTAGGCAGGGTAGGTACATGCCTCACTTGGGAGTGCAGAAA
This sequence comes from Argentina silus, assembly GCF_951799395.1. Lineage (NCBI taxonomy): Eukaryota > Metazoa > Chordata > Actinopteri > Argentiniformes > Argentinidae > Argentina > Argentina silus. The sequence continues at coordinate 13,345,620 of NC_139672.1, read as the reverse complement.
GCGTGAATGTCCTGTCGTTCATAGAGATCGCACAGGGAACTTCCAAATACATCGACATAAATCCAGTTGAAGATAGAGAGATGTTCCTCAAGAGTTTTAGCCGAAAATGATACAAGTGTTGTTTATTTGTTTACAGATGCACCGGTCCTGGTTTGAAAGGCTGCCACAAAGGGTGAGCCAATGACTCTTATCATGAACCATGAATATTCAAGATTCAAAGTGTTTATTATCATATGCACAGTAGAAAACATGTTTCCCTGTACAATGAAATTCTTGCTTTGCTGTCCGCAGAATGCCAACCAATGTAAAATGTACAATACTAAAAAATATACAATATATACTAAACAAAATGTACAAGATAACAACATTTAAGAATTCTGTAACCATCCACCCTGTCCGTATTTATCCCTGATATGACCCCTGTCCTGACAGGCTCTGATAGGTGATGTTAGGCATTATTTTCTCTGCGTTGATTGGTTGATTCCCATGTGTCCTCCAGGCCCGGGGGCTTGTCCATGATCGCGGCGGGGGTGGTGGGCGGGATGCTGGCTGCCCTGATCGCAGGCCTGTCTGTCTTCGTGCTGCTGCGCAGACGCCACATCAAGAGGAAGAGGACCATGCGCAGACTCCTCCAGGAGAGAGAGGTGGGAATCATTCCAAATAAACAAAATAATTATGGGGTGCTTAGTGGCGTAGCACACTAATGCGCTTACCACATAAACGCAAGGTTCCTGGTTCGATTCTGACCCTCGGCCTATCTTGCATGTTATCCCTTCTCCCATCCTTCCTGTCAATCTCTACTGTCTCTATCCCCATAAAGCAGAAATGCCCTAAAAACATATTTAAATATTAAATATTTGAATTTATATGTATTTATTTATGGGGTGGATACCCCATTGAAATTCGTGACGCCTCGCAACACGTTAAACCAATCAAATACCGTGCTTGAACAGAATCCAGTTTTTCCTTCAGGTTTTCTTCCATTTTCTTCAATGTTGCAAGCTAGAATAGGCAACAACTCTCTGTAAAATAATCCTACCTGGTTGGAAAAGATGACACACACAACAGCAAGAAACCATTATATGGGCATGTGGACGGAGGGTGATTGGAATGTAACATCCAATGAAATTGCAAGCACATTCTCCCATCGCTCCGTCCAGTTTAGTTCCGTTTTTTAGGAAAATCTCTATTGGAGCCCATGTATTTTGTCCTCACTCTCTTTCTCTTTCTTTCTTCTCTGGTTGTGGCCAAGCAAACAAGACTGGCAGCCCTATTATATAGGAATATGCTGTTCAGTTGATGTGTGTATTTGTATGTTTCATATGGATATGTATGTGATAATGATGATGGGATTCTGAGAGACTGTATCATGGAGGAAGGTGTTGGTCTCCACAGCTGGTGGAGCCGCTGACCCCGAGTGGAGAGTCTCCTAACCAGGCCCTGCTCAGGATCCTGAAGGAGACAGAGTTTAAGAAGATCAAGGTGCTGGGATCAGGAGCCTTCGGCACCGTCTACAAGGTACCTACACACACATCTATCTAGAGGTCTACAAGGTGCACAAACACACATCTGTCTAGATGTTGTCCGTCTCATTCTCCAAAACCAAGTGTGTTTAACTCCAGTAAACTGTAGTGAAGTAGCCCTCAGGGGGTGTGTGTCACCGTAAGAACACTCATAAACCAACACCCTTCCCTCCCTCCATCATTTACATCTGTTGTACATTTTTCAATTAACAGCCTCATTTTTACCTCACCACAGCATGCTTCACTTAATCCACTCCCACAATTTGACCGTTCCCTCGTTCCCTCCGCTGGAACAAAACAACTCTTTAAGAAAGTGTGTGTGTGTGCGTGTGTGCGTGTGTGTGTGTGTGTGTGTGTGTGTGTGTGTGTGTGTGTGTGCGTGCGTGCGTGCGTGTGTGCGTGCGTGCGTGCGTGCGTGCGTGCGTGCGTGCGTGCGTGCGTGCGTGCGTGTGTGTGTGTGTGTGTGTGTGTGTGTGTGTGTGTGTGTGTGTAGTCATCCTAGCCTGTTGACAAACTCTGCCGTCTCATGCAGGGTCTGTGGGTTCCGGAGGGAGAGGACGTGAAGATCCCAGTGGCCATCAAGGTCTTGAGAGAGGCCACGTCACCAAAAGCCAACAAGGAGATCTTGGATGTGAGTCTTCATCAATTCATGCATTCTGTACACAGACCCGGGTTCAAATAGTGTATTGGGTTCAGAAAAGTTGATACTGTGGTTGATTGAATAGAATTTGTCCGGCGCAATTGATCCCATTCCGATTTTCACTCCTAGGAGTGATATTTCATAGATAAGAGGATGACAGTGGAGAGAGGCAGCCTAGCAGATCCCATCCCCCGCCTGTAGGGACCATGTGCCACCACTAGGTGGCCGGCAGCACTAACCACTTGACCGAGTGTGGGCACTCATATGTTTAATTTACCAAAGAACCTAAGTTATCACTATTAGTGGATAGCCACACTGTATGCACTTTCAACAGTTTAACGTGTAAAATGACTATTTTGACCTGATTGAGAAGCTTAATGCACCACTCAGTAATGTAACCACTCAAGATTATTGCATGACACTGGACAATTGAAGTGTCACATTTCCTCTAATTCCTCGCACATGGTCTTTTATTTGAAAATAATGACAACATTTAGCTTGAAAGGGGAAATGGGTCAGGTTTCTAGCAAGCGACCTCTCGGATATCTTCTGTGGGGGTGTGTAGGAAATGGGATTAACTCATTGAGGGGGTTTGGTGGGGGAGTAGTGTTTTACTCCAAGGTACATATACAGTTCCGGTGCCAGAAAAGTTATGCTGCGCTGCAGTTGTCAAAACTACTGTCACAGAGCAGATCTAACTGCACATCAGCAGGCATGTTTTAGAAATATACAGTATGTGTGTTATATGTATGTACTGTATAATGTGACCACCTTTGTATGTGTGTGTGTGTGTGTGTGCGTGTGCGTGTGCGTGTGCGTGTGCGTGTGCGTGTGCGTGTGCGCGTGTGCGTGTGTGTGTGTGTGTGTGTGTGCGTGTGTGCGTGTGTGTTCTCCAGGAGGCCTATGTGATGGCCAGTGTGGACCACCCCCACGTTTGTCGTCTGCTGGGCATCTGCCTGACGTCCACGGTGCAGCTGGTCACCCAGCTCATGCCCTACGGCTGCCTGCTGGACTACGTCAAGGAGAACAAGGACCACATCGGCTCCCAGTACCTGCTCAACTGGTGTGTGCAGATCGCCAAGGTAAACAAGGGATATTTTTAGGGAGTTTCCTTCACTGCAAAATGATGGGTTCTCTTCCTGTGCTGAGCCTCTGTCAGGCACTGGCAGTGACAGAGTATGATTATACACACTTGGTGCCAGTTTGTTGCTGTTTTAGTCGACTACGTTTTGTCTTGCAACTGAGTGCTGAGACAGTTATGCGCCCAGGCTATGATCACTCTGAACGAGTGGGGCCCAGAGTTTTACACTGACCATGTGACCATCTCAGGAAAAAAATGCATTATGTTCTAACTTGGGCCAAGTGTTTTCCACGATCAGGTCGCTTGGTCCAGGCCCTAACTGTCACTCACACTGTCGTGCCTAAAAGCTTTATCATTCACTGAGTCACTGGAAAGCATCGGTGGCTGGCCGCAGACCATTTGACCTTTGACCTCCTCGGTTCAGCACAGTTTGACCTTTTTTTTGGACCCCCCTAGGGGATGAGCTACCTGGAGGAGCGTCACCTGGTCCACCGTGACCTAGCGGCGAGGAACGTGCTGGTCAAGACCCCTCAACACGTCAAGATCACAGACTTCGGTCTGGCCAAGCTCCTCAATGCAGATGAGAAAGAGTACCGCGCAGATGGAGGAAAGGTCCGGTCAAATAGTTTTTGTGTGTGTGTGTCTGTATGTGTGTGTGTGTCGGTGTGTGTGTGTGTCTGTGTGTGTGTGTATGTATGTGTGTGTGTGTCTGTGTGTGTGTCTGTACAATTAATCCTATTTGTTTGTTTTTTTTACAAAGAGGATGCATTGTAAAGCAATAGCACACAATGGATAAATCATTATAGTATAATTTATAAGTATATTTATAAGTTAGAAATATCAAGTCCACGCACAATGGATGTAACATTAAAGTCACCATTTTATCTGAATATACTCTTTAGTCTGTTTCATGTTAGAGAAGAGCACCGTGTGGTTTTAGGACGTTATTTTCATTCGATACTGTAGTTTTATTAAAATGTCAAACCCTAATCCCTCATCATATATTAGTGATGCGCTGTGTTATTGAAAGACATGTTGATGCATTATCTACAGTAATAATAATAGATCGGATTTATAAAGCGCATTTCTTCTGTCAGTATGTCAGTGGAGGCTGAGGGAGCATCAGGAGAAAGTACCTGAGGCTTGTCCTGTACAGTGAGACATAGCTGATGAGAGCTCTCTCTCTCTCTCTCTTTCTGTAGGTACCCATCAAATGGATGGCACTAGAGTCCATCCTGCACAGGACATACACACATCAGAGCGACGTCTGGAGCTACGGTAAGTCAGGAGGACTCAAACTGACCCTTAGGAATCACATTTGCACTAATACCTTTTTTATTCCGCTAAAATAGGATATGAATACGGTACACATAGCACACATTAAAAGGACGTGCTACACCCTCCCTGAATGTACCAGAACGTGTGTGTGTAGATGTGTTGTAGATTGTTTCTGCATCAGGTATTCCTAGCGCATAACACACACACATACACACACACACACACGCACACGCACACGCACACACACGCACACGCACACACACACACACACACCAGTGGTGGCTGGTGCCGTTCAAGGATTATTTCTATTACAGCCAGTTGGATGACTGTCATTTATATTGCATTCACCCAGCTCAATGTAACATTGACAGGCTTAGGCTATTTACATACCCACCCCCCGGGCATGACACTCACATTAGCTGATCCTATACCCATTATTGAGGTTGCTAAAACCTGTCCTACACATGAACGCAGGTGCACAGGAGTAGAGTGTGTTAGAGTCAACAAGGTGACAATGACACATTCAGTACCGCGTTGCACACACCTGCCTGCGTCTAGCTGGTCTGATCACCTGCACACAGTTTCCTGTCACAGCAGCCACATACAGCATCACTTAGCTCCTTGTATAAGTCCTTCTCATGTCCACACTCTCTTCCTCTCCCCTTTTCCCTTCACCTGGGGACTTCAGTGCACAACAGCATTAGTTTCTTCAAACCTGTTCTCACCACACTTTGTGCACTAGCAGTGCTAGCTGTAGCTTATGCTTACAGTACTAGATGAAGTTGTTTTATTTAAAAAGGGTCACTTTTTAAATGTTTCTCAATTTTGTATTTATCTGAAATCAATGATTTCCTCCTCCCTTCCTCCTCTGAGGAGCCTTCACTGACACACACACACACATACACACACACACATGTACGCGCACATGCACGCACACACACAGCGGGCCAGCCTCCAGATCCGATCCCCAGGGGTTCGATCATGCCTTCCGCTCGACAAGGCAAAGACATCAGCAGGTCTTGGCAGGACTGCCAAGGCTTCCTCCTCCTCCCCTCCTTTCCCCTTTCATACGGCTCCAACAACGCAAGCACAACCTGCCAGCTCCCACTCCCATGGACACGTCCAACTCAGCCATGTTGATTCTGCTGTGTCTTAGAAACTAAACTTTCATGGTGTCAATATCCGCCTGCGTTCCTGGAATGAAAACAGCGTGCGTTGAGGATCAGACGCTCTATTTCAGCAGTAGCCTTTTTTCACATGATCATGTAAAATGACAGAACGGTTTTGGATACCGTACTGTAAGATTCTTACTAGTACTACTAAATGGACTCTCTTTTCACACTGGATCGCATCCACTTGCGGAATAAGACGCGTTTGGTTGGGGAGTAGTTTGGAAACAGAAGACACTCGCTGAATAAGCATCACTAAGGTCAGGCCAAAGTTGACCTGTTCCTCTTGTTTAGGTGTGACAGTTTGGGAGCTGATGACCTTTGGGACCAAGCCCTATGACGGTATCCCAGCCAGTGAGATAGCAGGGGTCCTGGAGAAAGGGGAGAGGCTGCCCCAGCCCCCCATCTGTACCATAGACGTCTACATGATCATGGTCAAATGTGAGTTATCTACCATACACAGGATTATGGTCATGTACCAGTTTTGTGAGTCAAAGAGGATGATGTGTGATACCTACTGACTCATACAAAACCTCTTACATGGAAATAAACACACTTAGTAGTTTATGGAACAGTATATTGATAAAAAGCTAGGATGGTGATGGATCATAACATCTTTTACCACTCTCTGAACGTTCATGTCTTTCCTGACTCCACTCTCTCCAGGTTGGATGATTGACGCAGACAGTAGGCCTCGTTTCAGGGAGCTGATAGCTGAGTTTTCCAAGATGGCGCGGGATCCCCCACGTTACCTTGTCATCCAGGTAACCCCAAAAATCAAGAATGTATGCATATGCAAATGTGGGTAATTCTCAGTAGTTTGGAGCCCTTATGACCTATTTCCTGCTCTGAGGGATTTGATGAACAAACTATTTTAGTAAACTGTCCCTTTATGGTAAATGCTAAGTGGGATGCTTGGGGCAACACAACTCTGACGCCACCCCATTGAAGTTGCTATTTAAAACGGTTCGGGTTAAGGTTCGGGTTGAGGGTCGTGTCGTCTCAAGGATCCCGCTTAGCATCGACCGTCCCTTTGTTGTGGAGGAGGAATCGGTTTACTGATCATCAGTTGTGTTGGTCTTCCCCAGGGTGACGACCGGATGCACCTCCCCAGCCCCACAGACACCAAGTTCTACCGCAGCCTGATCAGCGGCGAGGACACGGAGGACGCGCTGGACGCAGACGAGTACCTGGTCCCTCAGCACGGCTTCTTCAGCAGCCCCAGTACCTCCCGCACACAGCTCCTGCACTCTGTGGTAACACATCCCCTGGAACGCCTGGGAATTACCTGCTTAAATCTAGCTCTTCAAATCCTTGGGGTGTATGAAGGGAAAAAACCTGCACAACCAGAAATACTCTTCAATTATTCAATACATCAGCAGCAGTCAAGAACTTTCTCAGTGTTTCGTGCCTTCAACTCTTTCCTGTTGCTGAATAGAAATGGGTTGGGGGGGGGGTTATTATCAATTATAGTTCAAGGCTAGGTCAAGTCAATTGGGCAGCCAATATAAACAGCTTTGTTAGCCCCAACTCTGGCTGCCGCAGGGAAATTGGGAAATCTCAATGTGTACATAGGTTGTGGAGGAAACAGAGGGAATTGAACCTACGTGGGCGGTCATACCTGGCCTGAACCAGACTGACCTCAATCGCCCACTTCCTGTTTGAACTGTCATTAGGGAGGGAGTCTTCTTCCTCCCCCCTCACCCCCGCTTCCTCCCAGGTGCCCTTTGATTAATGGCGATTGAGATGAGGAGAAATCATCTGTCTCTGTCTCGGCCGTCGTAAGTCCAGTGTGGGACCTTCTGTCTGGGCTCCATGCCGGGTACTGAAAGCCTGGTTTCTCCATAAGCTTTCAAGTTTGATTACCTTTGCAGGCCGCACTACTTGTTAAAGTTTTTTGGCAGAATAGGACTGCGGATAAAGAGGAACCTGCTTATATAATACCAGTGTTAGGGTACAACCTTGTATGGTCCTTTAGTTTTTGGACAGATGGTTGCCCTATTTCACTTGTTCCAATTTCCTCCTCAGTCTGTTGAAAGTAATTACATTACCATGCCGGTTTGTTCACTCTTGGTTGCAGGTTTGATTCACTTTGGTTGCTTTTACTGTATTTCTTGTCTTCAAAAGACTTACTTCATTTAGAGGGCTTTGACCTTTTCAAATAATAAAAATAATAAAATAATTTCAATAAGTTGTTTCCTCCACAACCTATGTACACTGAGATTCCACTTTCACTGTGGCGGCAGTTAGAGTTGGGGCTAACGGAGCTGTTTATATACTGGCTGCCCAGTTGACATGACCTAGCCTTGAACTAAACTGTATACAATACTGTCATTAGTACATTTGTGTGTTTTACGTCTGTTGGAAGTATTGACGTACGTTTCTGTCTTTGTTGCAGAGTCTTAATAGCAGCATTGGAATGTGCAACAGCCGAAATGGGGTAAGAGGAAAATTGCCAAAGTTATAGTTACCATCGCAGATGTCCACTACATTGAAGAATAAAATAGAATAGAATAGAAAAACGTTATTGTCCACACAATGTGGACATTTTCCTTTGGCTTCACAGTGGCATAATACATAAGATAGTAAACGTTAAGCATAATAATAAGAGTACATAATAAGCTCACTACAGCATGTCAAAATGTGCCAAAATACAGTATGTGATGTGCAAAATGTATTGAACGGCAGTCTGTCATAATCATTTAATATGCTAATCGGTATTATAAATTGACTTTATATATTGAATTGACTCTTCTGGCATCTATCAGAACTAACTATCACTATCACTATAACTACCACACAGTGATAGTTCTCTAATTTGACACCATCATATGGTCAGAATGTGTCTTGGGGCTAACAGGATTTCATTTGTTGTAGAATGGCTTCCCAGGCAGAGAGGGGAGCATGGTTCTGCGCTACATCCCTGACCCCACAGACAGGTTTCTGGACCACGCCTTCCAGCCAGCTCCAGGTTAGTATCCCTGACCTCCAAGTGGCCATAATGTGATATAAATTACTGACAGGTTTCTCTGCCATTGCTTTTGGCTTTTATGCACTTGTTTCATTTTAGGGACACCTGCTGGACAATGACTGTAGTGCATCTCTGTCTGTGCCACAGCCACAGCTTTACTATTGATAAGAAAACTGAACTCAACTGCTATCAGCAACACTGAATAACATGTTATCTTTGGTCAATGTCCTGTTGCTGTTATTATAATTTTTTAGCAGTTTCTCTAGTTAGACCACAGTCATTCTCCCTACCTCTCGTGACTAACTACCGTGACCTCTCTCTCACAGACTACATCAATCAGAATGGCCATGGCGTTTCAGACATGATGAACCCTGTGTACCAGCACCCGGGCCCCCCTCGCAGCATCCTCCCCACCATCTCCTCAGACGACACAGAGACAGAATACCTCAACTGCTTTAAGAACGGGCCGACCGGGCCTGAGTACCTGAACGCCCTCCAGCCCTCCCTCCTCCTCTCCCCCTCCTCCAATGGCCCTGTCCACCCTGTTCAGAAATACCAGCCCCAGAACAGTATGGATAACCCCGACTACCAACAGGACTTCACACCCACCACCATCAAGACCCACGCCAACGGACACATCATAGCCCCAGAGAACGCAGAATACCTGGGCCCAAACTGAGGCATAGCAGACTCCCCACTCCCACAGTGGAGGGAAATGGACATATTAGGGAATTCTCTCTCTATTCTTACGGCAGGATGTCTTGGTTTGGAAGGGTTAGTGGACTAGCGGTACCATGAACTGCGTTCTTTTGCATTGTATCTGTATCTATCCCTGCCCAATGGAGCCAAATGAGTGTGCAGCTTTCCATTTTGTTCGCCAGTTGTGATGAACTCTCCTCATTCCAAAAACTCATTCCATGTCAAACTGACTTTAAAAAGGTGTTGATTTGCTTTGCTCTGGGGAGAAGTGAGGCTCTAAGGGTGTCTTTGCTCACTTGTGGAGAGTAGCATTCATCATTCAATAGACTATATTGAATAGAGAGCGATGGACACACTCAGATATCGGGGCCCCATCAGAAACGGCTGAGTCGTAATGTTGCACAGAAAATGCTGTGATACGAATGTATTCGTTGATAAAACACTAGAACCTGACAAATGGTGCAATGCCTCCATTTTCAGTCCTGGAGTTCAGACGTTCCGTTATAAGAAATTGAGAAGCAGCAAATGGCAGCTCACCCAACACATAGGCGGTACATGTAGAACTAATATTATGTCACAAATAGAGTATCGAGTTGTGAGTACGCACAATTGAGTTATGAGTTGTGGTATTTTAGCTTCCCACAGGGAAAGGGGGGGTTAGAACTGTTAGCACAACAGTTAGATGTCCAACCTTGTTTTGTGTGGATATTGGATTTGAAGCCCTAAACGATGCATCCTAATGTTTCTGAACGGAGGCAGAAGTGAGGAGGACAGCGCCATCTGAGTCTAATGGTGGTGGTCCATGGAGTCTTGTGAACACTTGTAACGTGATGGCACTCTTCCTAAAGGAGGGGTTAACGAGGAAACAACGGTAGCTAATGTTGCTTTCGATGACTCTGCTTTGCTGAGGACTCCATGGCCTATGTCATAATGGCCAGATGGGAAAGACACTGCCCCCTGTTGGTGCCCCAGTGAAATTACACCAATATTAGGACACTTCTCTTTGTCTATGCTTATTATTGATTTGTACAGGGTCTTTAGTTCTGACACACATACATCTGGAGATCTGCTCACAGCTTTAAAGTCTTGCGCTCTCGTTGGAACTTTGAAAATGAATCTCTTTTCCTAATTTTAAAGGAACATACTAACTACTTAGCAGATTTGGCATAGGTACATGTGGAAAGTGTGAGATTATGCTGCGATATACCCAAATGGTCAGTTATGATTTAACCTATCATTCTCATCTAAAATGGTCTTGCCACTTTATACATAGATATGCACTTATTTCTGAATATTGTAATGATTTGATTTCAAAGTGATAATTAATAAAATGCTGTTTTTTTTTATTGAACTATATCTCATGTATGTTGTTTCATGATATTTACACTGTCAGAGTATTTTTCATCAGCAGGAGTTTTAGCAGGATCAAGAATGATGAGAATTGCTAAATGATTTAGTCTATGACATGGGTGCCTTTATTTTCTTAACTTTAACTTCAGTTTGGTAATCATGCACATCATTTTGGAAAATTAATGTTTCTATGGGTTTCATTCCTTGCTTGGGATACTGTAAAGCCTGCAACATGTTTAGTGTTATCTGTGATCAAAAGATAATTGGGGATGTAATTTAACTGGGTGAAAAAGCAAAACTTATGATAGTAGGCTACACAACAGTATCTCACTGCTATTCATCTGGTAATCCAGCTATAGTCGACATTCTCCTGATGTGACACAGCTGTGATCAAACTGAAACCATGCTCTTGTCACTTCCATGCGTTTATTTAATTCGTAGAGCAAATAGCCTAGTTTGGGCGTGGTTTCGCACTCACTTTTTTGCATACATCTGTGAATCAGTCGGTAAAACGTTGCAGAGAGCGTCCGCAGATGAGGTGCAAAAAGTAAAGCAATTTGCCCTCGCAATTTATTCTTAGTGAATTCAGGACTCTGTGTCAGCAGTACATTTGATGACAAAATAAGTCTGTGTCGCTAACACTGAGAAAAAGACAAGCAACTTTAATGAAATTTCAGAGGCAGATACAAACATGATTACAGTGATAAGTAAAGCGTAAACAATGCAGTGCAAAACCAGTTTCGGTCAAAGGGCCATATGAGTTGAAGACTCCTCTAAATCCTTGATGATACACATTAAACGTTTACATGCACACAATACTCAGATCATTGCTCTTACTCCGACTAAGACAATATTTAAATTACGTTTTTTACATGCAAAAAGAAATATTCCCTTCATATTTCTGTTTACATGTAAATGGTCCATATACGATTAGTGGGTGAAGTTGTAAAAACAATCTGGCCAATTGCCAACTTTGACAGGGGGATGATCTCGGCATGATTACCAGGATGCGTTACCAGGATGCGTTACAGTTCTCTACCCTTCACCCAGAAATGTGGACACGTGCATTTCCCCTCATTCACCCAGAAATGTGGACTCGTGCATTTCCCCTCATGCATTTAAAAGCATGGATTGGTGCCAACATGTCTGGAGAGAGTCCCCACCAACAGTCCATCCCTTTTACATCCGTGAGAGGACAAGTGCGCACTTCAGGGGAAGGGTAGAGCATTGGAATGCAACCCTGGTTTAACAAGTGATCATCCTGTCTTCACTCACTGTCAAAGTTGGCAGCAATTGGCCCTTCACGTTTTCCCTAAAGGCTTTTCTCCAAATTGTGCATAATTCAGTCCTTTTTATCCGCTAAATAAAAGCCGTTTTAGAAAGAAATATCAATCCCCAAATGTCAAGAAAGTCAGACAGCATCCTCCACCATAAACAGTGGTCATTCTACAGTTAAACATCTAAACAATGGTTATTTTACAGTTAAACATCTGAACAAAGTAGTTCATGACAACATCATTGTTGTTCAAGTGAAGAACCTTGTGGAAAACCTCAGAAAATGAGGCAACCAATACCTCAAGGGGGTCAAGCTCTAAAACCAACATTCCTATAACCATCTATGTAACTGAGGCTGATTAAACAGATGCTGTTATGATGTTAATAATAATAATAATAATAATAATAATATTGATAATACTTTACATTAAGGTCACATTTGTAAAGGGGTTACAAAGGATTTATAAATGGTTTATAATTAGTTATAAATCACTTATAGCCAGTTTATTATTCAATTATAAACCACCTACAAACAGTTATATAGTTACTCATTAGTTTAGACGTGAAGTCAAATGCACAGTACTTGCACAGTTGGTAAAGTTATTTTCTGAATTGTGGGGATGATTCGGCTGGCACCAAACCGATTCAATGTGAAGATTTCTCAAAGTACAGTACAGCTGTCACCATGTTTTTTGAACCATGGACCTTGAAATCCTGATCTCCTTGTCAACACATTCCTCATTTAAACATTAGGCAGGTTCACAGATTTTATTTGTTGATGTATCTATCCACTGCTTACCCCTTCTCTGTGTTCACTGATGTGTGGTTAGTGCTCTGAGCTGGTTTGGGTATATCAATGAGTAGACCACATTGATAATTAAATCATGTGAGTGCTCTTCTATCCTGTGTATTTGTGGAGAAATCCTCTGACCATATAAAATGTGATATAACTGATGAAATGTCACACTGTTATTAATGAATTACCAACATTAATTAATGAGTTATCAACATTTCTAACTGATGAAATGTGACCTTAATGTAAAGTGTAACAACATTTACCATTTAGAATTGTGATTTAAATGTGGTTAAATTGTGAATGGTGATGAATGCCCACCTCTCTCAGCCCAGAACACTTAGTTACAGTTGAATGAGCATGCCTGGTGGACGTCCTGAGGATATTGCGCCTGTTATCAATTTCTTTGCTTGTATATAGTATAGGCCAACAGGCCTCTCCCATCAATGTCTCCCATGATGTCCTATTGTTGGGATAGTATTTAAGGACAAGGACAGCAAGATTTTCTTTGAGTTTCTTGAGTTAAGCCTATGCACACCGGTCTCCTGTGTTGTCCTTGACACACGTATGGTTAAACATCCATTCATTTACTACAGTTTGTTTATTTTATTCTTTCAGCCTATTAAATTGGTTAATTTGTTGATACTCTTTTCTCATTCTTCCTATGTGCATGTGATGTTGTGCACTAGATAAAGGTTCTGTTAAAACAGCGCAACATAATCGTGACCATGTCAAATGTTCACATGCATAGTTAACAACGAGGTATTGGACCAAACATAAACTCCTCATGATTCATTGTAACTTAAAAGCATGGTAATAGCATATTGGGTACTCTGGGTTCACCTGGTAGCAGAACAACTCATGAGTGTCATGCAAGGTTTATGTACCTTCCTAATGGGGATTGCCTGAAGGAGGGACTAGCAGCGGACCTCATACAACCTACACAAATTGGATTGGCTGGGGAGGTTTCCCTAGAGCTAGAATCCTAATTGACGGACGGTACTACCCATCACACAAGGTAGTTTACATAACATGCAATGACATGACTACCGTGTAATTGTTATCATCATGACTTGACAGTCTTTTTCCTCCCTTAGGCCCAAGCATACGAACGGACAGACATCGATCCATAGTCCTCTCCCCTATTTCATCGTGGGGGACAATCAGTGACGTCATTTGTATTTGACGTGGGCTTCAAATGAAACAGAGATAGTAGTGAACAGCAGATGTATCTGGGTCTGTGTCTGTGGTCTCTCCTCCCACTGCAACACAACACATTAAACAAAAACAAAAAAGTATTTCTTGATTGTATTTCTGAGGGTATGGAGCTATCTAGACACTAACATTCGAATGGGGCACATGCAAAAAGTGTTATGAATGTAATGACATGTAAAATAAAAAAATAAATGAAATAAAAATAAGTATAATGTAACAGCTTCAGTAAAGGTTTGAGAGAGTAACAGGCCCTTACTATTTGGAGGAAGCCCCTCCTTGCTGTTTCTCCTCCTAAATGGGAGTCTGAGGCCTGGGTTTCCCCTCTCTCTACAACATTACACATGCCAAAACAGTTATGCGATTTCACAGAATTACAGTGAAATTAGATTTGTTGTTGTAGACAATAGGTTTGTTTAAGGAATAACAAACAGAGGGTTCTATAAATCACATTCATCCATCACTCTTCAGCCTCTCTACTTCAGCCTTCAGATCACATATCTGGTGAAATAATGAAAATAATTTAGTTTGGTTTCTGAACGCTTTTTTACGTCGCTGTTTCTCTAAGTCCTACTTGAAGGCTGCAAAAATGTTTTCAACATTCCCTTTTCGCCTCTGCTCCTCCTGTAACCTGACCATGTTTTGAGGATAACTAGTGGTTTGAACTTTACATTAAAGCCTCTGTAGTGTTCTGCGGGTGGAAGTCTCAGACACGTTCACACCTACCTCCTGGAGAGTGTTCCTCTTCTGTGGGACAGTTGTTTTGTTTTTTTCTTCATTGTTTTTTCAGCCTAGTAATGGCTTTCATTGACACCTCTTTCATTGATGCTTCTTTCATTGACACCTCTTGCAAATGCAAAGCCTAGAATCAGTACTAGACATTGACAGCTCTCTTATGCCTGCACGAATGACATGACGGAACACACCTGATTGACCAGAAACACACCTGACTTGCCAGAAACACCTGTTAATCAATTGTCCCAGTACACTGAGAATCTTTACTTTAACCTCATAGTAATTGTTTGATTTCAAATCCAACATTTTGGATTATAGGGCCAGGAGTATTTCTTCCAAAAGAAGAAAAAATGCTTCAGTGTCCCATTACTTACGCAGAGCACTGTATAGTAAATGTTCAATGGTATAGTTTTACTTTTTGGTGAGTCATTGCCTCTGAAAATCTGACCCATTTAGGGGCAAGTTAAACAGGTTTTGATGATGAAGCTGGTGGGATTATCTCTGGTGTGCATTCAGTTTAAGGGGAATTGATTCACTGGTATTTAGTTAAGCCTACTACAGTAAATCTATGGAAGGCTTTAATTTTCCTCAAATTTCATATATAATAAAATCTCATATAATCTCCTAAATATTAATCTCAAATAGCATCAACACAAAGTGACATTTCCAAAGTCAAAATTGTAATTAAATTGTAATTTAATAGAATGGTGAGGATATGTGCTCAGAACCCACTTTACTTCAGTTTTCAATATTTAAAATAAAGGGCAGTAATTCCACAATAATGTCACTGAAACAAAAGTGTTATACAGTAGTATTACATAGAAACATGTTCCTATATAGCCTATATGAAGTCTGAGTCTATAGCTAAATACGTATGTTCCTCTGATCAAAGACTGTTACTCAGCAGAGGAATGTATGGTCAGTGTATTGGAGTTTTCTCAGGTATTAAAAAACTGACTGTTTGTGTTATAGAAGTAGCTGGAAGAAGAAGCTCACATCACATGGACAAGATGAGAGTGGGATAAGAACAGACAAAACATTCATCATCATAGTCAGTGATCTCGCTTGCTATATATATATATACAAAACATACAATATATACAAAACAAAAACAATGGTCCCTCCTTGTTTGGCCCTCAGACAAGTACAGGCATTTAATGATAAATCATCCCAATCCAGTGGAGGGCAGGAGTGCCAAACGGTGACTCTCCATTCACCTTCATGTCACGAAGAAGAAGAAGAGACCAAGCATAGCAACAATAACAGGAAACGCCGAACTTTGGCTGCTGTTGTAGTCTTCTAACTAGAGTGAGAGGGATGGGACTCTTATCAGAGAGGAGCAATTTCTTTGTATTTTCCCTCTTGATCATCTTGACAGAGGGACATTATCAATGGGTAAGTTCTTGAAAAGATGTCATGGACTATGTGCTGCTTAGCGATTGATAGTTGCTATTACGCCTAGATTGCTCGCTAACTAGCGATCAAGCTAACTGAGCCCCCGGTGACTGCGCTGTTGCTACTAGCACTAGTTAGAATAGACAACAACCGGCTTTTCAGAACTATCTAGATGAAGATTTAAATATGTCTATTCGCTATTGTACCATATCAGCTAGTACGCAAATAAATAGCTAGCTGCTGACACGCATATCTGCTCAGACGTGCTCATCATTATCGTCATGTGAGCTGCGGGTGCTTAGTGATCGGGTAGCTAAGCTAATTATAATTAGGTACTAAAAAAAATCTGATATAGTAGTAGTAACTAAATAATCTATCTAGTCTAGAGAAAGGCAAAAAAAAAAAGCTCAATCAGCTGGTATGGTAGACAGCCAACTCAACACATGACGTAAGATTTGTTGTATAATTCTCACGCGACTCAAGTCCAGTGTCAGGTTACAAAACTCATCCATCGCCTCAACCGGGATGAGAAAGGAGGATGAATGAGCGAAGCATCCATAGCACCTCCGTTCAGAAACCTGACAGCTAAATTAGAGCTCTAACTTAGAGCTTCTGCTCCCCAACCATTTAACTAACTAACTAACTAACTAACTAGCTATCTAGCTTGCTTACTCATACCTACACGGGCATGTTCTACCTTCTTGCCTTGTAGGCACAATTGTCCGCCTCCTCAAAGTCAAAGTGACACCTTTTACACTAACTGTTAGCAACGTGCCGAGAAGTGTTGACACATTCATTAAATATTGTCTGGAAGATAGGGTGTTGATACATGCTTGGATACTGAAAACAAGCTAGCTGGTTGCTCTTCAGGAATGTCCTGGTTCCTTCAGTTTGACAGGTTTATGAATGACATTACCCTTACAATCTGTTGACGATTCTCGGCCGGGTCTTGAATTGAACCCTATAGTGAAACAAGGGCAGGGTGTGTTTATGTCGAAGACCAAACCCTTGTCACAAAAAAAGAAGGAAATAAGTGGATTAAAGCCCTCAAACACAACCCTCTCTATTCCCATCTCGTTTGAGTGGATAAAAAGCCCCTGCAATGGATAAGAGACACATGTTTGAGTCATTTGACAGTACACATGATCAGGAAGGCCAGTCAAGTATGACTTCATTTCCCTTTTTAATGCTCTAAATTAAGATGACCCCCTGACAATTCAAGAACTAGTAGTGTCACTTGGCAAGACTCATGGACTCTACGCAACGCAACCCCACCCCATGAATACAGCCTGCAGATTGCACACCCAGACGTGCCAGTTCTGTTTACCTGCGTGTCTGCAGGTTTCAAAAACCAGCTTTAAAGGATGTCCAACACGTCTGTGTTTAAGCAGGTGTGCTTTACCCACATGTCAGCACCTTTCGGAAAACTGCTCCAAGCAGGTTTTCTTTAACTGCATGCTTGCAGGTTCCAGAAACCTGCCTCAATGGGTTTGTTTTACCTGCACGTCGGTAGTTTTTCAGTAACGTTCAAAGCAGGTTTAATTGACCTGCACCTCTACAGGTTTGAGAAACCTGACCCACAGCAGGTTTGCTTAACCTGTGCAACAGAAGATTTTCCGAACCTGCTTTGTAACGATAAACCTCTATTCTGCAGGTCTGCTTTACCTGCACAGCACTGGTCATGGGGGCAACTAAGTAGGCCACTTTTGAACCCTACCCCACAGTTTGATGTGCTCTGATTCGCGTCTTTAGGAAGGCTGAGGCCAGAAACATGATTCAACTATGTAGACACTCAGCGGACTCTGCCGTTTAACACAAGTGTACACTTAACCATGTGAAATAAACCTTTCACAGTGAAAAGAGGGCCAAAGTTCGCCCCATAGAGAACCACTGGCTTCTCCATAGAGAACCATGGGGGTAAGCTTGTTACAAAAGCATGAAAATGCGATATAAGCCGTTGGTTATTTTGGTTTGGAGTCACGTTAGAAGCATATATATGCTATGAAGTTTGCACAGCTGCAGGTAAGCACAGTTTCATGTCATGGGAAATGTGACTGGCTCATCTGGCTGACAGCTCAACAGAACAGAACAATCTATAATAACTACAATCTGCCTTACATTCAACCACACACCTCCTTTCCGTAGTCATGCTGGTTTGAGGGTGAGACTCTGCGGGAAGTGCGTTTCTGATGATGTTGATGGTTTGCTCCTCCCTGCTCTCCCTAAGTCCTCAGAATCACTCTGGGTGGTGGAAAAAAAACCCCGCCAGTGCTTGGTCCCTCTTCACTGAAGGTTTTATGTCACACAGTGAGGTTCACATTTGCATTAATTGGGAGAGTCTGCTGAGCATCTATATAGTTGAATCATGTTTCTGGTCTCAGCCATTTTGAGGATGTGTATCAACTTGAGGGGTGGGCTTCAAAAAGGGCATATTTCGTTGCCACCATGATCAGTGGGTATGGTCCAGATAACTTTTATTGACCTCCCAGATTTTTGGACCTTCATAGGGTCTCCCAGATCACATTTATTGACTTTCCAGATTTAGAAAAATAGCATGTGGAATAAGACATGGAAGCCATGTCACATTCTTTCCCATTGCAACACGTTTGGGGTTGATTAATGTGCTGATAGGTCTAAAAATGTTATCTGGGAGGGCTAAAAGTGTCTGCAGGTCTTATCAAAAACCTGCTGCTGCCAGGTTTTATTTGAAAACCTGCTTGGGAACAGCTTCCAAAACAACCATGCTGCTGGCATGTATCATTCGTAAACTTGCCCTCCTGCAGGTTTGATTGAAGCTGCACAGCTGCAGGTTTAACATTTTCTTGTCACTTGCAGGTTTGTGGGAGCTTGTTTAGCGATATATATGCAGGTATTTTCAAAGATGGCAGGCTGCTCTACCCATGAAGACACTCTTGTAAGATACTGCAGCTGTTCAAGGACACTTTTCTGGAAGTAACTCAACCGAGTGAGAACAGGGTTCACGCAAAGTGAGAAACGTGAAGCGTAAAATGTGAAGTCAACTGTCACAGACAACTCAAATTGGAAAGGGGAATGACCGCAGCGTGTGATTTTGCAGAAGTTGTCATTTATTTTGATGCATAGGGGTTCCTCGAGATAGAAACAGAGAAAAGAGTGAAGAAACTCTTGGTTCCCCTCTGCTTCGCGTAGCCGAGTCTAAGAAAAAACAGCTCATGTAGCATGTTCTTATTGGGCACACAATGTACTTATGTCTCTTCTTGACTTATACACCAAAGCAATTGTTGTCATCACAAGATAGTCAAATTATTGTAATTAATTACTTGGATATACAGTGCCTTTGGAAAGTATTCAGACCCCTTCACTTTTTCCACATTTTGTTATTGTTGTTATAGACTCAATTTTAAATGGATTAAATTAAAAAATAATTTGCCATCAATCCACATGCAATACCCCAGAATGACGAAGTGAAAACACGCTATTTGAAATTTCAGTAAATTTATTAAAATTGAAATACAGAAATACCTCATGTACATAAGTATTCAGGCCCTTTGCTATGACACTCTTAATGAGCTCAAATGCAAAAATGTCATCAACAAATCACTCAATAAGTTGAATTGACTCTTTTTAAAAGTTTACTTTCTGGAGGCACTGTAGTTGGCTTCATAGTGTCAGCTGGTTAATATGCTTTTCCACTTTCTATTAGTTTCTGCCCCCTTATTGATGACACATCAGCATTCTTGAGGGCTGGTCTATATTTTTTATGTTTATGTCCATGGTGCAACATAGTATGTTGCCGTGCCCACAGTCACACAACATCAAGTTCACTTGGTGTCTCCTCTATCTCCCAGGTTCAAGCCCAGCACTGTGTTTGGTACGGTGAGTGTGGGGAGTCCACCCAAGTCCCAGGGAAAAGGTACAACTGCAACTACACTGGACCACCCATCCCGCTCCCTGCAGAAGGCCATCAGCTGCTCAAGGTAAGGTTAGCCAAAGATGTTTTTGAATTGGTCCTCAAGATGTTGTCTGTGGTAAACAAAACTTTCACCACAGTTTTGGTACAGTATACACAGTACTTTTTTTTCAGGTCATGTGACCATGACCTTGACCATGTTGTTTTGTGTCTGTAGGACCTGTGCCCAGGGTATGACTATGGCAACCAGAGTCTCTGCTGTGATGTCCAACAGCTTCAGACTCTTCAAGGGAGTCTTCAGATACCGCTGCAGTTCCTGTCTCGGTATGCATAACATGATTGGCCACTGAACACTGTGTATCATTTATGGAAGTAGCACGGAAGCATGACCCACTTGGAAAATTGTAAAATTGTTTATCAACTTTGATAAGATCAGCAGTGACTTACAACGGAAGGTCTAGCTACAGTGGTAGCCTACCACAAATATTTTTGGGATGTAGTTTTATTTTTAACCACTTTTTTGAGTGCTGACATGCTGTTTGGTCCATTGGTTTTCTTAGAGGATTATCTATGGAATGAATGAACATATTTTACCCATTTGTTTAAACAAATTTTCATTTTCATTTTTGATTGGACACCCTATACCATACAGAGAACAAATATCCAACATTATATCAACATTATTAGCCTCCAATAAATCAGTCAAAACCAGATTCATCTTTGATAGATATGTTAATTTATTAGCGTTTTCTTACTGTTGAGGAAAATAATCCTTTCTTCCTAATAATAAATTCAGTTGGGTATCAAACTCCAAAATTCTGTGAATGAAGATATGTACAAATCTAATAACAAGGATTAATAATAAGTTTTAATACAAGCTTGCAGGAGTACAACAGTGTCTCTCTCTAAGAGTTAACCAGAGTAAGTCAAAGAACAAAGAGAAGGGTGCAGTACTTATAGGAGAGAAAGCTTCCTATACATTCCATACCATAGTATGGCCAGGCCTTATCAGTCTCTTTCTTGGACTATCTTCCAGTTTCCCAACATTAATAATCTGCTAATATCAATAAAGAATACATACCGGTAAACAATGTATTTTGACGCAGCCTGTATTAGGGACCAGCGCTTATTTGCGTTTGTTGAAGACTGCGCTTTTGGAGGTTTTGTTGCTTTTCAAGACGACGTTGTCTCGATGCAAGCTGTCTTTAGTGAGGTAGCTTTGTCCACAGCTTTGTTGTCATTGTCACCTGTATCTTTTTTTACCGTCTCTTTTACTGTTATGATTTTTGGGAACGTGTTTTTTCATGCTCGCTCTCACCATCTGCAGGTGCCCTGCCTGTTTCTACAACCTGATGAACCTGTTCTGCGAGCTGACCTGCAGCCCCCACCAGAGTCAGTTCATGAATGCCATTAAGTTCAGCCCAGACCCAGGCCCGGACAATAAGACCAATGTAGTGGAAGTAAAATACTACATTGGACAGACATTTGCCAATGGTGAGGTTGCTATCTGAGTCAAGCTTGCCATCTTCGCCATTTAAACATGAACTCGCTCCTTCTACATAATGCCTTTTTGTTGTATTACAAAGGATTAGTTTGACTATTTAGCTAGCTCCTAATTTAGCCAAACACATTTGAGGGTCACACAGATTGAGGAACCCGATGAGATCTGTCTGTCAGTGCCAAGTTTTGTAATGTAATGATGTTTTTCACTTTTGGCAGCCATGTATAATGCTTGTAAGGATGTCCAGGCCCCCTCCAGCAACATGAAGGCTCTGTCACTGCTGTGTGGGAAGGATGCCAGTGAGTGCAATGCCACCAACTGGATTCAGTACATGTTTGACATCAACAATGAACAGAGTCCCTTCCCCATCGACCCCATATTCTCAGGTAAAACATAATCAACAAATACACAAAAATGTGTCCCGACATTGTTTAGATTGTCATTATTAATAAATTAACGTCAAGTGGTAACATCAATTGAAAATTGAGCTTGAGTGAAGTCAGTGACCTCCTTTATTTTTGAATGATAAGACCAAATACATGAACATCTTCTTGACTGTCTTCTCTTCGCTCTGCAGATGTCCCAGTGTCTGGTATGACCCCCATGAACAACATGACATACGGCTGTACTGAGGGACTGGAGGACGGCTCGGGCCCGTGCGCCTGCCAGGACTGCAGCCTGGCCTGTGGCCCCACGCCAGTCCCTCCACCCCTGCCCTCGCCCTGGACCATTCTGGGCATCGACGCCATGGTGCTCATCATGTGGATCTCCTACGCAGCCTTCCTCCTCGTCTTCATCAGTGCAGTGCTGGGAGCCTGGTGCTACAGGCAAGGACAGAAGGGCACTGTTTCTGATAAGTCAACTTCTCTTCTTTCTCCTCTCTCTTTCAGTATATCTAATATCTAATGGTGATTTCTTTCTTTCTGGTCCAGGAAACGAACAATCATGTCTGAGTATGGTCCCATATTGGACAGCAATAACCCTCACTCTCTGAACAATGATAACATTGATCAAGGTACTTAAGTCTTCTTGAAACATTTGGCTGTTTTGTGCCCTTGACCCTTAATCACGTAAACTGTTGAGATGCTCAAACTACAACAAGGCTGTTAGATCAGCACAATATGCATGTCTTGGAAAAGAAACTCACGATGCGGCCTGCATGCATCGACTCTCTTTAACCCTCTCTCTGTCTCAGTGGATGCTTCGTGCGGCGAGACCCTGGGTGAGCGGTTCGAGAGCGCCCTGCGCCACCTCTTCACCAGCTGGGGCTCCTTCTGTGTGCGGCAGCCACTGGTGGTGGTGCTGAGCAGCCTGGTCCTGGTGACAGCCTGCTCGGTGGGGCTGGTCTACATGCGCATCACCACAGACCCAGTGGAGCTGTGGTCCTCTCCTGGGAGCCAGGCGCGCCAGGAGAAGGACTACTTTGACAGCCGTTTCGGGCCTTTCTTCAGGGCGGAGCAAATCATCATCACCACCTCGCTGAGCAAGCCTCCTGACTTCGAGCCCTACTATGGGGGGAATAACATCCCCTTCGGAGCCCCCCTGCGCAAGGACGCCCTGCATCAGGTGGGGGTCAGAAAGGGGGAGTGGTGGGATTGTGGCTTGATGGGGCTGGTATAGCTGTTTGCGTGGGTTTAACTCAAACTGCCAAAGAATTTGTTGTATGGATGTCCTTACTAAAGAAATGTCATTTTGAGAGCTCTGTTCTCCAATTTTAGGCCAACATCTAACCTCACAATAAAAGATTGGGTACAAAATGTTGAAATAAAAAAATTATTGTTTTGAGTAGATCCAGAAGTCTTCTGTGTGGATCAAAATGGGAATAGATACACTTTTAATTTTTCAGTCATTTGACACTGTAATATACGATGTTCATCATGGGTAATATTAATCACTTTCTGGTATCCTTACAAATCCATAGATTTGATGTAAACTCCATGTTTCAGGTGTTGGATCTTCAGCTTGACATTGAAGGTTTGGTGGCGACCTACGAGGGTCAGGACGTGACCCTGAAGGACATCTGTCTGTCCCCGCTGGCCCCCTACAACAACAACTGCACCATCCTCAGTGTCCTCAACTACTTTCAGAACAGCCATGACGTGTTAGACCACTGGAAAGGGGACGAATTCTATACCTACGCTGACTACCACACTCACTTCCTCTACTGTGTCAGGTGAGCATCCTTAAGACATTAGACTGCGGTTGTCCTAACTAAAGAAACGTCATTTTGAGAGCTCTGTTCTCCAATTTTAGGCCAACATCTAACCTCCCCTACGTAGGTAAAATTCTGGGAAGAGTCGTTTTCAAAAACAACGAAATTATATTCTCAATGAAAACGGACTATTGATTGGGTCCTTATAGAATTCGGTGGACTGCTGGTACAGTTTTAAACTGTCTAGTCAGCCTTGGGGAGCATGAATCGGAGACGCTACCTTTGGGGTCACACAGAGATCCACCCTTGGTCCTCTCCTCTTCTCTCTATACATGCTCCCACTTGGTAACACCTACCGCCAGTTTCTGACGAGCACCTGACAAGGTTGCCGCCATTCAAGACAAAAACATTTCTTGTGCCCGGAGAGGTGTTAGAATATAGAACCTGGACCGCAACCATTTTGTGTCAGCACCTGCAGCTGGTTGATGCTGCTTTACTCAAGAGGTCAGATCAGTTGTGGTTTCACTACAGTTCTCCTTTTTTGAAGCAACTTACTTTGAAAGATTGGTTCTGATACGGTGGGATCTCTCCCCTTGTAAGGAGTCATCGGTTCTCTTCGTCTGTCTTAATAGTATTGGTAACACTTTATTTGACAATGTCTGTATGACAAGGATAGAGTGTCAACGCAATCTGCTACCTCTTCCCTAACACGTGTATGTCATCTGACATGGGTGGTCATGAATGGACATGATGCCTAATAACGGATATTATGTCATCTTTATGACATTAGATCATATTCTATATCAGTGTTCATATCATATGGACACTGTCAAATAAAGTGTTACCCAAAGTATTCACTCTGTAGCTGTGTAGTACAGATGTAACTGTGTAGTACAGATGACTGGTGGTCTTGGTATCATCCCTGTCCTGTCCTGTCTCTAGTGCCCCAGCCTCCCTCAACGACACTGGCCTCCTCCACGACCCCTGCCTGGGCACGTACGGAGGTCCCATCTTCCCCTGGCTCGTTCTTGGAGGCTACGATGGTGAGCTGAAACAACTGATGCGTCCCATTTCTCCACCCTTCTCCCCAAGTTTGCGCTTCCCCCGCATGTCTT
Organism: Argentina silus; assembly: GCF_951799395.1. Classification (NCBI taxonomy): domain Eukaryota; kingdom Metazoa; phylum Chordata; class Actinopteri; order Argentiniformes; family Argentinidae; genus Argentina; species Argentina silus. The sequence continues at coordinate 13,320,842 of NC_139672.1, read as the reverse complement.
TCAGGGTTCTACCCAGGATGTTTGAACAGCATGGCGCTGGATTCCATTCTCAAAACCTGACTCACGTTTATTCATGTCAAAATGCTAAAAAATAAATTAAAAAAATACAGCTAAAACACTGAATTCACTGAGGAACATCCTAACGCTTTCACTTTCGCTTCGGTTTTTAACAGTGATGTCGTTGGCGATCAAAGATAGACTATCACTTACTAAATATATAGTTCAATTTGCCTTAACATTGTTACATAGTGGCACCGGCAAGTTCAGAGCGTGACGCAGCGCCACTCTTACGTTCTTTAGGGAGAACCCTGGATTTAACAGCATGGGATTGTTGTAAGCATGTGCTGTTATGCTAGCCAAGTCCCATTCAGATCCATACTTCAAGAAAAGGTTGGAGAATTGGAAAGCAGAAAAGTCCATATATTGCAACGTATCGCTATATTCAGGTTGCCGGCGCTACAAAACCAATGTCATTGCATAACTTTATTGTACTGTATAATGAGTTTAAAAAACTGTTGTTGTCCTCTGGTAAATTTACAGCGTTTTATTGTGCAGGTAGAAAGAATAAAGTATTTGGTAATTGACCTTTATAGAATTGTTTGGTAATTACCTTAGACCTTTGCATGGAGCTCTTGAAATATCATTCCTTATTGTTTTACCCTTGTTTATTATAGTGTATTTTGAGCTGTCTGCTGTCTACATGATTCCCTGACCGTTGCACTTTTCACATCTTGTTTTCCCAACTGAAGCTACCAACTACAACAATGCTACAGCTCTAGTGATCACATTCCCTGTCAACAACTACCACAATGACACAGTCAAGCTGGGCAAAGCCAGGGCTTGGGAGAAAGAGTAAGTTTTCTCACATCATACAGAACATTAAATAATCATATTGTATCGTATTAATTATTCCATTCAATGCAGGGGAAGAATTGAAGTTCCACTTAAAAAAACTGAGAACTCCTTACTGAAAATAAATCTCTTTATCGATTGGAATTTCATCTCATCCCCTAAATTGAAATGGAATTAACCCCAAGCCCCAATGTTACCCGTTTACTCGTGCAATAAGGTTAGGTTTTGTGTGACAAGTTGCCTCACAGCAACACAAATCCCCCCTATGTCTGTTCCAGGTTCATCAGCTTCTTGAAGAACTACAGCAACCCCAACCTGACCGTCTCCTTCAACTCGGAGAGGAGTATCGAGGACGAGATCAACCGTGAGAGCGAAGGTGACATCAGCACCATCGTGGTCAGCTACGCCATCATGTTTGTGTACATCTCCCTGGCCCTGGGCCACATCCACAGCCTCAGGAGACTGCTGGTGAGGCTACCACACTTCAGACGCAGCAACAAGCTTGTTTTGTTAATGAGTTTCATTTTACATTTTACATTTATGGCATTTAGCAGACGCCTTTATCCAAAGCGACTTACAACAAATACATTTGTTTAAGTAAGTGAGTCATCTATCCATCAGTCACTATAAGATAAAGTAATCAATGCTCAGACCAGGGGCCATAGGCAGTCACAATGCTAGAAGAAGTTTTTTTTTTTTTTTTTTACTACTACTACTAATGCCAGAGAGGAGACGTAAAAATAAGTAAATAAGAAATGTGATTTTTGCATTGATATGTCAACGTGGTCCTGCTTTGTTATGGGGTCGGTCAGTCTCAGTTTCAACATTTTATTGTCTATGTACTGGGATGCAGGGGAGTTTATGACAGTACAATGAAATTCCTAAAATCCTTATTCGTAAAAACACAGAATACATAATCCAAAACACTAGCAGCAGTGACTACACTATAAGAGTTGTGTATGTTATTAAGGTTATGAATGTGCAATTTAGTATTAAACGTGTGCTGTGTCTACTAATAGGTATCTTTTGATGGTGATTTTAAGTTGATAACTAAACTAGATTGAATTGGTACCCCTATAGATTGTCTATACTTTCAATATTTATTGAGAAACGCATTACACATTGCATTATTTGCAATTACTAACAATGTGCAGCTGTCCTTCTACACAGTTGACTGGTTGTTGTGTTTCCCGCCCACCTGGCATCTTCCATGTTAGATCCAGGGAGGTAGTGGAAAAAAAAGAAAGAAAAGAGAACCATAAATGTTCGTAATAACACTATTTTCAGTTAAGAAAGGGGCGTTAATGGTGTTTATTTGCGTTTACCCACCACTACCCTGGTTACTGATTTTATCAGTTGAAATGAAAATCAGTTAAACTTACTAAACTCGTTTAACCTCCTTGACACCATCCAGGAACTCAACGATCCAAATTGGAAGTCAATAATCCTTGCGCTTTGTACCTACCCAGGTGGACTCTAAGATCTCCCTGGGCATCGCAGGCATCCTCATAGTGCTGTGCTCGGTGTCCTGCTCCCTGGGCGTCTTCAGCTACGCTGGCATCCCCCTTACCCTCATCGTCATCGAGGTCATCCCCTTCCTGGTGCTGGCCGTGGGAGTGGACAACATCTTCATTATCGTGCAAACGTACCAGGTACGGTACCACCTCCATGCTAGAAGTCCTCTCTGCTGTCTGTGTCGGACGACATTCAACTAATATACGTTTAATCGTGTTGGTGTGTTGGTGTGTTGGTGTGTTGGTGTGTTGGTGTGTGTGTGTGTGTGTGTGTGTGTGTGTGTGTGTGTGTGTGTGTGTGTGTGTGTGTGTGTGTGTGTGTGTGTGTGTGTGTGTGTGTGTGTGCTGTGCTTTGTAGAGGGATGAGCGGATGCCTCAGGAGGAGCTGCATCAGCAGATCGGCCGTATCCTAGGCGACGTGGCGCCCAGCATGCTCCTCTCCTCCTTCTCAGAGACCGTGGCGTTCTTCCTGGGTAGGAGAATTATCCAATCACCTCTGGCCAAAACCTGATCTGAGATCCTTGAGGTGCGCCATTGACATCAATGTGTGATGAAGAGTCATGCACGTGGATCTCAAATCAGGATTCAGCCCTTGCGGCTCGTGTGTTTTGTCACATACTACTATAACAGTATTACTTGACGGTCATGTTCAAAGAATAGAACAGCTTTTTATCACCTGCCTGTGGATGTGAGCTTTAATGGACAATATGTCTTTCTCAATGTGTTTGTAAGGGTTTTGATAGTTAGTGTTTTGATGCAACCTGGCCTTACGTGTTATACCCACGGATTTCAGTTTGCTGCTGTATGTGACTAACCAACAAGCTTGAATAGTATAGCACACAGTAGTCAATGAGGTTCCAATCTCTTTCTACTCTTTGTGTGTTTTGTCTGTCTGTTTTTACATTTGTATGGTAGCATGCCGAAGAAAAATGTACATTTTATGAAAATGTCACGGACAATAAAGTTATGTCATGCCATGTTTAGGTGCCCTCTCCAGTATGCCAGCGGTGCGGACCTTCTCCCTGTTCGCTGGGCTGGCAGTGTTCATTGACTTCCTGCTGCAGATCAGCTGCTTTGTCAGTCTCCTGGGCCTGGATGCCAAGAGGCAGGAAGTGAGTCAGGAGACAGCTCACTGGGGCATGACAGGGTTGGGTGGGGGACGATCTGTTTCTCTCTGAGTCACCATCATGTCATTGTAGCTATGCTGGCTAAGCACTAGCATCAGTGGGAAATGCAGTAATGTGATAGAGGAAGTATAGGACATTCTTAACAACGTGACTCAAGCAATAACACACAAGGGGGTGTAGAACAGTGAAGAGGTTTTGCCGTTGTATATTGTTATTTTATAAAACGGTTAGATCCGGCAACTCTAATTGGCACGACTTGATTGGTTAAAAGGTGCATTCTGGCCGTGCTAAAATAGCAATATACAATGGCAGACCTCTTTACTGTTCTATTTGATTGATCTTCAAAAATGCGCTTCACCTCCATGGAATATAAAGACAGGCTGATTTGACTCGCTTGCTTGATTACATTTGACCGCAGCACAGCTGTGCGAAAACCACGATATAGCACAGCTGTTCTAAAACCACGATATAGCACAGCTGTTCTAAAACCATGATATAGCACAGCTGTTCTAAAACCATGATATAGCACAGCTGTTCTAAAACCATGATATAGCACACCCTCTTCATGCTTAATTAGCATCAGAATCAGAATTCTTTTATTTGGCCAAGTATATTTGCACATACAGGAAATTGACTTGGTGAGGTTGGTGCATGGGACATAAAAAACAAATCGCAAATATTGACAAGAAATTTACAAAACAGCAAAGTATTAACAAAATAGCAATAACAAATTTACAAAAAAGAGCAGCAGAACAATACATCGTGTAGGCACAAGAGGCTGTGAAATGGTTGTGGGGCATGTACACTATAAATTAGAATAATTTTAAATAATTATAAATTACACTGTCAGTGCATTGTTTGTATGACAGGGTGGGGGGGGGGTCAGAGAGAGGGGCAGGGGGCTTGGTTGTGAGCCCCACTGCCATGGGGAAGAAACTGTTCAACTGTTCATGGCTGGAATGCACCTTCTAACCAGATTGTGCCAGATCTAACCGTTGTATAATGTAGAATTCGATGCTACACTTGGTAGAAACAACCCATAGTCCCCATTACCCTTGACACTGGTACACTTCCCATTTGCCTGGACACTTTGGATGTTTTTTTTTGGCCCAGGCCTTTCTCCCCAGACACTTTGGATTATGGTAGTATTTCCACCTTTAGGTTAGGCATAATTTGCTATTCTGCTTTATCTATCCAAACCATTCAGATGCACACAAGTGTCCAGGGGAGTAGGGGCTAGGGGTTGTTTCTGGACAGGGTGTACTCATCATCATTGACTCTTGTTCATTGTGTTCTCCTGTCACGTTCTGCTATGGCTGTGTTCTCAGGGGAACCGGCTGGACATCATCTGCTGTGTGAAGCTGCCAGAGGTACAGGAGGACAGGACAGACGGCTTCCTCTTCTGCTTCTTCAAGAAGATCTACGCTCCCTTCATCCTAAAGGAGTGGGTGCGCCCCATAGTGGTGAGTGTGTAGCAGAGGTGGTTTTGGGATGACACTCTCGTGATGCGGTAGCCCTGCCTGAGAACAGTTGCCCTTGGACCTCGAGGATGTCCTCTTGGCCTAATGATAGACGCTTGTGTCTCCCACATGGGAGAACTGGGTTCGAACCCTGCCCGTCACAAGTGCCGATCGATACAAAGAAATGTCTCATATTTTACCCCTGACCCTTCTTATTGGCACAGTATCAAAGTTGTGTGTGTGTGTGTGTGTGTGTGTGTGTGTGTGTGTGTGTGTGTGTGTGTGTGTGTGTGTGTGTGTGTGTGTGTGTGTGTGTGTGTGTGTGTGTGTGTGTGTGTGTGTGTGTGTGTGTGTGTGTTCTGATATTGATTTAATTCTCTCTGTCGCTGTCCAGGTGGCTGTGTTTGTCGGGATGCTGTCTTTCAGTATCGCTGTGGTGAATAAGGTGGAGATCGGACTGGACCAGAAACTCTCCATGCCTGATGTAAGTGTTGTACATCTACTCTCCACCAGCCTCTGTGTGCTCTCATAGACTGGTACTGCAAGTGTATTTTCCTGGGCTGGACCACCTCTCTTGCATTTCCTTTGGTAGATTTGCACATACATATCACAAAACAGATTGACAGACATAATATCGATTTAAATGATATCCCCCCCACAATAATATTCAAGTTTTATTCTCTTTTCATTCATTCAATTCTGTCTTAACCTGAATATCCTGACCCTGTGTAGGACTCGTATGTGCTGGACTACTTCAAGAACATGAGTGAGTACCTTCACACGGGGCCTCCGGTCTACTTTGTGGTGGAGGAGGGTCACGACTACCGCACTTTGGAGGGCCAGAACACCGTGTGTGGCGGGGTGGGTTGCAACAACGACTCCCTAGTCCAGCAGGTCTACACTGCCTCGCTCATGAGCAACTAGTGAGTAGGACACACACACACACACACACACTCACTCACTCACTCACTCACAGACACCCTTTGGACTGCATGTTGAAATCAGTAGTTTGAACTTAAAGGGGTCAAATTGAGTTATTTGAACTCTTGATATGACTGTGCCAAACTCCTCCAATGCCTGTTTGTCTTATTCGTCAACTATGCCCGTAGTCGTTGTGTCTATAGAAAAGTCTAGGTTATTTCCTGTTTTTTGTTTTCTTATCTAGCACCACCATCGGCTTCAACCCGTCGTCCTGGCTGGACGACTACTTTGATTGGGTGAAGCCTCAGTCGACCTGCTGCCGGTATTACAACTCCTCAGGGGCCTTCTGCAACGCCTCAGGTAAACCATTATCCACTGTGTCAACACACCACTCAGCTCACCCACCCCAAAACTTCCATTCCTTGTGTCCTCGCTCCCTTCTTTAAAAGCATTGGAGTGGCCTGGGTTGGTCCAGTGGTTTAGCACCGTGGCCTACAGTGCACACACATACCCATGTTGGCATGGGTTCGAATCCGGCCTATGCCATCTCCTCCTTAATTTCCTGTCTCTCTCCACTGTCTCTATCCAATAAAAATAAGAATTATAATATAATATACACTCACAGAACATGTAATGGTGTGGGGAATGCTTTCTTGGCACACTTTGGGCCCGTTAATACCAATCAATCATCACTTGAATGCCACAGCCTATTTGAGTATTGTTGCTGACCATGTGCTTCCCTTCATGGCCACAATTTACCCATCTTCTAATGGCTACTTCCAGCATGATAATGCACCATGTCACAAAGCAGAAGTCGTCAAACTGGTTTCATGAACATGACAATGAGTTCAGTGTTCTTCAGTCACCTTATCTGAATCCAAAAGAACACCTTTGGGCTGTGGTAGAACGGGAGATTCACAGGTTGAAAGTCCACCTGAAAGATCTGCAGGAATTGCATGATGCAATCATGTCATCATGGACCAGAATCTCAAAGGAATGTTTCCAACATCTTGTGGAATCAACGCCACGAAGAACTGAGGCTGTTTTGAAAGCAAAGGGAGGCCCTACCCAGTATTAGTATAGTGTTCCTTATAGTGAGTGCTCGGTGAGTGTATATTATATGGAGCTCTGTCGCTATCAGTGTTGTGGAACAGGAGTGAAAAATGCTTACAGACAGTCTGTTTAAACAAGACAAGAAGCAGGGTTCACTCCCGGCTGCATGGGACCATATTATTGCAGCACAGATTTGCTTTTGCTTTGGTGTCGTCAACCAAGTTGTGTCTTTTGAATCTTGATAGAAAGTTGTCACCATTGATTACCCCTCTACCCCACAACCGTGTCACCCAAAGACTCCCAGTACCCGAGGTTACAAAAAATGTCATGAAGATGCAAGTAATGACTCCGTTTATTATATTCTGAAGGGCTTTTTCTTCGTCATTTGTTGTTGTGATGTTTATGTATGTTATGTATGTTTTTTGTTAGTGGTGGATACGTCTTGTGTGCACTGCCGCCCCATGACTCCCAGTGGGAAGATGAGGCCCACAGGAGAGGATTTCATGAAGTTCTTACCCATGTTTCTGTCAGACAACCCCAACGTCAAGTGTGGAAAGGGGTAACGATTTTTCTCGTCTCTCAATGAACGTTTGGATCAGTGTGGAATTGACCGTTGTAACGCGGCCCCAGCTCACTTAGTTCATGACGCATGACAAACCCATGACATTTGCAGTTTTCGCCTTTTTTGCTTTCCTAATTATTCATAATATATTCGATGGCCAGCTTTAGAAAAAAACACATAAAAAGCATGCCTATGAAATAATTAATTTAACTCACTAACTGCCAATGAATTCCAGAACACTCACCGCCTTGTTCCGAGTGTTTTGTGGTATTTACCTAGCAACAATACTTTGACTAGCTACAGAATGAAGCATCATCATTTATGCATTTTTGGCACTCTAGAATATTGACAATTTGGGCGACTTCATTCACCCTTGGCATTAAATGAGTTAAGATGATGACATTGATGGAGTTGTTTCCCTGGTGTTGTTGTGGTGCTCCTCCAGAGGCCATGCGGCATACAGCTCAGCAGTAGACCTGACGGGGGACGCCGTGGGAGCCACCTACTTCATGACTTACCACACCATCCTCAAAGACTCCCCAGACTTCATAGACGCCATGAAGATGGCCCGGGCCCTGGCCAACAACATCACCAGATCCATGGGTCTGGAGGGCAAGGGACACAGAGTCTTCCCCTACAGGTACACTCCTAAGGCTGCGTCCCAATGCTCCACTTCTGCCCACATCAAGCTCTAGCTTGTTTCTTGAGTAAGCAATATGGTGTATATTGTGCCTGGCGTATCAGAGGGCAGGATGGAGCGACTACAGTATTGTCTGTACAGTACCTACCCAATGCTTTTAGATCTAGTGCTTTGGGGTTAAGGGTTATGGGTTGCTTCGGGATCCAGGGAGGGAACGTTGAATGAACGTTGATGTTAGGGTAGGGTCGCTGCCTCCTGAGTCCCTAATTCAGGGTGACTGGCGCCAAGCTGTTCAGTTGTATTGCTCCTCCCAACTCAAAGTTCAGTGACTTTGTTCTGCAAAACACCATAAAAGATGGAAAAGTCGGTCATAGATAAGCACCCATTGCCCTCTTGTACAAGGATGTTTTTTTCATGTTTGACCTGGAATGTTATTGCCACCCCTCTACCCCTCATCCTATGTAGTGTTAGATAGCAAGGGACTATACAATATAATCCCTCTTAAAGGAGTACTTTACAAAAAAATCTATAGCTTGCCAAAAGGATACTTATGACATCCTGGTAGATCAATGAGAAATATACTTGAAAATTATTTTAGAGTAAAGTACTCCTTTTAATAGTTAAGATACTTTGATACTTACTCCACCAGACCAACTGTCACCTGAAAAAGATGGTTGGTTTTAGAAAAATTAAAACACCAGCATGCAATTTTAAACATCATGTAAATTCTAAATCCTTTCCTTTTGCAGCGTCTTCTATGTGTTCTACGAGCAGTACCTGACCATCGCCTACGACACGGCCCTGAACCTGAGCCTGTCCCTGGCGGCCATCTTTGTGGTGTCCACGGTGCTGCTGGGCTTCGAGCTGTGGTCGGCCGTGCTGGTCAGCCTCACCATCGCCATGATCCTGGTCAACATGTTCGGGGTGATGTGGCTGTGGAACATCAGCCTCAACGCCGTGTCGCTGGTCAACCTGGTCATGGTGAGGATGAAACAGTCTGCTTAGAGGCTGTTTTTACATTAGAAGGAGCTTGAAAGACAGTGACATTTTTCCTTCAGGTTGATACATTTTGGGGGTTTTCCTATTTTTTCTAAGCCTGAATATTTTGTACTAATATTTTGATGTGTGTGTGTTGCAGAGCTGCGGGATCTCGGTGGAGTTCTGCAGTCACATTGTGCGGGCCTTCTCCGTCAGTGTGAAGAGCACGCGGGTGGAGCGGGCCGAAGAGGCGCTGGCACACATGGGCAGCTCAGTAAGTCCTCCTCCACCCCACAGACAAGCCAGTGTCACCACAGACAAGCCAGTGTCACCACAGACAAGCCAGTGTCACCACAGACAAGCCAGTGTTCCCAGTCACCACAGACAAGCCAGTGTTCCCAGTCACCACAGACAAGCCAGTGTCACCACAGACAAGCCTGTATCCTCATACAAACTGCATTCAGTTAATAATAGTATGATTTGCTGGAAATTGCATGACTCATTTTATATAACATTACAGTTATTTACAAGATAAAGACATAAAACTATTATTTGCATTCAACCCAGGTGTGCCAATGTCGCCAGCCAGTTATTAAAGTCCCACTAAGTTGAAATGTCAAGATTTAAAACGATTTCCTGTGCTTATCCATGATATTCTGTAACGATTTGAGTCAGAAATGAGGGTGGAGTGGCACATGTTTCTCTGACTGGAACTAATACCACCTTTTCCTTCTGGAATGCACATTTTTACCAAATGAGGAAATGAAACTAGTGCTGGAGTTGTCATAACCCTTTTAAGGTTATGAAAACATGGTTTGTTTGCTTTCAGGTGTTCAGTGGGATCACGCTGACTAAGTTTGGAGGCATCCTGATCCTGGCTTTGTCCAAGTCCCAGATCTTCCAGATTTTCTACTTCCGCATGTACCTGGCCATGGTGCTGCTGGGGGCGACCCACGGGCTCATCTTCCTCCCTGTACTCCTCAGCTACGCAGGTGCACCGCGTTTATCTCTGTCACCAATCAATCAATCAAACTTTAATTATATAGCACATGACTTCAATGCAATGCACAAAAATATGAAAACAGTGAAAATGAGGCACAATGCAGTATGGCAAAAATAGAAAAGTCTTATATTGATATAGTCTTATAGACACCAGAAACATTTCACCTAATTGCTCAAATAGCACACTGACATCATTTTTATAAGCCCACAAAGAGTATGAAGGTGTTTTTTGTTTTTTTAAACACCTATTAGTCGAACTTTACCATTGGAAGAACACAGTCTTATATTTCAAACAGATGTACTGTACATTGTTATATTTTACTGTGCCTCATTTGACCATAGACACATACATGACAATGTTTACTTGACACCGCTACATTCATTTACACTAGGTGACAAAGACTTGAAAATCACCACGCTATTTAACTCACCAACTGACAAAGAATTCCATAACACTCACCACTAAGAGGGCCAAGTGATCTATGTGGTATTTACCTAGCAACAATACTTTGATTGGCTACAAAATGAAGCATCATAATGCATTTTTGGTGAATTAAAGTCACCCGTGGCACTCTAGAATGTTGACAGTTTGGGCGACTTTATTCATCCATGGCAGTAAATGAGTTAACCACCCCTGCCTGTCTTCCTCCTCCCCCAGGACCTTCTTTAAACAAAGCTAAGGTGTTCGCCGCTAACAAGCGCTACGCGGGCACGGAAAGGGAACGCCTCCTCAACTTCTAACGTTGAAGCTCTTACGGGAGCGGGACAATGAACTAACCAGTTGTCTGGGTCGGGAGAGACTGTGTGGGTGTGGGGCATATGCAAATTTCCATGATTACTGACACACTCGCGCCATCACCAACGTCACTACTACTTCTACCCTACAGATGCAACTCAGGAATACACTAGGGACTGCTAGGGGCCTTGTCCAAATCGTCCCTTTATTGCCCCCTGTTGGACTTCAGACACGTTTTCCTCCGGTGCAATTCTGATTCCGTTATATCTACAGTTGGAGCGCCCCCTAAAGGCCCCCTATGCAATAGAGGGATATATTTCCCCCGCATCACATGAAGTAAAGTGTGTGAAAGTAGGAAACGTCACCCACAGCCCCAACAGTTTACAGAAGAAACCCTCTCAGTTCCATATAACAGTCTAAACCAGTCACTGATGTGTTGTTGTTTTTTTGTATTGGATAAAGTAGTGTAAAGAAAGAAGAATGTGGAAAGAAAATGTTGATGATAATATGCAAAAGTTTACCTCTGACATGGCCCTTTTGGAGAGCTATTTGATATGCTACTTATCAGTAATATTCTGTACCGATTACACTGTAATGTAACCAATCATGAAAAAATTATGTTCTAGATAAAATGACCTTGGATGTACCAGGTGTGTCCCACAGTCACTGAAGTGTATACTTGGTTGGATGGGGATTGTTTCACCCATATTGTAAAGAAATATTGTGTGACACAATATCGTCCTAAATAACCTAATACCCCAGTTTGTGAGCACTGATAATTCTTGGAAGCATTCCTTTTGTTACATTATACTAGGCTTGGTTCCCCATTTGGTGCAGTAATGCTTTTTGCTTACAGGAAAGTGCACTGACTACGCATTTGTAGTACCTCAATGTTATACTAAAGTAAATGGTTAAGGGAAATGGATCAAGGCATTAAGCTTGTTGACAATGCTGCATATCGGCACTGGGCAGTGGCATAATGTAATAGTCTTGTAAATGTCTTGAAAACATTTTAACATGTGTAACTTGGTTTTTGAAAAAAAAATTGGTCATTCCAGAATGGATACTCCACTATTTGTATGATGCTTTCTTTTTTAAAATAAATCATCTCTACTAATGTAGATTTTGTATGTTTGATTTTGAAATTACACCACACAATCCATGGCCCAAAATAATCTTTGAACATATGTAAGTGAGGTGGGTGGTGTGTTGAGGAACGTTGCCTGACCTGAAAGCATGCGTTGGCCCCTGAGTTAGATACTGGTCTTTACGTAAAAGCCTAAACGTAAACAACGTAAGAGTCTTGGTTGGTGACTTTTGTAGTTCTACGAAAAGCCCACAGGGTGGCACCAGATAACATTAGTGACTGTTTACTGTTGTGTCTGGGTCTGATTCTTCTGACTGTATAGTCAGTGACCTACTTTTCATCCCTCTGTAAGGCTATAGTCTTTGTTATGCAATATGTCTTTACTTCAGGGGGAATGTGGTCTAACATGATAGGATATAACATTTTAATATTCTTGATGCAAATTTGAAAGCCACTTTTTGTGTTGCATTTCAAAGGGTTGCACTGCTGTGATGCAGGAGAATGTAAATATCCATGTTTTTTTCTTCTATTGTGTGTTTTTTTTTTTTTTAAAACAATCGTGAACAATGTAAATTACACCTTCCCCCAACAGCCCGACTCTCATCTTAAATGTGAATATGCAAACTAGAAATTCCTTGCCAAGCCACAGAAGACCGACCGTGTCCATTTCCTCCTAGTCCAGCGTGTGTCCTGACTTGGCTGGCCTTCCTGTGTTGTTGTCACACAAACCGCCACCTCATGACTTATTCATCCGTCTCTCTCGCAGTGCTGGGGCTGTTCTTTGAATGTACTGGGAGAGAGATTAAAATATTAATTCCCCTTGACTGTGAGTGAGGGAGAGAGGGAGAGAGAGGGGAGGTCTGCTGTTATGTAAGCCTTGTGTGGCTCACCTCTCTCTGGACCCTTACCTGACCCCATGTCTCAATCACGCACTTCGACAGCTGAACCCACAGTTGGCTGGGAGCCACTATACTGTGGTCTAGTTGAACATGACTGTCATGCAGTACAGGTCACAGTACAATTGTCTTTGCTGAAATTCTGAACATGGTTTTCTCTGTCAGTTACTTCCAAGAGATTGCAAATTGTCAAATTAGAACGTCAGTGCAGTGGTCAAATTATAAAGTAATCTGTATGAATGCCAGCTTTCAACTAACTGTAGTCTCCCAGACAAGGTTGAAGGTATTAGAGGATTCTTGTCGGATCAGTTGGGAGTTGGACTTTTTGGCCGAGTTTCTGGCTGTGGCCTCCTCTGTATGCTCTGAATGACCATATCCTTAGATTATTGATCTCTGGGAATGTAATTTATTTTCTTTCTCAGATGAATCACAATGTAATATTTTACAGAAACTGGAAATAATCTAATAAGCCTGGCCTACAATTTGGTTATAGGTGAATTAAATCATTATTTGGGGCACTTGCGCTAGATAGATTGGGAGGTAAAACAGGAATTGCATTAGGAAAACCCTAACCCTCACTTTGGGAATATGTTGAAGGTCATAACCCAAAGCAGCTGACCCCTTCATCTAGAACACAGACTGAACACATTTTACTTCAGCCGGTATGTGAGGTTTTTATTTAACAGCACAAATGGTTCAAGCAGCTATGGTGTCAGTGAGTTCTGCATGTAGGGGCACCAACAAAACATAAACGTTGGAGCAAAATGCACATATTGATTTCCATGACTTATTTCTTGTGCTGAAGGAATTACATACCAAGAGAGCAGCATTACTTTTCTAGAACTTTATTTGAGGCTAAACAGCATTTGTTTACAAATTCTCCATCGACCACAAAAACATAAGCAATGGAGTAACCAGTCCTTGTGGCTTTGGTTATGAAGAGGTTATGATGTTATTTTACTCACACGATCATAATAACGCCGGGGTATATAGAATATTTGATCATTTGAAAATACTTGAAATATCATTGACAGTGGCTTTAGAAGAAAAGCAGAGGTGTGGGATGAAAATGCAAGTCATTTAAGCAGATTATGTAAATGTTCCACGAGCACAGAGGGTGTTCAGTACCAGTTGTGTGCAGGCACGTACATTACTAATTACTGATTGCATTGCACACGTTAGAGGTTATCCTTGGTTTTAAAACACCAGTATTTATTTTTTGGCCACTAAAGAAGCATTTCATTGTGAAATAATATAGAGATTAAGCTGGTAACAAACAAACTTATATCATATGGGGAGGGACACCTCGCTTGAAATATACGCTGCCATGTTGCCTTTATAATGCTGTGTAAATGACTTACACTTTCCACAACACCCAGTGAATCACATGACGGCAGGCGTGTCAGGGCAAACACATACTGTACATATAGGACGGCCCCCTGTTGTGTTACCATCGGGATTCCAAAGCAAATTCCACACCTTTCTGCCTCCGAAAACTAATTTGTCAGAGTACGCACATATTCCTGTCAACGCTTTTCTCCCCAACTCACTACCATTGTCCTTGGACTCACTTTAGCCACTGTATTTTCCGGTTGAAATGTTGGCCTGAGTGATTTTAAAGGGCTTATCAATAAATAAGCACAAGAGGCATTTAATGCCCTGTTTGGCGTCACTGGTTTTCTGTTACGGTGGAGTCAGTTGTCACCAAAATAGACTCTTAGCTTGGAACAAAGGGATTAAATAGCCGTCTCAAACATGGTGCTAGGATCAGATTCACTGACCAGGGGTGCATCTTGATAATACGGTGTTTGTACTGCACTCTCCTTGTTTCCTTTGCTGCCTTTTACTGACCTGAAAACACAAAAGAGCTTTAAAGTGTCTCTCCACTGCTTCTATTTCCCCAAAAAAGGATTCATATGAAATGTCATTGAGTGATACGTTTTATTTTATTTTATTCATCATTTGGTATTTTAAAACAGCTTTTGTGTTCATCTATTTTTCTTCGTGTGGCCTTGTTCCATACCTGAACTTGTTGATGTTCTGGCCATGATCTTGAACAAATCAGAGACGGTTTCAATGCACAGATACATTAAGCAATATGGTGGATAATAATATCCTGTCAACAATTTACTTAACTCAGTCCAGTTTTGTCACATTGGAGGTAAGCAGAGGATCCACTTCAGAATTTGGAGATGCGCCCCAGGGCTGTATTCAGTGAGAACATTCGCTACGTTGCAGATACTACTGAAATGTGATGTATAGAGCTGACATGACCTCTTATTCTTGACAGACACTCATACCTGTTCTACACAATATCGATAGAAATGTAACGTATAGAGCTGAGCTGTCATTAGCACATATTTTAACAGATATGTGCTAATGGCTCTGTGGCTCATTTGGTAGAGCATGGCGCTAGCAACGCTTAGGTTGTGGGTTCGATTCCCGCTGGGACCATATATACTGAAATGGATGCACTCACTGCAATGTAAGTCGCTTTGGATAAAAGCGTCAGCTAAATGGCATATATAAAATCATTTCTGTTCTATAAAATGCAGTTCTACCTGAACGTTTCGTAGCATTGCACCTGTCTTGGAACAGGCCCTAGATGAACAGTCAACCTAAGGTGTTCCACTTTCAAACAGCCTGTGCTGCCCCCAGCCTCTCCTCCATGGTGTATTGGGGAGGTCGTGACTGCAAAAAGAAATGTCTCCATTTCAAATGGATAATAGTTCAATGAACCAGGGACAAAAGCCACTGACAGCAACAACACACCACACCCCACTAAGCCAGACATCTGTCACACCATCCCACCACTTCCTTGTTTACAAACCACGCCATAACGGTGGACAGGGTCTGACCCGGAGAAAAGCCCTGAGTCACAGCATCAGGAGGGGGAAGGGTGGGGGGGCAAACTGCCGTTTCAGCCAAATGTTGTTATTTTAAAAGGAGGGGCAATAGACGAGGGGGCTTGCCCCAAACGATGGCACACATATTTTCCCACAATGAGGCTCGCTGATGTGTGAGCGGACCCCAGGAAGGACTGTCAATAGCCCCCTTTATGAGGGTCCGAGAGGGGAATTAGCCCGTCAATGGGGTGGACTAAGCCACGTATGGCGCGTGTCCATGCTCAGGGCCCTGGCCTGTTTGTTTTGGTGGCAGCACGAGACTGGCGTGACAGCCGGCCTTGTTTACCTTGGATTTGTGTCAGGCCCTGGGGAGCGGTTCCCTCCCTCCCGCTCTCCATGAGAAACTGTCCTCTCAGATTGCATCAGAGTCAGAGTCAAAGGGCACAACACACACCCCCCCTGTGCTCCTAGTCCAGCACGCCCTCCCAAGTCACACTGGATTTAGTGTCTTTGTGACACTTCCGTTGAGAAGGATGTGATGCTAACTGTATTGTTCGTCGTCTAATAAACAACATGTCAGTACTATAGTAAACTCTTTTAAGTGAGACATTGGAAAGTTGAGAAAAGTCTCTTGCTTGAGTTGTGAAGACAAGGGATATTTGTAGTGAGAATTGTAACGTTCGCTACCGTGCATTGCAGACAGCAAGAACATTTTTTGGGAATGCCGCCAGATGATATCGTATGTAATAGTATAAGTGTATCACTTTAGTATGATCTGCAGAAGGATTAAGTTCTAAAAAAAATAAGTAAGGTCACTCCACAGATTCAGATCTTGTTTTTTATTGAACAAACAAAGCAGTATATTTACAAACGTACACACGTGGATTTGAGTGTCGACCATGAGCTTCCTTGCAAAGCCTAAAGTGTTTGTTCTACAGCAAAATCTTTGGGCTTCCCAAAAGAAACAGAAACTGTCTCCCAACAGCATTTCACCCTGAATCAGCACTAGCCATCTCTTTGGATTACAATTTGATAATCAAGTGATGAAGTCAAATCATATCAATCTTCGACAACCCTCTTGAGCACCATTCAATACAACAATTTTTTTGCACAAAAGGCTACAAGCTCTTTCCTGATTCAAACTCAAAATACTTTATGGTGATTCAGAGACATTGTCTACGTTTACTGAATACGTATCCATGTTTCTTGCTAACACTAATTCAGTCTCAATTTATATTTTTCATATCAAAGTTTATATAATACTATTCAGATTGTGACTTTCAGGCCCAACATTAAGAGCTTATATTATACACAGTACACACACATTTCAGTGGGTCATTTTGGAATTACTTCTGGGTCTCGGAGAGATGATGAACAAGTTGTCGTGATAGACAAGAAAAAGATTTTTTTGATCATCGACTCTGGTCCAACAAGGATATTAGATGCAAATTTTCTTGCAAAAAAAGTTTGAATTATGTAATAAAGTAAAATCACCAGAGAAAGATTAAAAGACAAAACTATGAGTCTTCTGTGATCAAGAAAAACTTGTTAACACTGCTATGATGTCGCAATGATCGCATATCATAACATATCAAAAGGTGACCTTCCATTTGTGATATTTAACGTGAACCACTCATCCATAAAAACAGCACAATAACATTGTGACATCACATTCAGGTCACTGGTCATCATGCCATTGTTGGAATTATGATGATAATTCAAGTTAAGTTTTAATATCTAATCTTTACCAATGGTCAGTGGCACCATGCCCTCACAACAGCTTTCCACCCCCACCAGTATAGCACAACAAACGTGCTGATAATACACTCTAACATAGAGCACAAGAGACTACACACTGATAAGAGTGGGTCCATTCATCAAAGGTCCAAAGCAAGCAATTATCAGGTAGAAAAGAGTGGAGAGTACTTAAATGTACTGAATATATAAAATTCCAATAAATCAGTGAATACTTGCAATCGGAAAGTAGTGTTGATTAATTGTCATGCTGATAGCGGATTGGTGGCTAGAAAATTGTGTATTAGTGATGAGGAAATCAACAGGCCCATTGAAATCAACTTGTCTTCTGTGGTTTGCATCAACTCAGCTTATTCCGAATCAATTTCTTAACCCCACCCAGTCTCAGAAAAATGGCCTCCATGTCTGCAATATTCAAAAAGTGCACTTCTAGTGAGGAGAGACGGGAAAACTTTTCAAAAGCACAAGTCACTGTGAGAGATAACAGTCCTGTCAAAATCAGCCACACAAGGGCCGTGTTCCATTCTTATGAAGATCAGAAGGCAACATGCCAAGGAATACAAAAAGAATTGCTAGTTCTGAACAACACCTTCAGCCACTGTGGGGCTAGCAGTTCATCTGTAAGACGAGGAACCAAGAATGAGAGTTCTCAGAAAAGAAAGATGGTGAAAAATACAACAATCACAAAGCACTTCTTTGCTTTGACTAAAAACACCCCCAGACTCAAACAAAAACCTTTATCTTCTAAGGCCTTCACTTGCACCCCTCTTTAACCAGAAAGATGGTGTGAAACCTCACAGAAAAAGTGGAGGATATGAACAAAACTGTGGAAAAACTAACAAGCCTAAGAAGGGGGGAATGCTAGGGGAATGTAAAGAATCAAATAAAATGGGGGAGGTCGGACAACCCCTTTCAGTTTGTCTGTCCAAGCTGTATTGTCAAAGAATATAGTAGTAAAATGTCGAAGAATACGTGTCTGGAAAATACTTGTCACTTTGGCTGATTTCAAGTAACTGAAGAATGGTGATGAACACTGCCTGCAAAGGAGTGATGGGATTCCAGTTCCATGACCATGGAGCAGGCTGCAGAACCGCAGACCAGTCTGTCAGTGGGGAAGTGAAGAGTGGGGCGGCGGTGGGGGTCCCCAGGATCAGGAGGAAAGGTGATGGTCCCCAGGATCAGGAGGAGAGCATGGGGGTCCCCAGGATCAGGATGAGAACGTGGTGGTGGGGGTCCCCAGGATCAGGAGGAGGGCGTAGAGGTGGGGGTCCCCAGGATCAGGATGAGAACGTGGTGGTGGGGGTCCCCAGGATCAGGAGGAGGGCGTGGAGGTGGGGGTCCCCAGGATCAGGAGGAGAGCGTGGTGGTGGAGGTCCCCAGGATCAGGAGGAGAACATGGGGGTCCGTCCTCCTGACGGGTCACTAATGCTAGGAGGTCTGCAGCAAGCGTCTGTAGTGGGGCATGACCTCGTGCTCTGGGAGGTGCAGGTTGAACTCCAGGGCCACCAACACTGGGAACTCAAAGGCTATCAGCTCCCGTCGGTTCACCCGAAACCTCTCCTCCAGTTTCTACACAAAAAAAACAAAACAGAAATGCATGATGTGGTTTGATGTACAGCAGACCTGGATCATATACAAATGATGACTACTTGGTGTGCTTGGTTAAGCATGCGAGTTGTGTCATGGTAAACTAAATTAACCGCAGAGTAATTTTTGGGAAAATATTTGACATTTAAGGGAATTTTTCTGTGTATGAAGCTTTCATACTGTAGATACTCAGCAAAAGTCCATGCGAGGTTGAAGGTGAGGACACTTACGTCTATGAGGAGCTTGACCTCATGCTTCTTAAGGTCTCCACCGATCTTGGCGGCGAGGAGGACGCAGACCCCGGCGCAGAGTTTGCGGTTCTGCTTGTTGAGCTTCCCCTGGAGCACCAGCTTCTCAAAGTACACAAAAGCCATGGCCACCGTGGGCTCCTCATAGCCACACTCCTCCTGAGCCAGCTTACGGATCTCCCTCTTCAGACTGGAGGGGGGAGACCAACACAATAAGATCTGATGCTTAAGTTACATTATGGATGATTTTCACTCTGGGGGTGCTCTTCAGCCAAGAGGGGTCCTCCAAACAGTGAGAAATAATGTCCAGACATGATATGAGGTGATTTGGCTACTAATTTCAAGCTCTTTTTCTGTTCCCCAATCACTCCCAAGTTAGAGCAGCTACTTGCTATTAGTAGTTGCTATTTAAACAACTCTGAACCATGGATGACTGTTTCTCTTGGCCCATAGACTACTTTTAGGATGAGGAACCATCTGACTGTCTATAAAGGTGTAAAATAGTAAACGATCACTTGAAGTTGTTTGCCCATCCTAAAATGTACTGAAATATGTACTACTAAGGTTGAAATACTGGACCTCCCGGCTATAATCCCCTTTCTATAGTTGTTTTCCTTCTACTTCTTCATGTGTTTGTCCAAACACTTCTGTCATACTGGAGGGGGAGTTGTGTACCAAGTCAACGGGAGGGATATTTGCCTCTATCCTTCACTGTGCTTGGAATGCAAGCTAGGTAGCAATCCAAAGGAAACTCGGTCAATTTGTGTAAAATAGTATGTGCTTTTAGTCCTGCATGTTGTCTCTCTATCGTCACTTGGATCAAATAAATCTTCAGTGCCCCTGTCCCCTGCTCCTCTCGTCCAATGGTATGATCTGCCTGTACGTCACTCCCTTCCACAAAACATTTCAAAGTTTCTGCAATTGCTAATCAAACTTGCTGTGTCAGAATTCAATGTCGTTTCTCGAGGAAGCTACATGTTCTATTTAGGTCAATATGCATGTCATATATTTGGTTGCGACTCCTGAGTGCAAATTACTTATTGGACCCTTAAATGCTTTTTACTAATTGATAGCCTTACCTCCTTATTTTGCTGAGAGTGAGCCGTATATGGGGGAACTTTTCCTTGAAAGTCTCGTTCATGTCCTTCTTGAGGTCTGAGGGCTTGACATACTCGATGACGGTGGTCTGAAAGGGAGATGACAACACTGGTGTCAGACAAACACAGAGAGGCATCAGTCTCACTGTGGAAGGTAACCGATCTTCATAGACAGTTTTGGGTTCCATTGTCTCACTCAAAGGGTGGTTAAGTGTCAGGGCGGAAGGGATTCGAGTCAGGTGACACTGCCAAGCACTGGTTCCATGAAAGCAGACAATACATGAGTACTGCACGTTTATAGTTCCTTACATTTCAATCGCTCATGAGGTTTACTGACTTAAATGGATCAGAGCAATGTAACTTCTGACAGATATACAGCAACGGTGTAGTTGCAACTGTGTAACTGATCATAACATATTGTAACAACAATGATCTGCGTCAGGAAATTCTCTAACATTTCTGTTAGAGACTGGTAAAATATTTGTAGTGGAAATGTATTTTTGGACCTCTGGCATCTACCCACCATCCCACTTTAAAACAGGCCAATAGATATTTGTTACAATACTTAACTTGGACTACTGGAGTCAACTTGTGAGGGGGAACATCTCTAACTGAATGGAACCTCATTCATAAGTATTCCCCTTGATTCTGATGTACTTGTGTTACACGATTAGTAGCTCATGCCAGTTGGTTGCCCGTAGCAACCCCCCCCACACTTTTTTTTTATTGTCTTTGTTTCACACAGGTGTTTCAACACACTTGAAATAAAGTTTGATTTGACTTCAACTCCTAGTACTTGTACGACTCGAAAGATCAGTTCATCAGTTCTAACCCCAACCCTAACCCTTAACACAACAATTATAGAGTGAAATGTTCAGAATTTACTGGTCACATTCCTCAACTGAACACAATAGCTTTTGTTTTGAGAGGCTGGGTTTCACAATGTTAGGAAGAGAAGAAAAAAAAATCATCTGGCCTTGACCATTTGAACAACTTCAAGTCTGCGTACTCGGATGACAAATACAGAGCCTAATGGAGAATGAAGTGGGAGGCTGTTGTTCTTTTGAACACGGTAAAACAAACAAACGCTCCTTTCCGAACACAAGGAAGTGATTTACACAGCAGCCACTGGAGCAAAGAGAGAAACACAACACTGACTGTTATGATGAAGTGACTGTTTAGAAAAGCTGCTGTGCAGACAGTGGTTGTGTTCACACAGTCTCCAGTGGGAGTGGGACCAGAGCCAGGACAAGGGCCAGTGACCTTTCCCATTGTAATGGCCAGATGGAATCTTTTGGCATGCAGCGAGTACAGTTGATGTGTTGAGGGGGTATACCAAAAAACACAGGGTGGAAAACAACTGAATTATTTTCAATACAAATATTTTAGACAATTTTTATTTCATTGACACAACCAGGAAAAACAAATAACATATCACATGACTGCATATAATCTTGGAACCCAGAGATTTACTTAAGCTAATTTTTATAGACGATTGCAACCGATGAGTCTCACACTGAAAGACAAATTCTCCACACCACGTTGTCTTGATGCAATGTACACTGCACGGGTAGACCCAATGGTAGCTCTCACTGGGCAATGCGACCGAGCCCCCTCTCACCCTCCCCTACTGTTTGTTCACTGCCAGGACAACGGCAGAAATGGCGCTAGCCATGAAATAGCAAGAACTTGCAGCTGTAAACATAGCTTCCTTATGCACAGAGAAAAAGGTGAAAAACATAAAAGGAAATTTAGACATGATAGCCAGCAGGGGCTCACTTTTCTTCAAAAAGAGCCAGAGCTCCACAAGTTGTTCCTTCATTTGGGGTTCCTACCCCAGAATTGTATTGAATAGAATATTATGTAGCCTATTCTTTTCTATAGGTAGGCCTATGGTATGGGCCCAAAAGCAACTTGCACGTTTGCCATTGTTTACAGCATCCTGGATTCCCATTGGTTGACTTTCTTGTATCGCCCTGTAGCACAGAAGTGGAAGAGAGCCGACAAAGAAGATTCTGACTGTCAAATCAGACGTAACCGTGTCGTTGACCAACTCGCACTGCGTCAGTCAAGGCATGAAGTTCACCGCAGACGATCCGCGTTTACAGCCGATGTGTAATGTTGTGAGAACGTGGCTTGTGGTAAATTTGTGTCTGAGACCGCGTAGTGTCTGCCAATCTTCAGTGAGACGAGATTGCATACACATGAACAGGAAATTCAAGACCAATAGTTGCTCCGTTCATGACCAATTCCCATTGCGCTCTTAAGGAGACAACACTGTAAATGACAAGAGAATACAAATATCCCTGGATGGAGCACAATATAGATAAGTAGGGCTGACATAGACAAAGAGGTCTGTCTCTCACCATGTAGGAGGGGAAGATGAGGACCCTTTTGTGCTTCCCACACGGCCATTGGGGGTCATCCAGCAGGTTGGGGTCATACTCCCGGAAGTCCCCCAGATCATTCCCTGGGAGGAACAGGACAGGACATTATGTCACGAGTAAACATTGGGTAAACAAACATCTTTTTCACTCACTGCAATATAACTACGTCCTCCATCGTGAATGTGTACGCAAAACATAGAATTCAATCAAATGAAACTGAGGATTTTCAGCATGGAGGCTCATGCGTAGGAGAGAGGGATAGACTCATTTTGTTCTAGTCTCATTCTGATACACATTGCTTAAGCGCTAAAATATCCAGATGAGGAAAAATAAGCGACTAGTGTCACTACACACAGGGTCGACTCGGCTGGCTTGGCTTATATATCCTTTCACATTTTCTTCTCCAGCACAGTTACAGCAACTATGGCGGATGCGTAACCAGCACAGCCCAGTACAGCTTAGCTTGGCACGGTTTGGCCTTGTGGTGTGAACAAGGGTTAAAGCTCTCTCCAGAATAGACACTCTACACAAACCGAGCCATGTCAATGCTGTACTCCTAATCTCCACAGACTGGTCCAAACACTGCTGCTGACCTGTGTCAATGCTACTCTGGTTGCTGTTGGCACGGCCCAGGCTGAGGCTGCGGTGGCTGGCGTTGCGTGACTGAGAGAAGGAGGAGGTGGAGTCGATGGTGTTCCTACGACCGCCCAGGGCGTTGGTGGGGTACAGGAGCTGGGTGTAGGACACCGTCTGTGGACATACGAGTGCGAGCGCACGAGCACACGAGCACACGAACACACGAACACACACCTTAACAACAAATAGGTAGAGGGAGGACACTGGTCTTCCTTATTTAAAGACTTTGTAAGTGGTTACAGGAACCTCATATATAGCAGACCTGGGCCAAATGCATATGTCAAACACTTCAAAGCATCGTTTGAGGTGTGCTTGATTTAGCAAGGAGTTTGCACTTTTGTCGACTATTCCATTTGTTCAATTGTTCAATCTATCAAGTAGAAAGTATTTGATTATCTTTTTGACCCAGGCCTGGATAGAAGACACCTTGTCGCTCACCTTTCCGTCGGCCCCCAGCTCCACGCCCTCCAGCCCGATCACCATCTCCTTGGCACTGACGCCACCAGAGGGGTGTCGCTGGCGCCCGCTCTCCAGCTTCACATCCCTGCCAGGGCACAAGACCTTTAGAACGTTCCCTTAAAAAATATATACGTCCCTCCATCTGTTGTCTGCCTCTATCACACAGTCAAACATGCTTGTTACTGTTATATGCACTCATCCATTAGATCCTGTAATGGTCTGTCTCTTTCGGTGGGTGTTAGAGCAATTCAGCAGTCAAATACACCCTGATGGGGGAAACTTGGAGTAGGGGTTCATACAGACGTACAGTGGCATTCCGCTGAGTGGGGTTAATAGAATGCTAGCAGATGCAGCTCAGACGTTGCATCACCAATACTCGGAATGTCAAATGACTGTGGTAGATTTCCAAAGGGTCACGTGCCTGACCGAAGTACGAAAGATAGACCTATAACATTGCTGTAACTGTGTCAGTAGACCAGATAGATATTTACTCCAAATAGCAATTTTAGGTTCCAGGTTTGCTTGTAGAACCAACAACTACTCAAAGTGTTTTGACTAACGATTATTGAGATAAACAGGAAACTCTGAAGTGAGATCCCCATTCCACAGGCATCAGACAAGGAATATGAGATGACAGAGAAAAAGCAACAAAGCTTTCCAGGAGAAAAAAGCTTTTCCTTTAGCAAACTAGAAAGGACAAGGGGTTCCAGTCTGTCAAAGGATGAAAACGAAGAGGAAAATGAAGCAGAATGTCATGTCATGTCACTGAGGTATCAATTTAAAACGAGCGTGGGGGCAAATGTGGCAGAGAACACTTCAAACTTTTCAGTTTTAGTCAGCATGCGTTTGAGCGAAAGCAACTGAATTTAAATGTGTCTGAATTCAAAATGCTTTGACTAACAATTATCTAGATTTGCAAGAAACTCAGATGACTGAAACGTTGGAATAGGAAATATAAACTATCCACTTTCAACATTTAAGGACGCAGGAGTAGAAATGAGACTCCTACTAGAAAAAGGAATGTGGAATTGGACCAGGGTAGGTTACTTAAGAGAAGCCAACAGCATTCAAGTGCTGTAATGCCCCAGAGCCCTAAGCTAATTAGCTAAATAATCGAATTGCTAAGTTATTATGGATACTGCGGTGAATCAATAAATGTAATTGGGGCAGGAAAGAAAGGAATGAAAGAACAAAAACCACTCCAGCTTATTCTAGGTCCATCTCTCACACATGATTTCAGATATGATTATGTTTGATGGCCCAATATACTGTGCTGAAATAGAGATGGCATCAGAATTTTAGCTGGGGCAATTTTTGACAGTCGATAATGTGCATTTTGCAGCAACTACACTCGCCACAGCCAAGCACTTGACTGTCAACTGTCAATTAGCAACAGTGGGCAGTCAGGAATGGAGCTACTGATATCGCTAGGCTTATTAACCCTTAACCCCACATTGTACGGCTGGCTTTGGAGACTATGCCACCAAAATTAGTCTATCATACTCCTTAGTAAGCCCTGGTATTGTTCCGTCTCTCTGTCCATTGTATTCTCTGTTGTTTATCAGTTCTTTTTCTCTTTCACTTCCTCCAAAACAAGCCATTGCACGTGCCACGAGGGGCTTCAGAACCAAGGTCAGACTCGTGGGTTTCCCCAACCAACCAGCTGGGAGTCCTGAGGCATTCAGAAGTACCATGGGTTCTCATAACCGCCTTGTGTTGCTTGCAATAAGAAAGAAAACAACAGCCTACCGATAAGCCAGTCTGTTTTCTTACAAACTCCAAGAAATGTAATCTCTGGCCTTCACGAGGGGATCAACAAAACTGTCAACAAACTGCGATATGTATACCCCAAACAGACATGACAAATGCTACTGCATGGGGTCATTTGGTTTAATTAAAAAATGTTGTGTAATACATGACAATTGCAGAAAGCCCATGCAAAGTGAGAGTGCAAGTGCCGAGACAAAGCATGCTATAGAATCAAGAACTTCAGGGAAGGTGCAGCCATATGATAAGAGCAAAGCCAGAGAAAGTTGCAACGGGCAAAACTGTCTTGTAGAACATAATAAAACTTAATATCTCCTCAAGAGGTAAATTAATTCAGCCAACAACAACGTAGAGTAGGTCTAAGCTAACATTACACAAATGGATACAAGCTTTTAATGGACTCAATTAATTATTTTTACTTGGTTAATTTAGTAGACTGCTCATTCATCTCTTTTCCGATCTTTAAAAAAAAAAAAAAAAAAATGCATCCACCAAAACCAACGCTTCCCAATGTTAAACCAGTTATTGTAGGAGAATATATCCACAAAGACAAAGGGATGAGAGAACGAAGGGAAAGAGGGTACGAAGGTTGGAAAAATGGAAGTTGGCATGCTGTAGAATACATACCCTGCTTGGCTACAATCTCGATAGGGCAGGACAGAAAATACACTATAGAAGGATCTTCTGCCACTGATAAGGACTATCCTATGAAAACAAAATGATAAATAAGCTAATTAACAATTATTTGTCAAAAAAAGATCTACAGGTTAAGGTAAAGAAAAGTAAACAATTAAGATTTAGAGAACAAAATTGAAATAGTGTGTTTTAATATGTGTAGTGTGTGTATATATTATGAGTGTATTATGTCTTTATTATGTCTTCAGGTGTAGTAGTGTAGTATGTAGTCAGTGGTTTGGGGCAAAAATGATGCATTTTTGTAAAGAGATCTTTTGAAATCCAGCCACACTTCAAAACTAGAACGCCAGCTGCACAAGGGGGTAAAAAATCCTTTCAATGATGAAATATAGTTAACCACTGCATATAACTTGGGTTGTTTTCGCATCACTCTGACTGAGGCTCACCAAAATGCACACCAAAACAGCTCAATAGCAACTGGGTCGCTGTTGACTCCACCACTGCCCGTGTTAGTAGAGTCATTGAGTAATTGCTAAATAGTGCAGAAAAATTATGCACTGATTTACACCAACTGGGTTCCAACATACCATCAGAGTCAGAGCTGAACAGATCTATAGCAAAGTCACTTGGCAGAATTTTGGCAATTCCTTATATGGCACACTGACCAGCTAAACAAGACTTAAGAATTCAGCCATCTTCTAAAACTGGATGAGAAGAGATTATGAAGAGCTACTATACTTGACTCAGCAAATATAGTGTGATGTAGACAGAATATGTCATGATGTCCTACCATCACAATCGCCTTTACTCTTTCTCCCCCCAGCCATAAAAGGCTTTCTAATCCAGCCAATCAGATACCTGTCAAGACCAATATTTAATCAACAACTCCATCAAAGGAAACGGTTGCTATTCAGTACACTCAAGAGTCAAAGGCTAAGGTCTCAAATAGAGCTCAATCATCCAGCCAATTGAACGGTCTTTTAGACCCCCCGAGAATTCCTTTAGACTCCAGTAATGTCAATGTCGTAAAAGACAACAATAGTCATGACTATAAGTGAGAAACTGTTGCAGTCTACAAAATATCCTACATTTCGTTAGGCCTTTTATCAAACAAATCATCTCGGATTTTTGAGTGAACCTGCATGCATCATTGTTTATAAAAGTGAGAAAGTGTGATGTGTTCTGTGATTTAAATGGTGTGGTTCTAGATTTACAACTTAAACAAAATACAAGTTGATTATTTCAGTGAGAATGAACCAGATTCCCAATAAAAATGCACTCCTCTTCATATATTGATTTAATGTCAATAACATTTTACTCGAAAGCAACAAAAGAAAGCATCTCTTTTCCAAGATGTTGAATTTTGTAATCAGAGATAGTTAAACTACAGTGCATTCGTTGGGGGAATCCTGCCATTTTCAAGTGAAGGTTTGTATTGACTATTGAACTAGGAATGGGTTGCTGCCATTCATACCTTCCGTTGCGCATATCATGTTGCCTCATGTTCTTAATGAAGTGAACCTTCTTGAAGCTCTTTGGTCGGGGTGAACCTGATAGGGTTCGGCATCTAAACACAGCACATTCAAGACACATCGATCAAGTATATGATTGTCACATTAAACAAATGTGCCAGACAGACACAATACAGCAAGATCAATGCCCCCCCACACCCCCACCCCCAAGACATAAAACTGCACAAGAAAAAAATTTAACAGAGGAAAAATCTGTGCCATTATCAAACAAAAGACTCAGCGTTAAGGCCATAGAACTGGAGTATAAGCAAACAAAAGAACTGCCTCAAGGTGATTGAGGCCTCAAGGCTGCCTCAGAATTGTGCAGGGACAGCTGTCGTCATACAGTACCTGCGTAGAGGAGCGTTCTCCTCAATGTCCTCCAGAGTCTCCAGTGAGGAGCGCTGAGAGATGAGCCTCCGTCTGGAGGGGAAGGACAGAGGAGACAACAATCAGGGGGGACAACAATTAGGATGTGATCACTATAAAGGAGGATCATAAGTACAGTATGAACCAACCACCCATTCTTCTGCTATAGAGCTCTAAAGTAGGGACCTTGAAAAGAGGGAGCATTGGACCCAACAAACATTTGGCATGGCAAGACATTGGCAAAATGTGAGTGTCATTGCCTTTTAAATCGGAGGCTTACCATAACAGAAAACAATATAATGTACTGTAAGATGTGATGATGCAATACAAGTTATGGGCGTTATAGTCTTAATCATGGGTTTTCACAAAGAGGACATATAGTTTACCGACCTATTCCTAAACGCATTCCTTTTCAAAGTTTATCGTGGTATAATTCACAGAACTAATACTTTGTTTCTCTCAGAACAGTGATCACAATTTTTCTTCCCATACTCACCTCCTTTGTTAGAATAGGTGATTGAACAACTTTTCACACCGACACACTAACAATGTTTATTTCGTTTAGCAAATCATTTAGGTTTTTGAACAGCAGAGATCATCCAAGACATTTCTCTTCATATTTCTAGTGAATGAGTAAACTTCATCTCATGGTCCGGTCCATGTGCCTCTGAGGGTTGAATCATAGTTAACGCCGTTATGGCTGCGTGCCGCCTCTTCAGGCTCAGTGGTTTATTTACAAAGCCAAGCTGTTAATCTCTCAATCAACTAATCACTGACATCAACATTGTGCAGGTTGCTGTGTTCAATGATCACTTTTGTGTTCTGACCAGCCTTTATGAGAGATCATGGAGAATGTTCTAGAATCAGGCACTGGTTGATAAGCGGATAAGGCATTGGCTCTGAAAGTACTTCACATAACACTGTTGTTGCATGGCTAACCGGGTAAAATCTATTAGCCTGCTGTTATAATCAGCTGCCAGTTTCAGAAAACAGGACTACGTATGAGATTTATTCAAACTCAGCAAGAAATGTCATCTGTGTTACTACTGTCCACGTGACCTCTTCAACATAAGAACGTCAAAACCATGCATGTGCCATCTTGCTGCACCAAATGTGTAGTACAGCATAATAAACATAACTTGATGACACTAGACTTGATATGTCCCCTCTTCAATGGCCAATTCAGCAACAGCTGATCAGAGTGTACCGGGCCCCTGGGGCTAGTTTATCAACAAAAAACAGATTAACCCAAGACGACTGTCCTAAAAGACGTCCCAAGGGTAAACCAATAGAGGTTGATTAAACATTGTATAGCCCATCATAAAGGTGAATTGAGAGGTTTGAAAAAGCCAAAAACAGAACATTTGAAATGTGCAACCATGGAACATCAAGCTCTGAGGTGCACAAGGAATGGTAAACAACAGGTGAGATCAACGGGAGCCAGACGCCAACACCACTGGAGGGATGGTGTTCTCATAACACCTTGAGTGACCTCTGTTTGAAGGTCACACCGAGATGGATCAGGTCATTCATGGCCAGGCCTATGACATCTTCCAGTAAATATCCTGAGTGATGTGTGGGGATAGTAGAGAAGGAGCCATCATACAGTTACAAACATAGCAGTGACCATGACCTCATTTCAGGTACTATCGGCAAATTGCTTTTTCGTCAACTCCATCACAGAGAGCCTAGTGTGCAATGTCTCAGAGTAGAGATCAATTGTGTTTGAGGCAATTCTTCTTTTCTATAATGCTTGGGTAAAATGTAATTCTTTATTTCACTTCTTAATTGAGTTATTTTGTACAAATCTAACGACCCTCTGAAAAAACCCTGTTGGCATCAAGATCAGTTTCAAAGTTCAACCGGACAGGAGGACTTTGATCAAGCTGTGTTAAATGAACAACGGCAGGACGTGGTTTTTGGCAAATTATGTGTTCCACACCAGTATAAACACTGGAAACAATAACACTGACCAGACCACTCATTCACTTCAGACATAACCACTGACGCTAAGAAGCTACTGATGTTAAACTGGGTTCATCAACTTCAATCCAAAGGCAGCGGTTTGACATTAACAAGGACTGGTCAGAAGCTTCAAAGAGACCACAAGAAACATCATTTTATCACCTTCGACACTGAGAAAAAAACAATGAGCATCTGTGAGACTGTGTTTTAAGCACAGTTCACAACGCATCATGCAAAGGAAAGTCGATGACATTATCAGAATCTTTACAGTTACCTATGGGACATTCCAAAACAATCCATATGAAACCTGGCCAATATGCTTCCCACTTTAGACTAAGGAGTTGTATTGCACCACACAGAACTGGATTTTAAACTGTTTCACACGCACACCCATTGGCAGCCTGCCATGGACATTGTCTTCCGTTCCACTGGTGAGTAACTGAGTGGAAATAAATCTAATGTTCTAGGCTTCAACTCACAATTATAGGCCAGGCCAATTATTTTGGGTAGAATCCAATCAACATAGCCTATTCTCAGTCTCCTCTGTCCTTTTCCTCCAACACATATACGACAATGGTACAATAACAGTGAATTCTTTCTTTGTAGACCTGAGAAGGGTGCAACAACAGAAATGGTGTTGGAGGAGACATTGAATGTGGTAAGCTGCCCTGGTGACTTGACATAAAAACCATACTATACACCACACCACACACCATTCCCTACACACCACACCACACACCATCCCCTACACACCACACACACACACACCATCCCCTACACACCATTCCCTACACACCACACCCACACACACCATCCCCTACACACCATCCCCTACACACCATCCCCTACACACCATCCCCTACACACCACACCACACACCATCCCCTACACACCACACACACACACACCATCCCCTACACACCATTCCCTATGTACCCCACCACACACCATCCCATGAAGGAGCAACATGAGTTGTTTAGGGTGAGCCGTAGAGCGACTAGCCTTGTGGAACTTGAACTAACACACTTCCAGTTCTATTTTGGAACAAGCTTCCTTTATCCATCTCTTATCTTAGTCACTACATATGGTTTTGATTATGGTGAAAAAAAACGGCACCGTAATGTCCAGCTGCTCTCTCAGAGCTTGCTCACAGTTCAAGCCTTAAGCACTCTTAAATAATGATGTCATTACGTCAACCATGACTTCAGCCAACAATCAACCACAAAACCAAAAGGATGTGACCCAATTGCACAAAACTGCAAGTGACCATTGTAATGGCTTTTATGGCCAAGAATGTTTGTCACAGCTTCCTGTGGCTTCATAGTCTGCCTCATAAGGAAGGCTTTTCCTGGTCTTTAAGACATGGAGGAGACTATGAGAAGACTTGGAAATGCATTAGTTAAGGTTAAATGAAAAACTGCTACAGAGCCACACCTTGGGGTTAAAATCCCTTCTGCAGTAAGGTGGATATGAGCAAATCTTATTATGGCCCTTGGTGTTCTGAATCATGAATGAATGACGAAACAATCAATGCAGGAGTGGATAGAATATAAACTCATCAACTGCATACATTAGAACCAGTGCACAAGAGAATAGTTTTAAGCAGATCTGGCCTCAGAGTCTATATTGGCTGCTGATCTGAGGGTTTGGGCTTCCTAGATGGGAACGGTACTGAAAGCCAAGAGACTGAGAAAGTGTGTGTCTGGTGCCCCTGGGAGAGGAAGTGGAGGACAGAAAATGGAGAGAGGAGAGCTGGGCAGCTTCTCAGAAAGCCTGGGCATCCTGCCTTTCCCAGCCAGGGACCTCAGGACACGTTTCCACCAGCTGCCCTTGGAATACAGACCAGGCACTGTGTGGACGACCGTCTATGGAATATGGCCGGGGTCCATCAACAGGTCACTGTGTGGAAGACCGTCTGTGGAACAGACCCATCAATCGGTCGCCTATGTTCTCACCATCTTAAAATTCAGTTTACATGGGCTTCCTCCGGACGACATTCCATAAATTGGGGACCTTATTAAATCATGTCACTGAACCTTACGGCAGGCCTACATAGCTTACTGCTTCTAGGAGCACGAGATGGAAACTTTAGTGGTCACAACAACTTGAAATTCTCAATGTTGCATTTTACAAAACACCTTTGGGGTTAAGTCAAGTTTGGGGTTAACTTATCTGTACACCTTAACAGACCATCTCAAATGTCTTCCGAAAAAAAGACACAACCACAAAATAAGGCACTCGTTCACAAACACCGTTTGTCGGCGAACAAACACCGTTCTTGACACAACCTTTTCACGACCAAGCAGGGCATTAGCTCATGAAGGGTTTCAAAAGCAGTTTGGCTAGCATGTCACTTCAAGGAAGTCAGCGGGTGAATGACACGCCTCATGAGGTCTTCATGAATTAGGCTTCCTGTGAAGTCTGGCATTTACACTGCATCAGGGGGCACGCCTGGCAGGAAACAGGCCATCACTGGAGAGAGAAGTGGACCTGACAGCAGCTCCTGACACTGACAGCAACTGATGTTACAGACAGCTCTCCTGTTATGGCCTCAGATTTCTCCCCATGCTTCCAATCCACAGAGTAAACAAAGGCATTGAATAGGAGGCATCCATGATCCTGCATGCTTGCCATGGTGGTGTAGAGTTACAGGATGTTTATGTCGCATATGGCGACAAGGAGACAGGTGCAGGGCAGGTTTGGGAAGACATCCAGAGGAAAGAAAATACTGTATAGGCCTCAGAATGCAGTTATATTGTAAGCTCTGGGTTTGGTATCTCATATCACAAGTTAACGCTCACTGAATTACCTAATTGATTTGAGATTTCCAGATGAAACTCATTTGGCCATGTTACTGTATGTGCCAAGCAGATTACCAGTCATTGGGAAGAGGGAGGGAGGGAGGGAGGGATGGAGAGATGGAGAGAGAGAGAGAGAGAGAGAGAAGCAAGGCATCACATTCTTTGAGTGTATTGAGGTGTTCAGCTGAGTGAACTAGGCTACAGCTACACTGTCCTACCAGTAGCATTGTAATAATAATAATAATAATAATATTAATAATAATATGCCATTTAGCTGATGCTTTTATCCAAAGCGACACTACATTGCAGAAAGTGCATACATTTTTCAGTATATATATGTATATATGGTAGGCATTCCTTAAAAGGCTATGCTATGAGGACACAGGCATCCTTTGATGTCAAAACCTGACACCATCAATGAACCACATGAATGAATCATTGATGAGGAAGTGCACAAATCTGGAAAAAAAAAACGGTGTCCCTTTTCTCTTGCTGTCACCTTGTCCTTGTATGAATCTTCCTTTTGTCATTTAATGACTGGTGCCCTTTGAGCAGCCATTTGCCAAAATGTGATATTAGGAACCCCCATTCTGAAGGTTGATAAGCATGATAACCATTTGTCTGTTGCTCTGTAGATCCTGTTGGCTGGCTCGACTTAACAAATAATGGCATTAGCAATGGATTACACTATCTTACTGTCAATATGAATGTTATTCAATTGCGACAATGTCATCTGTTTGTGAGGGTGTGCCACTGCGTTCTGGAATCTGCTGTCCTGTATGTAGAATGTGTTCTCCATGTACTCCAATGATACTCTCTCTCTCTCTGCAAAGTTGCAAACGCCTCCACATAAGAATGTAAACATTGCATGATGCAGTTACCTTGATCTCTGCAGCTCCAATGCAGAGTTGGCTATCTGTCCACCTTCCAGGCAACAGTAGTTCTGGGAGGCTTGCCTGGAGTAGGCGGCAGGTACAATTCCCTGAGTGTACGTCTGAAGCCTTCCTCTCGTCGCAGCTGGTACTGCGGAGAAAGGCGAGTTGAACATGGAAGGGCTGAACGCATCCCCTTCCGCGTCTGTACACGCTGCGGCTGCGGCGGGACCCATCCCAACGCTAGCCCGAGCGGTAGCCAGGAGAGCCTGGTTTGCCATAGCGAGCGCCTGGGCGGCCGTGGTCGCTGCTCCAGCGCCAGCCGCGTACATTGGACGCTCTGGAGAAACCAGGCTCTGTCTAGTCCTTGCTTCCATTGAATTATCCTCTTCGATGTGATTGTCAGCATCATCTTGCACCGGTCGTCCATCTAAAGAAATGTTATTGAGAAAAGAGAGTGCCGCCTGTCTCCTCCGAGGGTCTATGCGTTTCCGTGTATGCTCGATACTGGAGTGCTTTATCTGCAGCGTGGTGGTGGATGTGTTGCTGCTCGTAGCAGCCGCCATGGTCCACTTCGAGCGGTTCGAGTCGGCGACCAGTGGTTTTACCTAGATGACATTAAAGTGTAAAGCGTGCTTATGTAGGTAGCAAATGTCAAATGCTTGTCTTTTAAGTGCATGCGTTAAACTGACTAAAAACAGGGTGGTCACGTGTGTGCAGTATTGTGGCACAAGGAAAAAAATGTGGACCAATAGGCTTCCAGGGATACATGTGAAAGGGATTTTTTTTCCCCTTTCCTCTGTGCCTCCTCCTCCCGTCCTCTGGACTGGGCATTCCAAAAATTACATAAAAATTTTAATATCACTAGGAATGATGCATCTAAAGAATGAAGAACAGTAGTTTGCTTTAGGCTTCATATCACGGAAGTAATTGATTGAAAAGGCCTAATGATCAAGACTATGGTCATTAGACCATTAGGTCTAGTAATGTCTGATGTAAGAATGGCCACAACATATTTCAATAATCAATATTGAATTGTAATACTGAGAATTTGCAGGACAACATGAGGCCTCCTTGATTTATGACTGATTCTAAAAGTGGGCTTGTGTGGTTTTTCTTCTTCTGAGGAATGGAACATGTTGTATTTTCAAACTTTGCAATTCAGCATATCTGAAATGTTGCGCCATCTGTCTGCTCTCAATGGTTTAGTAGTCTGGTTTTGACCATTTCTAGACTAAATACGCCCTCTAGTGATTTCCCATAAGTATCACATCTAAACAATTAGATAAATGCTCATGTGCTGTACATAAAAGAATACATTACATTTACATTTACATTCATGTCATTTAGCAGACGCCTTTATCCAAAGCGACTTACAACAAATACATTGTAGATAGAGTATCACTTTTTATTTTTTATTTCAGTGACATTATTGTGGGGTTACTGCTCTTGATTTGAAATACTTCAAACAATAGTGGGTCACTGCATATCATAGATATGTCCATATGTCCAATAGCTGGCTCAGTCCCATTTCCCACAGTGGAAAAGGATCCTCCTGTAAAGGACACCTCTGAGATTCTGCTCCATCCTCTCAGATCAGGGCAGTCAGTAGTCAACTATGTAACACCAAGTGATGCAGTATTTCATGAAAGCTGACACAGATCAATGCTTTCTCTGAAGAAGTCTTCACAGTCACTGAACAACCATGTCCTCTGTACGTCATCAGTCGCTTCGCCATATCGGTCAAGATCTAAATATCTGCATCTAGAAAAAAGCAGAGAAAGGTAGAGACTCTTTGTAAACTAAGGAAGTATCAGAGACCGGATTACAGTTGAAAGCGTACTCCTCGGGTCAATAAATAGCGCTGACCCATGATAACGAAGCCAGTGCTGACTTTTCATTACAAGGACATTGTTTTACTGTAAGCATTTATTGATGTGTAATAATGAATGGAGCACATTTTTGTGTGGTTTTCATCTTTTTGCTGCCGTGTGAAATTCCTAATGAGAAAATGAAACAAGCAGCAGAGGGCCGGCAGTCATCAGAAACAGTAACTTTGACCCATACTAAAGCCATACACTCCCCTGCGTCTGTCATGTATTGGGAAATGCACAATGCACTTCAAAGCAGTTGGTTATCAATGTGTCTTCTTTTTTGTGTGGCACTTTACTGCAGATAGGGTGTGGTTTGATTAGATTCCACTTTAGTGCCACTATGACACATAGTTTCAGTTTCAGATTTTATTATGAAACAACAAAGTGATACTTTGTGAAAATATCAAAATAAAACAGGATAGATAACAAGCTCATAAATGTAAAGCTGTCACTATAGTCTGCCACAAAGTCCAGGGTCCTGTATGACTTTATAGCCACCCTGCTCTCTAGAAAGCGCCAAAGTGATCATTTTGAGTCACTTTGGCCAACACATGGCTAGCACAGATGAACCCATACTTTAGAACAAATAACAAAGCACCAGACAGCAACATAAACATTAATCAAAGACAGGTTTTGTTCTGTCTTTTTTATCCTTTTAGGTAAAACTTTAAGCATTAGTCCAACATATTTTTCGTAATCTATAGAGAGAAATCCATCAAATGAAACCTTACTATGCTCTTTGAGAACAAACAGTTTTACTGTAACTCAAAACAGTGAGCCATACAGCATACACTTTCCCTAGTTACATCAGGCTCTGGGTAGGCCGAGAACTGGAAGTATTACCTCATAGCAGTATGTGGAGGCTCTTAATCTGTCTCCAAGAAAGGCTTTTTCTCAGGCCTATCAAGCCTTCCTGTTCCAAATGTTAATGTTTGGCCCAGATCCATAAACAGAGAACTAGATGTTTTGGCCTCTGAAGAAGAAACTACAGTGCCCTGTATTTGGTCAGTGAAGCATTTTTTCTTCTTTTGACTATACTCCATGGGCTAGTTTCGTGGATTCAGATTAAGCCTAATCCTAGACTAAAATACATCTTCAATTGAGATTTTCTATTGAAAACTTTATTTAGTCCAGGACTAGGCTTAATCTGTGTCTGGTAAACCACCCCAAAAGACAATTACTGATTGATTGTCACAAGGTGGAAAGTGATTTGTTGTCCAGCAATTTGTGTCCCAATTGTCAACCCTCTTCCTCTCCACTCCCCTACATGGGGATTTAAAGGCTAGTGTGACCATGGGATCCCATCCTACACTGTAAACAAACGCTTGGCAACAGTTTCCAACAGATTACAGTAGAATTATGGTACAATACTGTAAATGTAATTACATGGAAACCCTGTAAATATAAAATAATGTTCATTACTTTAATAAGGCTAATTCCCATTCATTTACTGTACTCTTATTTCACACTTGAATTAACTTCAAATTAGAAAAAATTGCATGAACATTCAAGTAATGGAGGATTCTATGAAATTTCACAGAACTCAGAAATCATTGTGTGCAAATCTTAAACCTACAGTATATACTTATTACGATTCCCTATTAGGAAGTGGTTCTAATTTTGTGAAACAGTCAAAAGCTATTATGCATATTTCAAAGATAATTGACTCATTTTGTTCCACCAATAGGTTGACGACATCCAGAGCTCTTTCATACAACCTCTTGCTAATACCAGAACTATTAGTCTTACAACCCTCTCCCCTTCCTCCCCCCACATGATGTCCTGAAACCACCTGCCCACTTGATCCCATCCCCTCACCCCTTTTCCAAACCATCTCTGGCAACCTCCTTCCTTTTCTTACTACCTTTTACTCATTACTAACTAAGAGTGACGTCTGGAGACCTCCATTTGTTGACGCTAGTGTAACAATGTAACCATTTAATTTGATCAATACCATGCAAAAAAAATAATGAACTGGTTGTGTTTAGTTGGGACTTAAGAATCAGAATATCACAGTATTTTAAAGAGCTTACATGTTGAATATATATCATATTGACTGACATAATTGGTATAACTGTACAAAAAAATGTAAGGCGCAAATGCTTGAGTAAGTGAGCAAGTAAAAAAGAACACAAATCTGAAGCATATTTATATACATATTTGCAAGAAGGTCAATACACAAGTCATTTGTAAAAGTCAATTTTTCTAAAAGTGGACACAAAATCTCTTCTTCTTTCAGTGGCTACGTGCCTTTATGCAAATGCAGCAGTAAGTCCATAGGCAAATTCATTGGCTCTTATGCTCCACCATGCAAAGCACATTCAAAAGAAATATTGAGTTACTCACAAAAGTGTTCCAAATGTCTGTAAGGGTGAATCAGATTGATACTGTAGCCTCTATACACACACAGTTGACAAAACAGTTTAAAATGTTCTAATAGACTAAGAGCAAAACTATAGCTTAATTAAAATGTATGTCATAAGGGTGTGATGAAGGGGACATGTCTGTTCTTTGCAGGCTGGGTGCAGGCTTCTATTCACAATCACTTTGATCATGCAAATAACTGTTATTGTCTGTCTATGTTGCTGATAACCCCATTATGGTTGAAATAGGTAAGCCATTCATAACTGTAAGGTCAGTTACGATTTACCATGATGAGGGTAAAAGCTACGGTGAGGAGCATAAATGTACCATTTGCACCTTTTGGGAGCAGGTGTCAGGACATAACTTGGAGATGTTGGCTATCAAAAAAAGCTGTGGTAGTCAGGAAAATGCTTTGTATTGTATCAATGCTATGTTGTTAAAAACAGACATTTAGGAAAAGTCAGGGAAGGATGGGGACATGGGTTTCACAATAGTAGAGTTATTTTTATTTTATATGGACCTCCGGACAAATAGTGTTAAGACAGCCTTCTCAAGAAGCCAACACTTGACCTACCTGCTGTTTAAAACTACAGACTCTTCTTTCCATCTTATCTAAAACACTTAAACATGCTGTCTTTAACCAACTCTTTGCACTATCTCTTTCAGAACAATCTACACCCACAGCAGAGTGAGCAGTCTTGAAGCTAGATTGATGAGACTGCTCCCCTTGCTGTCACAGAGGCCCTCCACTCCAGAGCTTCCTTTCTGTTCTCATTCTTCTGGACCTGTCTGCTGCATTTGACAGAGTGAACCACCAGATCCTTATCTCCACCCTCTCAGAGCTGGGCATCTCAGGCTCTACTGGTTTGCATCGCACTTGGCTGATTGCTCTTCCCAGGTATCCACATCACGCACCCTCACCACTGGTGTCCCCCAAGGCTCTGTCATAGGGACCTTGTTGTTGTTTGTGTATACCAAATCTCTTGGCTCTGACATTTCCTCACACGGTTTTTCTTACCATTGCTATGCTGATGACACTCAACTCTTTCTCTATTTTTCCCCCTCTGACACACAGGTGGTGACATGTGTCTCTGTGTGTCTCACAGACATCTCTGCTTGGATGTCTCATCACCACCTCAAGATCAATCTGGACAAGACAGAGCTGCTCTTCCTCCCTGGGAAAGCCTGCCCGCTCCAATACATTTCCATCACAGCCAAGATCCTCGGATGAACATGGACAACCAATTGTTCTGTGTGGCTAACATCATAGTGATGACCTGCTCCTGTAGACTCTTCCTCTGCAACATTTGAAAGATACGTTCATTCCTCACAAGAGAAGCAGCGCAGCTCCTTGTCCAGGCACTTGTCATCCCCCGACTAGACTACTGCAACTAAAATATCCTCACCTCTGCCATCAGTCCCCAGAGGCTAGAAAACACAGGGGTTTATAAAGACCAATTAAGCGACAAACCTTGGATTCCCAGTCTTTGTGCAGAAAGCCTGGGGAGGTTTGAGGCAGAAAGTTGCTACAGAGGGGTGGAAACCTGTAATGTGCTTGCCACACTCCCAACCAGTCAATAGGCAACTCAAAACTGAACAACCAATCATTCCACTGATCCCCAGGTGGGTAGTGTTTCAACAACAAAAATATAGCTGGCTGACAATGTTACCTAAGCTGATTGGCTAACACAAACTAATTTGCTCTTTTCAAGAGTAACAAAAACGGTGAGAGGGTTGTTCTCAAAACATCACTTTTGCTCAAAGCCAATCAAAATGTGCAACTCTCGCAGCCACTTGAAGCCAGCGATCCATTCTAACGGAATCGGCTAATAATACAACATTCTACAGGCCTCCAAAGGAGGCGAGAGAGAAACGTGATTTTGAGGTGTTGCTATGTGAGTCCATAGCAACAAGTTAACCAAAGGCAACGAGCGTGATTGACAGCATCATTTTTGAGCAGCCGCTGATCAATGGTGATCAGTGCTGATTAGCACCTTTCACTACCTGTTGCGTGATAGGGACAAAATGTGTCCAACTAAATTCGACGGCTTGAGAGTCTGCACTGTGAAGCCCCGCAGTCACTTCTCACAGACCGCATGGAGCAGCAAGCGCCTTCATTGTCGGAGGCACTTTTCATGACCAATCAAGAATGTTTTATTGACACATGTACCTGAATAAGGAGCCAGCCCTATATGCCTTGATGTGTCGACTGTGGTAGTTCAAGGTTCAAGGTTCAAGGTTTCTTTATTATCCTCTAGGGAAAATTTGTTTTGCAGCCAGGGCTCACAAAGACAGAATACAAAAAGGACAACATCAACACAATAAATCGCACAGCTAGTTCAGAGAAATGGAAAGTCATACCAAGTACAAAAAGTGCAAGTGTGCAAAATGTGCAGGGGTAATACAAGGAAGACAGCCAAAGTGCTATTTGACATTAAGCATATCAAGAGCACTTGGGATGAAGGAAACATGAAATCTTTTAGTCCTCCTAACAGATGCCCTGAAACGACAGCCTGAGGGCAAAAGCTCAAACTCCCTCTGCAGTGGATGGTCCTGGCAGACCAATATAGCATTAGCATTAGCATCCTAAGGACCTGCCTGTTAGAAATGTCCAAAAGCCTGGCCTGACTCCTCCCTGACATCCTACTGGCCACCTTAACAGGACCTCCAAGTCTGTTTCTATGTCTAAGTCTTTGCTGGACCTATTTAGAGGTAGTGTTAACATGGGATTCGAAACACAGTTTGTTATCAAGAACAACACCCGAATATTTATAGCTGTCCACTAGGTCAATGTCAACACCTTTAATAACAGTTGGCAGTGGGCTGGGGAGTGACTTTCTGAAATCAATGTTCATCTCTTTTGTTTTTGACACATATGACTCATCCACCACCGGCCCATGATCCTGTTTCTCCCCTTTCAAGGAGGCTAACAATAACGGAATCATCAGCAAACTTTAAGATGTGTCTGTTCTCATAGTTGCTGCGACACTCGTTGGTGCACATGATGTAAAGAAGGGGGGTGAGACAGCAGCCTTGTGGGGAACTGGTGGATGAGTAGAGCTGGTTAGAGAGAGCACCTTTAACTCTCACACACTGTGACGACAGCGCCTTCGGAAAGTATTCAGACCCCTTCACTTTTTTCACATTTTGTTGTGTTATAGACTCAATTTAAAATGGATTAAATTGTAAGAAGTTGCCATCAATCCACACACAATACCCCAGAATGACAAAGTGAATTGGTAGTGACATCCTAATCTACACAGTGTGTAATTGATTCCTATGTAAATCAGAAACCCTATAAAAACAAAGATATTAATTCCAAAATTATTCAACTATTATCCTTGCATTAAGATGGACTCAATTCAACTTATTGAGTGATTTGTTGATGACATTTTTGCATTTTAGTTAATTTTAAGAGTGTCATAGCAAAGGGTCTGAATACTTATGTACATGAGGTATTTCTGTATTTCAATTTGAATACATTTACTAAAATTTCAAAAATCGTGTTTTCGCTTCGTCATTCTGGGGTATTGTGTGTGGATTGATGGCAAATTCTTTTAATTGAATCCATTGTAAATTGAGTCTATAACACAACAAAATGTGGAAAAAGTGAAGGGGTCTACTTTCCAAAGGCACTGTATCATTTAAAAAGTCCATTATCCAACCAATCAGGTTAGGATCGAGTTTAAAAAGTATTTAGTATATAAATCAATATTGTATTTGAGAGATCTATTGAATGCACATACACTGTATATGTTCGGTTGATGGTTGTTATGTGGTGGTGGTTATTCAAAGAGAATTCATAGGATATTTTATTGAGGATTTCAATAGCTTAGCTTAGTGAAAGTGGAAACACAAAATAAGTCACTCTTGTGACATAATCAGGTTTGTAGCACTTCTTAAAAGCACAAAAACAACCAAGCTCTTATCAAATGTATTTTGTCTTATGTCTCTCAAAAATGAATATATCACTTTGTGATTTGTTTTCCATTTGATAGCCCCTTAACCAAACCACTGTGAGTCCTGTGTTATTTACACAGTTTGAGTACAAGACATCTACTAACCACTGGATGTCCCTGTGGTACTCCTAATCTGGACATGTTCTATTACTCCTTGACGGGCATTACTGTAAAGAAAGTACATGGAGTAGTCAATTCATAACCACTGTCAGTTGTTGCGCATCATGCAACTAACATAAGCACACTAATAGAGGAATAGTTAAATTAATAGATGCAAAGCCATTTTTGTGCATTTGTAGGTAAATATTTACTACATTTTAAAGTTAGTTCAATGAAAAAATGTAGGATGGGCTTTGAATGGCTGGTCAAAACTGAAAGCTTTTAAATATGACCAACAGTTTCACTTGAGAGTAAATTATGTTGCATGGAGGTCTGGTTGAAAACCCCTCTGCAAAGATAACCCCCACCAGTCGAAAGCACGGACACTTTTGTGATCCCTGCAGAGTCAACTCCACTGCAGCGTTGTAGTGCATATTATAATGGACTGAAATACTCAGAATCTGGGGATTTAAAAATAAAGTTAATCCTTAATTTTGTGGTTTTGAGTAACTACACAGACCCAGAACCATATACTTTTAATGTCACTTTTAATGAGAGTACAATGATGTAGCCTTAAACCAAACTAACCAAGACGTCTTAGTTTTGCATCCCAGGGAGCAACAATGAGGTGTCGGAACCGCAGCCCCTTTCGCCCCGGTTAATCTGAGACGCCCATCAGCGGAGAGAGACGTGGTTCAGTCTCTCATTCCCCCTGCCATGAAACTCTGGACTTCCTGTGTTTGTGTGAAGCTTCCTACACATAAAGTGCTTTGGCACCTCATTGTGCACCATGATGCACATGACTCTGCAATTACTTTCCTTTGATTAAGGAAAAACATGCCAAGTGCACCATAAATTACAACAAATGGATTATAAGGTGCAGAGTGTGCAGACAATAGTTGACAGTAATGGGAGGAGTATTGTAGTATGGCTAGAATAATTGTGGATAATAAAAGAGGAACAAGTGGAGAATGAGGGTGTGGAGAGGGCGGGCAAAAAGGTGGAGATGGTTCGTATAAAACTGAAATGGTACAGGATCTTAAATTACTATTTTTTTTTATTTTTTTTTA
Source organism: Argentina silus (assembly GCF_951799395.1). NCBI lineage: Eukaryota > Metazoa > Chordata > Actinopteri > Argentiniformes > Argentinidae > Argentina > Argentina silus. Next base: position 13,277,712 of record NC_139672.1, on the reverse strand, counting down.
CATTTCTCATTAGTCCATCACTGATATGGTCCCAAAATAGAATTACTTTTCGCATACAAGCCTCATAGATATGAAGAAAGACTGAGATGATGATGCGTGTTGTGTCAAAATGCACTGATGAGAAATATTGTCAAATACATTTTTTGAGCAAAGTCTCAACCATGGTGAGATGCAACCCGAGCCCTCGAACAAGGCAGGGTAACGCTGTGGCCAGTATGTCGCATAAAGTACTTTAAGTAACTGAATTACTTGAATTTCATGTGGATATATCTTCTGTGACAGATCTTTTCTCATTGGTGTTTGTGTTTCCATGAATGCTCGTGCTGGGAAAAGTTTGTAACCCTTGTTTTGGAACTACATTGTGAGCTAATGCAGAGTATGCCAATTAAAATGCCTGTCAAGCTATTTTCAGTGGATGTTATTGTCACTTGCCTTAGTTGGGCCTGCTGGGAACATAGTTTGCGTGCATGCCTGGAACACATACCTCCAGATGGCTGCATCCCTTGTCAGTAACAACAGGGGGAAAAGCCTGTGGAAGACAACACAGCTAGTTGGTTCCTCCCTTTAAAGCTACACATAAACTTGTTCATACCATCAGTGAGCCATCAATAAAAACTTGCAAATGCATCCCATGACTGTGCAAATTATACTTCATTTCTATTATACATTTGTAGTGCTCAAGGAATGACATTCCATGAGAAAAGTATTTTTAAATTTGAATTACTAGAAATATTACAGCCTGTGGATTTCATTTCTAACACTTCACAGCGAGCCATTTTAAAAACCCAATTGGCGAAATCGGAAAATAGATTCTGAACAGCAACAACAATTATTTCCCTTTGTAACATGATGGCTAGCTCGGTTGAACAGCCATTTTTTTGTTACCTTCATATGTTATTTTTGGGAAGGCTGGTGGAGGAAGAAATCGGAGGACGGGCTCGTTGTAACGCAAGGAATGGAATGAGGAATTGATACCATTCCTCATTCCATTCCAAGCACTACAATGAGCTCATCCTCTGAATTCTACCTCCACCAGCCTCCATCTCACATATACCCTATGGAAACTGGAATCGATCAAAATTAGCAAATGTGCTCAGATTAGCCCAGTGTTGATGAAGGATTAAGATAAGAGTGTGAAGACTGAGTGAGCTGCACTTCCACAGAGAGTGCACTTATGCAGCAGTAATGGGGGTGAAGGTCTTATCAGTAGCATCTACAGGACTCCCTGCAGTTCACCTCAGTTCAATGATGTACTTCTGAATGACACATCAATAAACCTTTTTATGTACTTGATGGATGTGACAGCTGTCAGGGAAAATATATTTTGAGATACTAGCTAATATCAGCATTTATTTAAATCAATTTGATTTCATATCACATTCAAGTTTTCAATGAAATGCATCACGCAAACAACAGGAGTCATAAAGATTAAGAAGTCTCTGGGTTAATGGAATTGCTACAATTCCTTGTTTTTTCATGTATTAATTTCCTTGTACAACGCAAGAAAACTGTTTGTAGTGAAATAAAAAAAAAAATCCTTATATGAGAAAAATAGCAGTGAGTTGATACTTTGAGTGGAGTGGAGCTGGTTATTCTGCATGTTGTCAGTATTTGCCTGCTTGTGTCTGAGAGAGAGTTAGTCCTGGTACTGGTGTAAGTTCTCTGTGGTCAAGGGGGTAGCAGTGGTGGTTGTGGTTGGAGTGTGTGTATGTGTGCGTGCGTGCGCGTGTGTGTGTGTGCGTGCGTGCGTGTGTGTGTGTGTGTGTGTATGGTTTAAGGAGGAGGATAAGGGGGGGCTGTGGTCATGGCTCAGGATTGATGACTCTGTTATAGGTCGCGAGGGAGCCCACCCGCGCGCCACAGCCCCCCAACATCAAACATACCGTGTTATGGTGATCTATGGAGATGGCCCAGGCAGTACTTTCAACTGAGTCAGGCCAGGTCCATCAAAGGATTTATCTCTTTGCAAGATTAAAGGGGGCCAAGGCGTCTGCCAAACAAAGGCTAAGGCAGAGGGTCAGCCCAGGCCTCTGATTTATACAGAGGCAGCCTTCAGATCGCAGACACTGACCGAAGCCTTCTCTGGACCTGTGACGTCCTCTCTTAAACCAGAATGCTAAGCAGACCTGCGCTAATATGCTGGGAATTTACCTGTGTATGCTTAAAAAAGAGTGACAATAAGTAATAATCAGGGTATGATTATCATCAAAAAGTCATTTTGAGATAATGAGAAAGTTTAAAGGCACAGTCAGTCACTTGTATTCCATTGTTTATGTTTTTTGTTGTCATACAGTGCATTCGGAAAGTATTCAGACCCCTTCACTTTTTCCACATTTTGTTATATTACAATGGATTAAATTCATTTTTTACCTCATCAATTTACACACAATACCCCACAAGGACAAAGCCAAAACAGGTTTTTAGAAATATTTGCTAATTTATTAAAAATAAAAAACTGAAATATCACAGTATTCAGACCCTTTACTCAGTACTTTGTTGAAGCACCTTCGACAGTGATTACAGCCTCAAGTCTTATTGGGTATGACGCTACAAGCTTGGCACACCTGTATTTTGGGAGTTTCTCCCATTCTTCTCTGCAGATCCTCTCAAGCTCTGTCAGGTTGGATGGGGAGCGTCGCTGCACAGCTATTTTCAGGTCTCTCCAGAGATGTTCGATCGGGTTCAAGTCCAGGCTCTGGCTGGGACACTAAAGGACATTCAGAGACTTGTCCCGAAGCCACTTCTGCGTTGTCTTGCCTGTGTGCTTAGGGTCGGTGTCCTGTTGGAAGATTAACCTTCGCCCCAGTCTGAGGTCCTGAGCACTCTGGAGCAGGTTTTCATCAAGGATCTCTCTATACTTTGCTCCGTTCATCTTTCGCTCGATCCTGACTAGTCTCCCAGTCTCTGCCGCTGAAAAACATCCCCACAGCATGGCCTTTATGGCCACTCTACCATAAAGGCCTGATTGGTGGAGTGCTGCAGAGATGGTTGTCCTTATAGAAGGTTCTCCCATCTCCACAGAGGAACTCTGGAGCTCTGTTAGAGTGACCATTGGGTTCTTGGTCACCTCCCTGACGATGGCCCTTCTCCCCCTATTGCTCAGTTTGGCCGGGCGGCCAAGAATGATGGAGGCTACTGTGTTCTTGGGGACCTTCAATATTGCAGAAATGTTTTTGTACCCTTCCCCAGTAGACCCCTCTCGGAGGTCTACAGACAATTCCTCCAACCTCATGGCCTGGTTTTTGCTCTGACAGTCAACTGTGGGACCTTATATAGACAGGTGTGTGCCGTTCCAAATCATGTCCAATCAATTGAATTTACCACAAGTGGACTCCAATCAAGTCGTTGATCTCAAGGAGGATCAATGGAAACAGGATGCACCTGAGCTTAATTTCGAGTGTCATAGCAAAGGGTCTGAATACTTATGTAAATGTGATATTTCAGTTTTTTATTTTTTAATAAATTAACAAACATTTCTAAAAACCTGTTTCCACTCTGTCATTATGGGGTATTGTGTGTAGATTGATGAGGAAAAAAATGTATCAATTTTAGAAAAAGGCTGTAACATAACAAAATGTGGAAAAAGTGAAGGGGTCTGAATACTTTCTGAGTGTGACTTTGTAAACAAATGACGTCATTCCTTGAAGACAACAGATATGTAATAGAAACCAAGTGGTATTTGCATTTGAAAATGCATTTACTCTTGTTTATGTTGAAGGTGTTACTTCAGTTACTTCAAATCAACAAAATTAAAGTGAATCAGACATTTTTAAAAAAAAGTTAAAAAAAAAAAATCAAATCAACAGAAATCGTTTAATTGAGCAACTTCAGGTGAATTTAGGTGAAATGTCAGCGTAATTAAAATGTTTATTTATTTATTTATGCCATCATATATGTCCTAAGTTGGGAGTGTACTTACTGAAGTACATTTTCAGCAACATCAACTATAAACACATTAGCAAATACTTTCAGTCAGACTGTGAGGCTGGGTGTACGTTATTCAAACCTCCTTTAGATTTCTGACATGTTCCTGGCATTGGTCAAAATTCCTCTGTAATGAGGAAATCACTTCTTTGGAGCATAAGAGTGGATATATTTTTTGTTCAAATTTCCCTCATAAACACAATGTTTGTAATGCTTTGCTTCCCTTAATATTGCCCTTCTCAACTGCCTATGGTCTTTTTTGCTTGCATCCACATTATGGTTTTGAACTGGTTCCAAACAATCTCATATTGTGTGAAGGTAACACCACCATATGAATATGCCCTCTCAATGAGTCTCTGACAAGAACACTTTACAAATCTGTCACTAGCACTACTGGTACACTAAATCAAACTGTTATTCATCTTCTTCAGCTCCGGCAATTAAGGACATTAAAAGCAATTTGATCAACAATCCATACGATTGCATCTTCAAGAGCTTCCCATATTTATTTTTCTTTGGGGGGATGAGATTGCTCCCTTTAAGAGTAGAACTCGGGGCTTGTGATAACATACTTTGCAGTCTAGCTCAGAATGAAAACACTCATTTGTATTCATTTGCAGGGGTGTGTGGGTAAGACGGAGTGAGGGGGTTACGGCCGGCGGCGACTGCTGAGATAGGACCAGGCACCGCGCTAGGCTAGCGGGGGACAATATGGCTTCACTCAGCGGAACATGGGACTATTTCTAAATGAGGTCGCTCGGACGCAACCGAGGAGGGGAGACAACTAAAACAGAATGACACATTCAGAGGAATTGGCTGTGACATTGTTGTCTTTCATACTGCTCATGAATGACTCATAATAATAATAATAATAAATAATACAGTGGTAGAGTGCGTGAGCAGTCTTACGGGAGTAGATGAGAGAGGTGGTGAGAAATGCATTTTCCTGAGAATTCTAAAAATAGTGGTAGTAACTGGACAATCCATTGTTACTGTATGGGTCAGAGATGTGACCTGAAGTGACCTAAACCCTCATCTTTCATAGAACCTCTGTCTTTTGAATAATAATCATATGCAATAACAGTCGGATTTGTATACCAGCGCTCCCTGGAAAACAACGGTAATGTGTGGAATATGCTGGTTAAATTACTAAACGACTAATAAAAAATAAAATCTGAAGGTTATGCTTTCCAAAACAAAGGGTCAAGTCAGTTGTTGTGATGGCGATAGTGATGAAACATTTGAGTATGTTGAGAGCATTTGCTTAGCTTTGAACTTTGGATCGTCAGTTCAGAGTTGCTGGGTCAGTTTTAGTGATGGGTCTTAATTAATTAGTGATGGTAAACTACAAGAAGAAGATTCAATGCCTCCCAGCCCCTTGATACCATTGGTGTGTGTGTGTGTGTGTGTGTGTGTGTGTGTGTGTGTGTGTGTGTGTGTGTGTCTGCATGCATGCATACACTATGCATGTGTTTATGTCTGGGTGAGTATACACACTTGTGTGTGTGTGTGTGTGTGTCTACTGTATGTGCATAGTCTCTACGTGCAGTGCCAGGCCTCGCCCAGAGTGGGAGGAGAGTATTCATCACCATGCACTCAGACTGTACAGGGTCAACACTGGGCTGAGCCGCTCACTGTGCCTGGCACCAGCAGGAACCACACACACACACACACACACCACACAAACACGCACACACGCACACACGCACACACACACACGCACACACGCACACACACACACGCACACACAAACACACACACACACACACACACACACACACCACACAAACACGCACACACGCACACACGCACACACACACACGCACACACGCACACACGCACACACACACACACACACACACACACACACACACACGCACACACGCACACACACACACGCACACACAAACACACACACGCACACACACACACACACACACACACAAGCACACGCACATACACACAGCCTAGTCCGGCAGCCTTGAGAAACCAGGACAGAATGTACATTAACACAGGAGGGTGTCTTTTCAGTCTCTCCTCTCCACTCCTCCTTCTTCTTCTCTCTTAATTCACACACACACACACACACACACACACACACACACACACACACACACACACACACAACCACATACCCTTTTTGCTGAGTTGGAGACAAATTCAGTTCCCCCTCATAGTTCTTCATCCTTTTAATAAGTTGAGAGTGATGTCAATGACTGCAAAGTGGATAATGCAACCCCAGTTAAGTGGATAATGCAACCCCAGTGAAGTGGATAATGTAGCAATCAGTCCATTGTCAAATTATGTTTCGAGAATAAAGACCATATGCATCCTAAGCCAGGACACTCTGGAGAAAGAGGTCTTTTGACCTCAAAGTAACTTCCTGCATAAATAAAGGTTAAATAAATTAAATAAGTCCTCATCTGCATCTTGTCATTTACACGACACAGTTTTATTGTAACTGCTATTAAATAACATCAATAATGTTGATGTCATAATAAATAAAATGTTCCCTCTTTCCCTCAATCCTCTCTCTCTCTCTCTCTCTCTCTCTCTCTCTCTCTCTCTCTCTCAAATAGTTGTCGGTCTTGGAAGTCACATGATGATAGTGGGTCAGGACCAGGAGAGAGGGGTCTTACCTCTGTAGACCCTGTGTTAAAGGTCTGACTGGAACAGACCCACAGACCCCCCCACCCTCATCCCAATGAGGAGCAGATGAGGAGAGTTGTTCTCTAAAAGGTTTACGGCTGTGCCTGAGTCAGTGTCAGGTATCTGTCAAAAGGGCTTTGGAAAAAATCTACTGTGGATCCTCTGGCTGGTGGATGACTATGAGATCTGGAGAATCATCTCTTGTTTTTCGAGCCAGAACGATGCAGAACCTTTCCATTGATTTGAAGAAATGCCAACACCAAAGAAATGCTAAAAAGCTTTTTTAGGTATCCTATCGACTGTATCTACAGTACTGGGGCTGTAGAGCTTTAGTAACTAGTGTTCTTATCAATTGTAGGCTGTTTTGTGTTGTATGGGATGTCTTTAAATGCCTTTAAACATAGATTTTTATGGGAAGTTCCTATTTGTAATAAATCACGTCTCAGTGATCTGCGATACTTGACCCTGGCTGGCACCTACAGGATAACTTCCCGACGGACTGCTCTCTATCATTACTTTACGTACAGAATGTATTTATTACCAATTCCACCACTCTGTCAGAGCGATTCAAAAGTAGCTGCCTTTATTCCCCTAACTGCATCTGTCATGGCTCTCTTGTTCTGTTGATGATAGGGTGGAGAGGGAGAATAGAGAAAACAGAACTGGCAGCTTTTCATAGCATTCTACGATGCATTAGGTCATGAGAATTGGATCGCGTGCTGTTTGAATGATGAAATGACTCGCCAATGGGACTTGAATCGAGCGCCACAAAATTGGTCACCATAAGGTCATCTCAATCCACAGAGAGAAGAAATGATAAATACACGAGGCTCCGCAGAATTATTAAATTTCACATTTCTTTCTCTTTTTTTCTAAACTCTACAGCAAATTACTTTGTCCTTGTAGGCGGCTTGGGTTCGAACATGAGCTCGTTTTATGTGTGGGAATTTCAAGTCACAGGCAGAGAGAGTGAGGAGGAGGAGGAGGAGGGGAGGGCTGAGAGAGAGAGAGAGAGAGAGAGAGAGAGAGAGAGAGAGAGAGAGAGAGAGAGAGTAACCAGCCAGTCATTCGAGCTATTTTTGTTTGTCGAAATTCAGAAGTGGTCCTTTTACCCAGGAGGCGGCTCGTGTTTTCCATATCGTCCTCTGTGACTTGGCAGGCCAGGCCCCTGCATTGTCAGTTTCCCATTGAGCTTCCCCCACTCCCCCACTCCCCCACTCCCCTAACCCTCCTCTCTTCCATTGCATTCCCCCTCCCTCCTCCCTGCCCCCTCCCCCCCCCCCCCCCCCCCCCCCCACAGCAGGAAAGCGCTTGCGGCCCGCCGTGGAGACAGCCTGACTGCGCAGGCGGCCCGGGCAGATGCACTGGAGATAAGTTTGTGTGCGTAAGCCGGGCCGCGACCCTCGGAGGCAGGACATTGACCAGATCCTGTCAGCGGAGAGGGCAAGAGCCGGCCCAGCACCTCTTCTCCCCCTCCCCTCCCCTCCTCCCCTCATCCCCAGCCCCATCCCCAGCCCCATCCTCCTGCCTGCTTGCCTGCCCGGCTGACTCCCTCACTAGTGGGGCCCCCTGGAGCCGCCACTTTTCCTCTGTGGCCCACAGCAGCACAGGGCTCCCCAACACCTCCTCCCCCTCCAGCCAGAGACTGCTGTTGCCGCCATCACACACACACACACACACACACACACACACACACACACACACACACACACACACACACACACACACAGGGGTCTGCCAAGCACACAATAAGGGCCCCGGATCACTTCCTCTCCCCTACAGAAGGCTAATGGATAGCGGCGGGTGACAGCCTTTGTGACAGCGACGCCTAACCACTTACGAAAACACCATCCTTCAAGCCGCATCAGCGCTTTTTTTGGTTTCTTTTGTCTGTGGCGGTGCAGTCGGAGGAAACGCATCGGGTGGAAATATGAATAATTTGTCATGTGAAAGAAGGCGAGTGTGGGAGAGTGAGCGGTGAGACTCTGAAGGAGCTGGCTTCGTGCCCCGCTGTTGCAAAGTGTGAATGTCTCCCACTTTCGTAATGTGTAATCATATGCTGAATTCCAAATCGACCCCTGACCCCTGACACACTGGCCGCTCCTGTAAGTCGGGATATGCATAGAAAGAAGCTAGGTGGGATTTTTGTTGTGCTTTTTACTACATGCATTTGCAACACCAAGTCATAAACCTGCCAACTGACATTGGTGTCAGCAGAGAAGCAACTCACTTTCAAAGGATTTCAAAAGAAAAAAAAAATACATTTGGAGTTGAAGATGACTTGCAGCCAAAAAAGATACCATGTCCTGATGATTTGACCTCATAGACTACTGATTTGACCTCATAGACTACAAAGCCCTCATGTCCTCCAGTATCCCAGAATGCCAAGCGATAGCAATGATGACTTCCTGACTCCGTCTAAGTGTGGGACATGGGACGAGATGAAAGAACTGGCACAAGTTGAAATGCCAGGGGAAGGATTGAACATGCTGCCTGCTTTGAAGTAAAGCTAATTGAGCTTTCAGTCTTTTTTATCTCCTAGAGAGAGAGAGAGAGAGAGAGAGAGAGAGGGAGAGAGAGAGAGAGAGAGGGAGGGAGAGAGGGAGGGGGAGAGAGAGAGAGACAGAGAGAGGGAGGGAGAGAGAGGGAGAGAGGGAGAGGGAGAGAGGGAGAGGGTGAGAGAGAGAGAGAGAGAGAGAGAGAGAGAGAGAGAGAGAGAGAGTGTATATTTAGACCAGCAGGTCTGACTGACTGTAGTGGGATAGTTAGCTCTGACTAGCAAGCTAGTGATACCAGCCTCAGACAGAAATGAATGAAGAAAATGAATGTGTAAAGAGTATCAGCTTCATAATCAGACATTAAATTATTATTTGTATTTTATATTGAATCAAATTCTCTTCTTTCAGTTCAAGTCAACAAACATACATGTTATAAAACAAAAACATATAGTGCAAAATACATTGACTTTCCAATGTATTAATGAATTATTCATTCATCAAAGTGCATTTGTATGGTTTCTTCCTTCTTCCTACTAATGCAAAGACCAATGATGCAATGAATTTATTGCGTAACGATTGGGATGGCGAAATATTTGAAGAAGAAAAAATAAAACACTGTTTTTGTACTGTTAGTCATCAATACTGATTTCTTATGAATTAGTTAGGGGAGGGGTCACAAACCACACCTCTTGTTCCTTCTCCTGTGATTGAAGGTGTTCATGAGTCATTTCACAACAATGGGAGGAGCTTTACTACCTCCTTTCACCCTATGCCCTGAATCATACTACAGGCCACTACTACTACAGTCGAATCCATCATTCACTTGTGAAAAACACTCCCACAGTCCAATGCATTACGATGTGGAGTCCAGCTTCTCATTGCTGGAAGGTTAAACCTAGTTTGTCATCAGATTCCAGTGGGAGTAAGGGATGAAGACATTGTGGAAAGAGCAACCAGGGTCTGATCATAAACAGGATCTGACTCCTCCAGATACTTTCCAGGATATCTCAGTCCTATGCTTTGAAACTGGGATCTTGTCTTCCATAGCAGTGATTTCGAGAAAGTCAGAAGTTAGTTATTGTAGTTATTGTAGCCACCCATGCAAAGCTGACTGGCTTGACTGACAACTCAGGAACCACATCAACTCAACTGCACAGTAGGCAACGTTGAACGTAACCCCTGTCTGACCAAACTTAGGCCATGGTTGTCTCAAATTATTCAGCACATCCCACTTAGGTTTCTGTGAAACAGAGATGCCTTGGCAACGTTCCACCCCCATCTGACAAATGAGATACAACATGTAAGTGTTTAACAAGCCATAAACTACTATTGTTTAACACTATAAACACATCAATTTGTCCTCTGTTACCATATGAAAATAAACAGTGGAAATGTATCCACCATTTCATGCTAATGATATATGGGACCTGTAGTTTGTAGGCAGTGTAGGCAGATTGAGAGAGACCAAACAGAGAGAGAAATGGAGATGGCAACATTAAGTGATACTTAGGATATTCCCTCTCTGTCCTACAAATTCCATTATGCACCAATAGCTCATATTCCATATTCCCTTATGTGATGTTATGTCTGTGTCATTTTGCTTTGGCTACAAAATATTTGAATTTGACAAGTGGAACAATAACAAACCTGATACAGTGTATGGTGTTTTTCTTTACATTTTCCCACATTCTCTTTTCTGCCCTTTGCAATAACTTTGGGACACAATTAGATTTTTTGTGACTCAATGATTCACTGATGAAGCTACATAAGTGCAATTTCTTTACCTCTAGTGTGTTGCTGGCTAACATGGCAATAATCATGATATCACTAGATAGTAGTGTTAGGGGAGTGATGCTGAATCCTAGTCTTGGCGAGCAACAAGGTTTACAGGCCTCTGCTACAGGCTTCTGTATGTGTGGTCGTTCTTGAATGGAACAAATGCCTGCAAACTCTTTGGCTCCCCAGGATCAGAGCGGATGTTCCACTGTGTATTCCAGTTTACTCCAGGGCCTTGGAGGCCCCATCGTAGGACACCAGCCAGACTGTGATATGGAGCCACACAGAGTTCAAAGTTCAAAGTTCAGATTTGTAATCCTCACTGGATGACAGAAATGATTTTATATGAAGACTCCAGAGGCTTATTCCAGAATAAGATCTTCTGGGGATATGCATTTGTTGTCCACTCATTATTTATGTTTTCCTGCGGGGGAATATGTGCTTTTTAGTTAGATTTTTGTCCCTGTCAATATAATTAATGGAGGGCGTTTAAGAGAAAGATTGCTCATACATTTCAGCTTCAATTAGCAAATATGAATGGCTGTGTTCTTGAGGGAGGGTCAATTTACGCTTCAACAATACCATAACACGATACTCCATAATTATAGAGATATTTTCCCTGTACTTTTGAACACGTCTTTCAACATTAGTAAGATTTTGTAACAACAGAATTTACAGAGTAAATAATAGGAAATCTTGGGATATTTCCCAGACAAAATGATCAATGACCAAATGATTTTCCCTCATCCTTTGAGAGTTACAGTAACATAAAGGAGAGGGCTTTTCACATTATTTCAGTTGGGAAAACGTCTTTTTCATGCAAACAAATGCAAAAGGGTTTTGAATTATTAGGACCTCGAAGAACAGATCTTGCGTCTTGCCTTCCTCAATTCCCTGAAGGGGAAAAACCCTTGAATTCTATAATGGATACTTTCACCAACCATTTCTTGGCAGTGATTCAACAGTTCAACAACGTTCACAGCCACCGGCCTCTGTCTAGCCAGCCACCCCCTTTTTATTAGATGGAAATGTAAATAATGAATAACAAGCTGAAAGTAGGCGGGCTGACACCAACATCCGCTTGACTAGAGCAGGTAAAATATTGTCCTCTCGTATTTACCTCACACCAGCTTCTCTTTAATCTCTAATCCCTCTTCGGCTTCAGACAACAGCGGCAAACAGGCCCATTGTATGGAATTCCACGTCACATACGGAACACCTCTGAAGGTGTTTGAGTAACCCCTACTGTACATACATGTAAACACTGGATCAAAGGGAGCTGGGCAATGGGGGGTGGGTGTGTGGGGGGGGTTGTCTGCAGGTGAGAGGTCACAGAAAAGTGAAAGGTGGCAGGCAGGCTGGCCAGCCAAGGAGTTTATAAGGAAAGGGAGGGAGGGAGGGAGGGAGGGAGGGTGGGAAGGGGAGAGGCATATGGGTGTGTGGCTGGCTAGATTGGTGAGTCTAGTCCAGGATTTCAGTGCCTCGCCTTCATAAACTGGGGTTAAACTGGTGCCATTAAAACCAAACAGTCCCTCTGAGGTCGGTGAAGAAGAAAAACGGCAAAGCAAACAGCGCCACTCATTATGTGATTAAATGAACAAAACAGATACATCAAGGAGTCGCCTAGGTAATCCATATAGGCCCGCCATAGGCGCTACTAATGTACATTGAGACACTGTTTCTGAATCATGTCTACGCAGAGAAGTTTAGATATGGTATTTACAAGCATTTATGACAAGTTAAGCACATGGATAATTTCACTAAGCCGCCAGCAGAGTGAGGAATCCGTTTGCTGAATGTTGGCACTCATGTGAGGTGAGGCTGGGAGGTGTTCCCATGGATGCTTTATAAACAGGTAGATACAGTACACACACACACATACACACACACACACACACACACACACACGCACACACACACGCACACACACACACACGCACATTTACCTACCCCCCAATCCCACCAAGAGAGTATACCACAGAGACCACACAAAGTGTATTTACACCTCACACTTCTCTCCATAAACACCGTTATTTATTAATTGATACATCTGCAGTTTCAGTTCCAGAGCGCTGAGGTGGTTTAAGGGAACAGAAGGCATGGGGCCAGTGGAGCTTTCCTCCAGGGGAGGCTGGGGGAGGTAGAAATCGGAGGACAGGCTCATTGTAAAGCATGGAATGGAATGAAGAAAGGTATCAAACACACGTTTGATGCCATTCCTCATTCCATTCCATACAATACGATGAGCCCGTCCTCCGATGTCTACCTCCGCCAGCCTCTCCCGCAAGTTTCCTCCCACTGCTCCGTACACTAATTGAGTGACTCCACACAGGCACCCTGGCCTGTGTGTCTATATCTGACTGGGCTTTTATCAGAGTGGCTGTCAGACATGCGTCCAGAGCGGCTCGTGTGGAATGCGGCCTGCAGCCATTGGCCAGTAACAGGCCCTCTCTCTGCACACCCCCCCGGCCACCTAGGGCCAATCAGTCAACGGTCCCCCAGGGACCATTTTCAAAAACAATCACTCTCCAAGTAGTTAAGAGGTGCCAGGGCTAATTATAAACAAACTATTGATGTTCCAGTGGGCTGTGCTAGAAGCTGTAAATGTTTAGGAGTGTGTGTGTGTGTGTGTGTGCGTGTGTGTGCGTGTGTGTGTGTGTGCGTGTGCGTGTGCGTGTGTGCGTGTGTGCGTGTGCGTGTGCGTGTGTGTTTGTGTGTGTGTGTGTGCGTGTCTGTCTGTCTGTGTGTTAGGGTCATGGAAGGGTTCTGCTTGAGCGAGCTTTCAATTGAGCATTTAGCAGACCTCACCCGAACTGCCACAGCATCAAGATAGCCTCAGACTAAGTAGTGGCAAGTGCCATTGGCCTCTCATACTGAAGGTAGTAGTTGTATTACGGTCTGAGACTAACCATAACTTGCCCTATCAAGTTAATGAATGTTTATTGAGGGACAATGTTTGAATATGGATACGGTATATAGTTGTTACTTTAGTGAAAGAACTGCAATCTTTGCAGATTTACTGAGACCGCTTTACATCCTTTGTATTTCAAAACATAATTTTGTAATACATGTAAATAATATACAGTACAATTCTAGTAGCGTTATCACAGTCAGTTATTGGGCAGGTCCATTTGAAACCAGTGTATTTGGAGGTAAATCATAAGATAAGAAAGTCACAGTGGGCCTTGCCTGTGTGAAAAAGCCTTAGGACAGAGTGACAGACACACTCCAGAGCCAGATAGAGTTCCATCCTCCTCTGGTTAAAACAACAGCATTTCTTATGGAGCTATCGCACATTCTGAAACACAGTCTAATCCAAGAGACCAGTATTTGTTTTGGTATGCGCCCGCGTTTCTTTCCTTTGAATAATGAATTAGAAAAACATGGGGCCTGGCGCAGGGTTGTGTGGGAGAGGACTGTGTGGACAGTCCCAAACGCGGAGGAGGGATGGGCCGGGGGGTGGGCCAGGGGGTGGGGAGGCCAGGGAGGTGGGGAGGGGTGGGCCGGGGGGTGGGGAGGCCAGGGGGGTGGGGAGGGGTAGGCCGGGGAGTGGGGAGGCCGGGGGGGTGGGGAGGGGTGGGCCAGGGGTTGGGGGGTGCTGGGTGTTGAGGCCAGGGAGGTTGGGAGGGGTGGGCCGCCGTCCAGAGAGGCCAGGGGGGTGGGGCGGATGGACGCCTCAGAGAACCCCCCGCCCTCACACACACACACACTCGCACCCACCCACCCGCCCACCCACCCACACACACACACACACACACACACACACACACACACACATACACACACACACACACACACACACACACAACCTTTACCCCCTACAGTAGAGAAGTCATGTCCTCAGCCCACAGAGACAGCCAAACAGGGGAGGACAGAGAGAGTGGGAGATGAGAGTGGATGGAGGGAGGGAGTTCAGTGGATAACAGAGATGCCACTCTGCTGATGATTGGTTGGGTGGGTGAGTGTGTGTCGATTTGTCGGTATGTAAGAGTTAGCGTAGCATTAGCATGATCCGAACTATTCAATATTGTGCTTGTGTAAACATAGGTGTGTGTTTGGGGTGTGTGTGTGTGTGTGTGTGTGTGTGTGTGTGTCATAGTCATAGTCATAGTCATAGTCATAGTCATAGTAGTAGTGAGTAAAAGACATAATTCTTGTTTCTACAGTATGAAATAGAGTGTTTGATTAGGGATTATCTAACAAAAACCTTTTAGGTATTTTGATGCTACTAACAGCTATAGCTAGCATAGGGGGCAAATACATTTGGTGTTTGTTTCATACTAATATAGTGTAGATTTATTTCAGAAACTAAATGGAAGACATTCTCAGGCATCATCTTTTTGTGATGTTTATGTCGCCCCCTCCATTAATTTGATTGATTGCCTAGCTCATAACGAATTCCGGAACACTCACCACCTAGAGGGCCAAGTGTTTTATCTGCTATTTACCTAGCAACAATACTTTGATTGACTACAACATGAAACATCATCATTTCTGCATTTTTGGTGAATAAAATCACCTTTGGCACTGTAGAATGTTGACAATTTGGGTGACTTTATTCACCCTCTGTGCTAAACGAGTGAAGGTTAGGTGGGATCCTTTCCAAAAGTTAAAACAAATTTGTATTCCAGGCTCCTGGAACACACCGGCAAAGAAATCCGTTATGGTGGAAGAGCACACAAAACACATCCTTCCCATTGAAAAAAGCACTGGAAAATTGCATTTTCCCACAACAAATCAATATTGCAATTTCAACCTCAAGACTTCTTTGACAGACTCCGGATGATGTAACTGAACATATTCTGGAAAAACAATGTCAAAATGTGTTTCCATTTTAAGGTTTTATTTCACGCTGTTCATGACATGGGTGAAGGGCTACATCCAGTTAAGATTCCTCGAAAGATGAGGAAGTTTTACGTAGTGAGCGGTTCAGATAAGGGTTAGGGCTTGGTAGAAGGCTCGGAAAAAAAAACACAATACCAAAACATGCTCCACACAGGTACTGAACCCTGATCTCCCTCAGTGCCCCATGCGATGCCCTTTTCCAACCCTGACCACACAACATGATCTCATCAATCACATGTATGATAACACTATTTTGGACAGATTTTCCACTCACTGCAGCTAGAGGGCATATGTTCGCCAAATAAACAATCCCTGTTTTCAGTGACAGATCAATCGACCTCAGGTCACGCTTCAGCTTGGTGACCAGGCTTGTGCCTGTGTTTGTGTGTATGGTTTGTGTTTAAGTGAGGGTCAGGAAATGTGATAGTTCTGCCAAAGAGATTCAGGAACCAGTGTCCCCCACAAGCCCCCAAACACTTTTTTTTCCATCATTCTCTGTGCTGGGGAGAAGGATTAAATAAATGTTAGTGATGTGATAACCGGCCTGTTTATCAAGGGGCCTCCGGCCGGCTGCTCTGCTACACTGGCTGCTGGGGTTTCCTCTCTGATGATGTCATATACCTCCTACCCCCCCAGGCAACCCTTTCACCTCCCCCATACCATCACCAAGCCTTACAGAATACATTTGATTTTGTCTTTATTGTGCAATTCTTGTTAGTGAAGTGTGTGTCCCTTTCTGAGATCAGAGAGAATGAAAGAACAGACGTTGCTGTTTGACTGTGAACAAAAATACTAGAAAAATACTTCGTTCAGAATTCCGTCAAAAAAGGTTGCCATCAAAATCTATATATCCCCAAGAAATATGCAAGCTACTATAGACAGTGGTTTTAAATTAATCATGATCAATGAAATTGCAGCACTTATTTTCTTTTGAAGTTTAAATCCCCTATAAACCCCTATAATATTTATTTATAATTTATAATCCCCTATAAACCCGTTTTTTCAAAACGGGCCTGTCCTTGTTGGAGCACTCTTAGGCCTCTGCTCCCTCTTCCTTTCCTCTTTCCCTGTGCGAAAACAGAAGGGTGAGGCTGGAGGTGAGTTTCAGTTCAGAGTTGAAAAGGGCAACATTAGAAAACACTGGCAGGTATTCAGCAAATATGCTGCATTTACGATAACAGCCGAGTTGACTTGTTGCTCTTGAACGCTTGCTGTGGATTTAATGTAATTATGAGTGTGGAGCAGAAAAGGGAGAGGAAGATAAAGTGTGTGTTCGCTGTCAAGGTCGATTTGTCAGGTGCTGCGGAGAAAATACTTTGAGCAACTCGCTTGGCAATGCCGGAGTAAAGCAAATACCATCATAATCTTTGAGCATTCACTTCACCCAGATTGTGGCACTGCATTATGTAAATGAAACTCAGGCGCCATTACTGCCTAGTAGTACTGGAGAAATTCACTAGAGGAGAGTACAGGAAAAAATCACTTGAATTTTTGTTTTCATTAAATAAGGACAGGAAAAGGGGGAAAAAAATCTTTTTTTCCCCCACTTCTCAATACATGACCTCATGAGTGTAATAATAAACATCTTAGCCAGACTAATGCTAGATGGGCCTGACTCAGGGCACGTACTTGCTAACCCTGGCACAGGCTGTGCCCCACCTCGGGCACCACTCTCCTCACAATTCCCACATTATTTGCTTGGCAAACAGGAAGAAATGACAGACATCATTTTCCTGCGATCAAACATTGTTGATCTTTACATTAACACGACCCTGATGCAATCTGCTACTCGGTACGACATAATTGAATGTGCTGAAATTGGGAACTATTTTGAGGTATTTCCTCTCCTTCGAGTGTAAGATTGGCTTAATTAAGGAGGGAGAAAACAGGAAGTTTTAAAGTCACATCTATAATTAATTGGCCTCCTCAGCCAGAGGGTCTGATCAGAGTGTGCAGGGATCACGAGGAAGGGGCGTGCTGTTACAAGCACAGACTGTGTTCTCTGTTCCAACCCATTATTATGCCACTGAACATAGATACGTATCCCACTGTAGGAGAGCTCAGGCCTGAAGACAGAATACTGTACCGCCCAGATTTGTTATGAAGTTATTAAGAGTAACAAGTAGAAAAACCCAAATATAGATCAAGAGAAGAAGAACATAACAGTGATAAATAATGGAGTAATATAAATGCAAGGTTGAAATAAAGTACTCCTGTGATTTCGCAAAATGTCTGTATCTCGACTCAAATGTTTCCAGTGACCACATCCCCCTCTGTAGCCTGCCTTACGTCAGCCCTGATTTATACTGGAGGCTTGTTTCCTTATCAGAAGCCTTAAAGCTGCAATCTGTAATTCAAACAACAACAAAGTGGGCTCCCCGCCACTTTTCGGGTAAACAGCTGCGGAATGGGACTGGAGAAATGCAATTACTTCACATGTTGGGTTCTGACGGGGTAAGACAGTTGAAGACAGATTAAACCTCCGATTTCCACCTCCACCAGCCTCCCCGTTTGATACCATTCCTCATTACATTCTATGCGTTACAATGAGCACATCCTCCGATTTCTACCTCCACCAGCCTCCCCTGGATGCGGCTCCACAGCTATCTGGAGCTCCAAATGAAAATTTATAGCATTGCTAGACTTCAGTGAGCCAAACAGTGTTTATACAAGCATACCGTGCTCTGGAAGAGTGTGGGCCTTTAGCTGGGCCCTGCGTTGCGTTCTGAGAGGGAAGGAGGGGCCAGCGGATCCCTCCAGACTTCATAGCCTGTACTTGACCTAAGTGACTATGGCTATGCAGAAGACTGGAGGAGCCAGTCTGATACCAGCCAGGAAGGCATGTTTGTACCCACCTCTTCATCTTGGTTGAAAGCGCACACACACACATTCAAGCAGGGAAACACATACTCACACGCATGGGCACACACACACACACACACACACACACACACACACACACACATACATTCGTGCATGCACACACACACACACGCGCACACACACCCACCCACACTCACGCACACACACACACACACACACACACACACACACACACACACACACACCACACAGAAGACTTCTTGCAGGGAAACACACACACACACACACACACACACACAAAGAGAGGACTTCTCTTTGGTGTGAAAAACATTGTGAGGACGTGGGAATGGATGACCATCCCTCTGCTTCACATTGTTCTTTATCTGTCTCCCACTAGTGTGTTTGTATTGCTGGTGGGATCTGTTGCAGATAAGGTGCCTATATTTACATATCAGAAGTGAAAGCATGGGCCATGATGATGTCATGCTAATAAAGGAAAAGAATGGAAGTCTCTTAACCCTAACCCTAACCCTAACCCTAACCCTAACCCTAACCCTGTGGCACAAATGGACAACTTATAAGTGATATGAGCACTTCAATAATCACAAAATTAAATGTTTTACCAAACATGCAAAACTGTTTGTTATGAAAAGACTGAACGATGTGTTCTTTCTGTATACAGATGATCTCAAGAGTATGCTTGATTGACACTTCATCATACCCTACATACCCTACATCATCAGCCTAGAATTTGTTCTCCCCATTTAAAAGAATGATTAGCATTTTGTTTGTTGATACATGCCTAATTGATTAAAACTGGCCTGCTGTGATTTCACATTGTTTTGTTTTGAAAAGGCCAGGCCTCTGACAGAAATACTCCGGGAAGTATTGCATTTGGCGGTGAGCTCGGTTTCCCATACACAAAAGTGCTGAACTTAATTCAAAACTCCTTGGCTGAGAGCTGACTGTTGAACTAGTGGGAGAGGAGAGATAGCCTTGACCTGACTCTGAACCCGTAAGAATCTTGGATTATGCTTTGGCTAGCGAGGGACAGAGAGATTACTTAAATGAGTTACATGATTTAATGGATGTGTTTCAAAGTAGAGCCACTCAGTCAGAAGGCTTAGCCCCTTGTAGTGAAATCCATTAGGAAGAATAGCGTTAACCCTCTCTGACAAAACTGTATTTGTTGTGAGAGAATATAGCTATGGTCATTTGACAGTCAAATTTTGGCAGGCTTTTGTGAATTCTGAAGCTCGAGTACCGCCCTCTGCCTTTGTAAACAATGCAGCATGGGCTGATATTTTCTTTTCTTAGTATTACCATTGAAGGTTTACTTTTCATTGCAATAACTGATCTTGATCTGCAGCAACACCTGTTGAGGTTAAGAGATACAGCATATACAGTGCCTTCGGAAAGTATTCAGACCCCTTCACTTTTTCCACATTTTGTTGTGTTATATACTCAATTTAAAATGGATTAAATTAAAAGAATTTGCCATCAATCCACACACAATACCCCAGAATGACAAAGAAATTTCAGTAAATTATTAAAATTGAAATACAGAAATACTTCATGTACGTAAGTATTCAGACTTTGCTATGACACTCTTAAAATTTGCTAAAATGCAAAAATGTCATCAACAAATCACTCAATAAGTTGAATTGAGTCCATCTTAATGCAAGGATAATAGTTCATGTAATTTTGGAATTCATATCTTTGTTTTTATAGGGTCTCTGATTGGCATAGGAATCAATTACACACTGTGTGAATCAGGTTGTCATTACAAACTGAGCAAATGGAGAGGAACAAAACTGCTCAGGAATGTGACCCTGAGGCCTGGGGAGACTGATTTGTTGATAATATTTTTGCATTTAATTAATTTTAAGAGTGTCATAGCAAAGGGTCTGAATACTTATGTACATGAGGTATTTCTGTATTTCAATTTGTGTAATACTGAAATTTCTAAAAACCTGTTTTCACTTTGTTATTCTGGGGTATTGTGTGTGGATTGATGGCAAATTCTTTTAATTGAATCCATTTTAAATTGAGTCTATAACATAACAAAATGTGGAAAAAGTGAAGGGTTCTGAATACTTCCCGAAGGCACTGTATACGGTGCCTCTGTGCTTCCTGATGATAGGTGGGTTTATTTTGTCAGATACGTTTTGAAAATCACATACAGTAGGCCAACAAAAAGATGAGTCAGTAACCCTGACGACAGGCCACGTTCCAATATATGCAAATATTGAATAACTGTAGTTGGCCAAGGCTAGGACATTTCAACATTTTAATATTCTTCAGGGTTCAGTTGATTCATATGATTAATCTAAGACTAGTTTGTGTTCTACATTTGATATAGTAAAACAACCTGTGTTGTTTCCACAATTCCAGTTTATGCAAATGTTGAATAACTGTAGTTAGCCATGGCTCCGGGACATTTTAACCATTTAATGTTCTTCAAAATGTAGTTGGAATGATGAGTCATGTAAGACTAGTTTGAGTTCCACATTTGATACAGTCAAATGTGTGTGCTGTGTCCACAATGTCTAATCCCCTCCACAATGACCTAGTGTTGTCGACTGAGCAATGCAAAAATCTGTATCAACAGGTTCCCCAATACTCCCCAATACTAACCCTAACCCTGATGTAAGAACAAAAGCTTCGACAAACACTTGCTAACCGTGACCAATCTCTTCCTGGCTAGGCTTGGAATTAATATTGACATATTTTTGTGCTTCTCAAACACACCTTTTACTTGCTTATTGCAGTATGAGAGGGAAAATCTACAGAATCTAATCTACTGTACCTCCCAGATAATAAAACATACAGTAATAACCTTCAGTGTGTTACATTGGTGGAACAGTCTTTATTCATATCTGTCACCACAACTATTAAAAAATAATTAGAAGAATTGAGTGAGGCTAGAGTGTCTGTAACAGTGTAACATTTGTTTGTTGCCCAGCAAGCAAGCACTTGTTGGACGTGAGTGTTGGATGTGAGTGATTGGCTGTGAGTCAGCAAACCACCGTGTATAGGACCAGGGGTGTCAGACACAAACCACCGTGTATAGGACCAGGGGTGTCAGACACAAACCACCGTGTATAGGACCAGGGGTGTCAGACACAAACCACCGTGTATAGGACCAGGGGTGTCAGACACAAACCACCGTGTATAGGACCAGGGGTGTCAGACACAAACCACCGTGTATAGGACCAGGGGTGTCAGACACAAACCACCGTGTATAGGACCAGGGGTGTCAGACAATGCTGCCAGCAGCACAACAACTCAGCGACCACGTGTTACTGTACAGGTGGGAATCTAACCTGGTTCTCCTGACTGGGAACCCAAACATCTTACCTTGGGAAACAAAGAGGATATCCCTGAAGTCTGAAGGTGACATTTGTGCCTTAGAACTCTCAGGCAGAACAACCTCATCACATATCTGGATTCTAAATCACCTCTGCTACACATGGGTGACTGACCACATGCTCCTGGCTTAAAGTGTTGGCTCCCACTGGAATGTCCATGAGCTAAACGGCAGTGGGCCGCTGATTTTGCCAATGTCAGGCCACTAATGAGCCAATGTAAACTCACCTATCAGGGTCCAATCTAATCCTGGAAATACAGCCGACAGGTCTTGCTTTACTGCCCTCTGGGGCCACACTAAAAATGTAAACGTAAATATGCTATGTTTTTTAACGGCGGCAAATATGTGCATATCCTTGAAAACAACCAAAACATAGAAACAGTATGTAGAGGCCAGTGCTCGACCTTGACACCAGGTTTTAGAAAGAGAAGGACCAAAACAGCATTCTTCACTCACCGTTCTTTATCATGTGACCTCATTCCCTGATCACTAACCATTCTACGTACTGGACCTTTAAATCATATCTACTTTAAATAGTTTTTAAATAATAAATAGTGGAGTATGTTGTCTCACAATTATTGACATCCATTTGATCTTGCTGTATGTACACAGAGTGTCCTCGTCACATAGTGTCCCACTTAACTAAACTACCGGCAACGTCGGTCACTTCCACCTAGCATTCCCAGGTCATAGGGGCACGAGTTGTCAGTAGTGACTGATAATCACTTTTCCTCTTTCCAAGCAGAAAAAGGATTTGTTCTCTTGCCCTTCCTCCATTCTTAGCCTCCAAGTACATCTCCTCCCATAAAACCTCATTCCCCTACAACTTCCTACCATTCCTCACACACTGGGCAAAAAAAAGAAAAGAGCAAGACAACCCTCTCAGGCCGTGGACTTTGGCCGTGTTTCTCCACCCTGTTACTCATGTTACTCCTCCGTTGTCAACAAATGATCATAGTCTTATGAACTCATTCTCACGCTCAGTGATATCTCTCTCATGAATTGGCTAAAAGCAAAAGAGGTTGTTATGTAAGTGTATAGAATGTACTCCTAGTGTATACAGTATTTGGACTGTTCCCATAATACCTTGCAAGAGCAAAATTGTTGGTAGTTCTGCAAAAAATAACATTGAGGTCAGTGGGATGCTAATTTCATAATGTGTCTAAAAGCACCAAAATAGGTCAATATTAGGCTTCTCTTTATTCTTTTTTTTTTGCTTTAACTTTTGTTTTGCTTTAGTCAAATATGCCTGTTTAGGTGTCTTTCTCATATATCCAATCTGAGAGTATATACATCATCAATGGCTTATTTGACAGATTTGACCCACAGTTGACAGAATATAAGATTAAATGCATTGCACTGTAATGCACTGTAATATTTTTTACTGTATTAATTATTTGATCATCGAAAACTTCTCCATAACTCAAATGTTTGGTGCATCTTCTACACTTCTGGTGCATCTATCAACATGTAAATAATTAATAATGAGCAGGCTTCACCCAGACAAAAGAATACTCAGTATGAGGTACAGTACAAAATAGTACATTTTGATAAGAGACAAAGGTTCCTTTAGCCTACGTAGCTACGCCATTCTTTGTCTTATGGACCGTTCGGCTGCTGTAGGAAACTCGGAGATGTGAGTGGGAAATTGCCACTAGAACAACCCTCCAAGTCGGACTTCGAAGTGGGAAACTTGGACCAGGATGACTGAGTCAAAGAGAGTAAGCAGGAAAGAGAGGCACTGTTGGGTCTTTCCATAGATCATTGTGTTATGCCAACCGCTATCAGAAGTTGCTTTTCACTTCTCTTGTTATTGTACATTCCTTGACCATTTTGTACCTGCTGCTTCACTGTCTACTGGTAGGCTTCACTGTCTTCTGGTAGGCTTCACTGTCTTCTGGTAGGCTTCACTGTGTACTGGTAGGCTTCACTGTGTACTGGTAGGCTTCACTGTGTACTGGTAGGCTTTACTGTCTACTGGTAGGCTTCACTGTCTACTGGTAGGCTTCACTGTCTACTGGTAGGCTTCACTGTGTACTGGTAGGCTTCACTGTCTACTGGTAGGCTTCACTGTGTACTGGTAGGCTTCACTGTGTACTGGTAGGCATGTGCACTCCATTCAATTAAACACATGTTTCTCCTCAACGGAAGGTTCAAATAACTTGTTACATGTCATGTTAGTTAGCAAACTATTATATAATATAATATATAATGTATAATATAATTCAGAAAATGTGGTTGTTGTCGGGTTTCTCTACAAAGGTCATTTGGAAGACCATTTGCTGTGCATTTCTTATTCACTTTCCTTGGTCTCTATTTAGAACCTCGTCTCCTCATATACCACAATGCACTCTGATATTAGCGCTTAGCAACGTTACCCCCACCTCTTGGTTTCATCCTCTTTGCCCGAGTTGACAAGTTGTGATGTAACCTTTCACCTTCCGCCAGAAAACTGATGGTAGAAATGTCAACAGTATTCATCTTTCTGTACAATTTTAACATGTTTGATTGTTAACAATCACACGTGTATGTATAATGTATGTTTGTAATTTGTAAACGCTCATTATGGTTGGAATTCTCACTGGTTGAAGAGTTCCATTGAACAATGTAGTTGGGGTCTCTAAAAGCAGATATCTAAAAATGCTGTTGAGGTTGACCACTGGCCTTTACATACTCAGTTTACGTTTTGGTTGTTTTAAAAAAACATACTGTAGTGTATCTATACACTTTAGATATTCAATGTGGCCAGAGGTCAGCAAAGAGCAAAACTACATCCTGCTTCTTTAAGTGAGTAATAATAATTTAAAAAAAAGAGGCTCGGCTGATACATTTAGTGAATACTCAATCAACCACTAAGACTGAGAATTGAATTCAATTATCCTCATTGATCTCAATGTTATTTTTAGTGGAACTATTCTACCGCCGGAACAACTAATACTCATGACTCAGACGCATGCTGTGCTGTACGCTCAGATGTTTGATCACAACTTCCTGTGACTAATGCTGTGAGAGTGTACAGTTGGTGAGGGGGAAGAACACGATGTGCAGGCGGTATTTAGGTGTAATGTTTGGTTTGTTCACTCCCAGGACCACTAACAACAGCTGTGAATCGCACCAAAAGGAGCAAATCGATGCTAGATTCCAATATATTTGAAAAGTGAAGAATGCAATTAAAGTTGACTTTAATTTAATATAAGAAACAGCGTTGCATACAGAATACAGTATCAATATGACAGTGACATAAGTGACACCTGGCTGGTTATCCTTTTCTATTCCATGTTGTGTGTCATAAATTCTCTTTCCATTTCAAATCAAAACTGAATCGTCCAAATCCATTATGAGCACCAGGCAGCCATGATGAATATGTTTTTGAACGTTTTTTTTTTTCAAAACATGCCCCACAGCCAGTCTGTCGAGGAAACCCAAAAGGGCTGAGTCAGAGATCCCATCTCTTCCGGAGGCAGTGGGGCTGGCGGCTCTCCCCTTTGAACAACGCTGTGGAAAGATCAACGGGCATCTCCTCTGGGAGCCGCTGGGCTGTGCTCTGCTCTGCTGTCCTGCTGCTAACCAGTGGTCCAACAGCCCTAAGGCAGGCCTGTAGTCTGAGTCTGTCCCCAGCCAGTACTGCTGCTGCCTGGCCGTGTTTACCTTGGCCCCGCCAGAGGACTTTCAACTCTGCTCTGCCCTCGCGGGTGACACCGACGCTCTCTTACTCACTGTCTATATAAAGCAGCCTAGGCGTCGCTCTCTTGCTCTGTCGCTCTCTCTATCTCGCTCTGTTTCTTTCTCTTTTTTTTGCACACACCCCCTCTTTCTCTCTCTCACTCTCTCTCTCTCTCTCTCTCTCTCTCTCTCTCTCTCGCTCTCTCTCTTTGCCTATTTAGAAAAGCACATTCAACATAGATAATGCTCTGTCACATTACCAGTATCTGCTGAATGACTAAAACATCAACCAATTATACCATTAACCAAAGTCATGAAATGAGTGTATAAGGGTTGGTTTATATCATACATCACTTTAGTGAACTGATCTTGATAGCCACTTTTTTTATGGTGAAATAATGTACAGTGAATGTTTTCCTGCACCTGACCCTCAACCCCATGGACATTCATTCAGTCAGACTAACGAATGGGAGGACCTCAGCCATGTTTGTAATTCCTCCCTTAAAGCACCATGGATACCAGTAAGACACTGCCAAGCTCGAGACTACTTCATAAATTCATAGGCCTATAAATATTTGTTCTTCTTTTAGTTTTCACACCAGGTTCAATTTACATATCCAAGGAACAGTTTGTAATTTGTCTCAGTTGCTGCAGACCCCAATTCAATGTTTATGTGTGGAAGTCTGTTAATATGGATGATACTGCGTGGTAACACCTCAAACAAAGACTTGCACCATGCACTGTAGGAGAGCTGCTGTTTTGGCATGTGCTATATATAGAAGAGAATAGAATCGAACGGAATAGAATAGAGAAAAGAACAGATACCCAACTATGAGAACAAGAAGGTTGTTCATTCCGATTCTACAAAGTTACTTCCCCAGGTGATACCGTCATCAAAATACATGAATCGAAATACATTTTACACAGGGTTCTGCTCCGAGAGCCATTCACTGGGACAGCTTAGAGCACCACCTTATAGCACACACCATTTGGTACTGTTTTATTTTTTGAAAACTACAATAACAGTGTCACTTTCCAGCATTCGTCTCCAAATGGTGTATCTGGCTGATGCGCAGTCGAGTACATTCTCTAACACTCAATAAACTCTATGACATCAATATGTCAAAGAGAAGGCAGATAACCTAAAGCCTGGACATAAATCTCGTCATCTCTAAAAAGTTTCTGTCTACCCACGGTATTATTCAAGGCTATATTTACTTAAACATACTATACAATGTGACAGGTATTTTGTGCGGGAGCAAAGGGCATAGGCTTGGTTCAAAAGGACACTGGAAACACTGGTAAAATCATTGTTTGAGTGTCTTCATGATCCTCTATAAAGAAAAGGTCATACTAAAATGATTGTGTATAGGTGGAACGGTTAGCTTTGATAATGTTTAATGTCACATAAAAAAAAAACCATAGTGAACATTTAACCTCATTTACACACTGGAGATGCGAAACCTTTTAATACCTGTGCCAGTGGTTGCATTAGGACAGTAATGGACTGTCATTGCAAACCTTTCCTTAATGACAAAGTGAGAAATTAACCACTGGTGGGATTTGTGAATGCTAATAACACACAACAAATACCTCAATGATACACAAGTATAAGGGGTTATTTAATTTCATCAATTCTAAATGGATGGATGTTACTCTACCATAACAGCACTTGTGTGCTCAAAACCCTCAGATTTCACATGGACTTCAACTGGAGCACATACCAATAAATGGGATACAATGACAGACAAATTACAGTGTGCAGCAATCTCTGATGTTGTATTTCCTTAGAATATTCTAAGACAGGGCAATTATTCCAAATTCACATTTATATCACCAGATCAATTTATTTGAAAGATTTAAATAAGATCATCCAAACTGTGTCAGGAATAAAACAACCCCCCAAAATACAAATATCTAAACAAAACAGGAAAACAATGCAAACAAACATGATATTTCAAAAATAAATAAGTCCAGAAAAACGAACAAGCCCTGTTCAGATGAAGAATCCTGACTGTGAAAAAAAACGCTTACACTGATTTCACAATGACCTACTTACTCATCAGATTCCCCTGAAATGGACATTCCCCAGAGTGTGCTGGAATTTGTCTGGCCCTAAAATGGATCCACAAGAGTGTTCTGCTGAGGCCCATCCACCGCCCTATTGGAGGAGTAGGAGACATACAGTATGACGGAACTCATTGATAGAGAGTCATATTTTGTACAAGTAAGTCAATGAGATAGACCTTCAGGTCATATGACTTGAAATACAAGAGGAAAATCAATTGTTGTATAATAGATCAAATTATAGACAACAGCATTGAAATGATGATACTGCAGATTAACTATGTCCCGAAACCTGAGAAAGGTTGTTTTTAATGTAGCCGGGTTTTGATTTTAAAATCAGTACTTAACCATTGATTAAAGTCACTGATGATGCTGTCAATGGATCTTAACTTGAATTACAGTTTAACAGTCATCTAGCCAATGTGTGGTTGTAACACTATTTCTCATTTAAATGTTTATCTTGTTGAAGAAACAGTATTTCCTCTTTTATCAACTGAAAATGTACAGGGGCAAATTCTTAGTATTCACATAAATTTGTCCATGTAGTAACATTGAATCAACATAAATTGACCTCAGTGTAATTTTTCATTTTTTGGGGGTCAAATTCTGAAAATAGAATACATATGCATCTGTACTGTAAACGTCTACAGTATGTCAGTTAGGTAGTCTCTGTTGCCATCGGAAATATTCCAGCAGTCCTCTTTTGCAGTTTTGTATTGTAACAAAATTATGTATCAATAAAGTTATTGTGGGTGCCTTTGTTCAAATAGTTCTTAGATAACTATCTGATGTACATAGGTAAATGATTTTGTGTTTTCCCTTCTCACTTTGTCCTTTGGAAAAAATCTGTTTCTACTAATAGTACCATAAAGTTGATATTTTGTAATTTCAAAATGTTAAATCTGTTGGATTTGATTATTTGCAAATTGAGTAAATAATTAAACAAAACATTTAGCGGCATAGGATGACGCAGTCTTTGATACCCTGTTTCAAACCATAACAGTTTCAGTCAGATACAGTAAGAGCTTTCAGTGGAAAAAAACATGTGCAGATTTACAATTACTGTTAACAGCTCCTCAATAGGAGAAAGAGAGGAAAAAAATCATACTTAAAAATGAAGACATAAGAAATGTTCTTGTCAGTTCTAATCTATAGCCATATATTTATTAACAATCATAGTCATATTTTCAACAATGGAAGATTAATAAATACTTTCTCTTGATTCAGGAAGATTGTCTCGGTACTTAAAGCTTGATTCCAGTTGCAAAAAAAATCAAAATGTCCTTCGATGTGCTTTATCGAGCACTAATATCCAATTAACAGCTTTTTCTTCAGAGAGGGAATCCATAACATTATGTACACATTTCTTCATTTCAGAAAGAACATTTGATCCTCCTTCACTACCCAAAGAGATGTACAGCAGGTCCTGAAAGCATCCAACTGCATACTAACAAGAACTCATCAACTGGCCTTGACGCTCTCAAATAATTTCCCTCGTTTCAAGGAAGTTGAAAGTTTCCCATATCATCAATCCCGAATATTCCACGGTCATTTCAAACTTTGCCGGAGCTGGGGATGTCTATGTCCAAACTCTCCACAAGTTAGCGGTGAAGGAGGAAACAGACCCAGACAAGGGCACCAAATACTTCCATGCAGCAGGAGGTCCAGAGAGGGAGAGAGAGGCTAGTGCGGTGGGTTCCGTCCCCCAGGTCCAGAGATTCAGGCCAGGGCCATAGGGCACCAGGGCTCCCCCCGCACGGAGGCGGCTACCTCTGCAGACTGAGTCAGCCCCACGCTGGTGTACAGGCCGTCCTGCCCAGGGTACTTGACGGCCGGGCCACTGGAGCCTAGGCCCTCCCCTGGGCCGCTCAGGACCGAGGAGTTGACCTGCAAATACACAGACAAGAATTAATCCCAGATTCAGGGGGCTATTTTTCTACAGTGTTTGAAGTCACAGGCTAAACAATTACAGAATTCTGTAGAATTATAGAGAAGGCCATTCAAATTATTTCATCAAACTAAAATATATTATTTTTCTTCTTTGAAGTAGGCTATGAATCATAGGCCTGTGAATATTAGTAATTTTGAATAAATCGGGCTTATGTTTTTATGATAGAATTCCAAAAGTCCTCCTGACTAAAAAATGCACTTCCTTGAACCCAGTTGAGAAAGACTTTGACATGCCTCTGATGACACTATGCTACACCGCACACATTACATGAATCACTGAGCATGAATCCAATATCATCACGTATTGTGCCTTAAACCTACTGCCTAATATTAGCCTACCCGTAACTCCTATTTGTCAACAAAGTGCTAACGAAAATCATCTCCACCCCTACTAGTAATTTTCATGTCTAAAAAAGCAGTTCTCGTTTAGAGAAGCAAATTTTGCTGCAGGTCTGGGAGAATAATTTGTATCGCTGTGCGTTCAAATCTAAAATTGTTTTGATAGGCTATACAAGACATAGGCCTACATATCATGTCAAGATATGCGTATTCGTGTATTAAATTAATCAAATAAATCCAATCACGCATAGTCTTACCCCAGCCACGGACACCTGGGTGGATGGAGAGCTGTTCTTGGAGCAGTCTTCGGAATTGGAGGAGGAGGACGTCGGAGTCATGGGGACTGAATTGTTATTTCCTGTAGTAAAATGATAAAGAAATGATAAGAAAAATGATAAAACAATGATATTGAGGACCATAACGAAACATTTTGTTTTTAGGTCTAGTGCCTTGAATATGAAAACGGCCATAGCTTACCAGAGGATCCCTTCGTTTTGTTCAATGTTTTTGGTTTTCGTTTCCTCGTCTGAATTCCCTCTTTCTTCATAGCGAGCGGCCGAGCTACCTGCAAAGATACCAAAACAGCTAGTGGTGGTGGTCACGATATCTTTATTCTTTTTATGTCTTGTTAATTTTCATGTAAATGTTTGCAATGCATTAATCTATTCGGACTATCATTAATTGATGTAATCGGGTAGCATGTAATTAGATAGGTCTACTGAATAATGTGTAGGCTGCATTTAATTTACATACGCCACTTTGTCAAAGATAAATCAAAGAAACTAAATTTGTGACAAAATAGGGTATACATGTTGACTTACTCCGTGTAATTTTGTGTAGAGGCCACATGCGTTGCACACCGGCTCCCCCTCCGCGTTCCTGCGCCACAATGTGGTTGTACTGGTCTGGCAGTTGGCACAGGACAGGCCGATGCGTCTGGATGACGACTGAGAAAGCCGATACATAAACAATAATAAACACACTGTAAGATAATATAATGAAGCTACGATTAACTAACAGTAAGCGCGTTATAAAAAAGTGGAATGAACCGCGTTTCAGATGTACGTGACTAATGATATATTTGGCTGTGACCCAAGCACATAATTAATCATTTGACCTGAGGGCCACGATTCTTCTCATCGGTCGACATTTCTGTTATCTTACTAATTTCCTTGCAATAATATTGGTCGTATCCACCTCGTCATTAACATACATTCACTCTGCTTATGTACAGGCGTTTCATTGTCAGAATGTTCCTGGAAACAGGGCATCACCCGTTTGTTAGCTATTAGGCGTGTGTATAATATCATGCGTAATGGCGACAGGAAAATGTGTCTCTCCAAATAATGTTTCCCTTTGTATCCCATGAAGATCTGTTGATCATGATTAAATGACGTATGACAGCTTGAACGACCTTAGTGATATATGAAGGCCGTAAAGGTAAGGAGGCAATATGGTCTCCTATTTCTGCGATTGCTGGTCAAATAAAATCACGATTATTTAGGGAATATGGAGATCCTTGGTGATAACCTTAAGCCATTGTTTTAAATAAATAGTCAGGAAATTGAGTGCCTAAGTGGTCCTCTGAGCGTGTGCTTACCATCCGCTTCTGTGGTTTAATTAATGGCCGACTGAGTCCATTCATTTTGCTGTACAGGCCGCAGGCGTTGCAGAGGAAGTGGCCAGTGCCATCGCGTCTCCAGAGCGGCGTGGAGATCGAGCCGCAGTTGACGCACTCTCTACTTTCTCCCAGGTCGTCGAGAATATCTGCGGGGAACAGACAAGCAATATACGAATCAATAATTTGACAGGTCGATTGACATGGTAGGCTGTGGTTTTCAAAATATCTTATTTGCACCCTTAAAACATAAAACAATATATCGGGGACAATGGGGTTCAATTGCCGAGGGTTAATTCAGTAGCGAAGTCCAGATATTTTATTTATTGGTTTTCCGTTTCTATCGGCCTAGCTGATTGATGAGTATTCAGCATTCTTTGATTACACGCTTTCTAGGCCTATATTGATACATTGAATAAGCCTAAATGAACAGTAGCTGTAATACGTTTTTCCTGATGCATCTTAAAATGTTTCAGCAATGTCAGAGGATTTAATTCATAGTTGTATGTTTCTTTGACGCCAGTGAAAATGGCAGCATATTAGCATATTAGCGTAGTTATCAACTATTTGATATCAATTTATGATCATGAATTCATGTACCAGAATGCCACAAATTGATGCTGATAATAATGTTGGGATTATAACAATGATGTATGTGTTACCTGCTTTAAAATGTGATTCACAAATATAGGCCTATCAGATATTGCTAAGAAAATGTATGTTTACCTGAGACATACAAATACTTGATGTTATATATTATCTGGGTTCATCTTCTGAATCTGAATATTTTGTACATTTCTGTTACATGCATTGGGCGAACATAGCTGGTCCATGGTCAAGTCCTGCCGTTTAAATGACACCAAAGTCCTGCCGTTTAAATGTTATTTTGTACAATCATTTCAACTATTGTAGGTTATATCTTGTGCCCACTTTTTAACGTTGATAGGTTGTTCAATTAATATCAGAAGATATAAAACGACCATGACAAAATTCCATCTTTAAAAAAAACAATATTTCGAAAATATTGCCTACCTCCATTGGGTCCTCGAATAGTCAAGGGCGCACCTCTGCTTTGCAAAGTGTGCAGCATCGTATTGTCGAATGGTCCAGGCCAAGGCGAGGACAACTGGGATAGCTGCGGTCCAACGTACTGGGAGTATGGACTGGTGTAGGATCCACTGAGGGGGCGCGAAAGTCCGTATTGGTCTCTGGTCACATTCAGCGGGTTAGAGTAGCCGTTATCCCTGGGTGCCCCGGTATTCATGGGCGGACTTGGAGGGTAGTGGAAACGGTTGGAGGTATGTGGACTCCCGGTGCTATAGGAGGGGCTCTCCGGAGTAGACTGTGACCAGACCGAGTGGCTGGTGACCGCATGGCTAGGCTGAGACGACCCGCTGGCTTGCAGATAAGGGAGACTAGGTATCATGGGGCCCACCCGGGAGCTAGGCACATATACTGGAGAGTTGGGGTTGGAGTGCATATAACTACCAGAGGGGGAATCATATCCAGCCTGGCTCTGGGCTGCCGCAATGGCTAGTGTTTGATACATGTCGCTTGGGTCGACGAGCAAGCCCCCCTTGTGCGCTCCGCTGGAAATGATGAGCTTGTTGCCCTGGTCTAGATCCGTGAACAGCGTGATGTCCTCAGAGGTGGGCAGGGTGTTGTTATGATGTCCGAAGTGAACGTAGGAGTGTAGTGATCTGCCCTCGGCGCGCCGATGTCCCACAGCGTCAAGCTCAGTTGGCGGCGGTGACCTCAGCTCATCCGAGGCGTGACCGTCCCTCCTGTCGCCGTGTAAGTAGCTCTGTTCAGCCGGTGACCCTGGGCTGCTGGACACTTCTCGCTTGACCATGGACCAGCTATGTTCGCCCAGGTCCATCCAGGATCCCTTTCCATACACAGTAGGGCTAAAAATGTTGAGGATGTAGTCTACCCTGTTAAAAAGGAAGTGAACGTCGTTATCGTAGAAAAAAAACGTGCTATCATACAGTCAATTGTGAACTATGGAATAGGCTAAACTTAGTCCTTGAACGTCCTAAAATGAGACTGTTGGGTATAGGCTTATCATTACGATCTAGGTACACGATCATTTGGCAATGCTATCAAATCACAATAAACTGTCTAACCAAAAATGTTTCTATTAAGTTACATTATAATTTCCCCAAATATTATGGAGCATGGATGTATTCAAACCTAGATTTGTTTTATTTCTGTACCAAAAAACTTGGTCTCTAACACGACAACAATATAATATCCATTTCACAGCTTACCCCCTTGAAAAACAACACAACGCAAAGCCAACATTGCCCTCAGCGTGGGGCTTGGTTTCATTTTTAAGTATTTGCGTATTTTCTAGAACATGATAAAAGTACAAAGTACTTATGCTAGCATACGAACAGAGCCCTCAATATGAAAACGAGGTGATGGTTATGGATTTAACATAGATAACACACTCGGGGAATACAAGCTAATGGATTAATCTGAAATGTAATCAAAGCGCGCTCCTAACGTAGGGGCTGAATCCATCCGTGTCCTGTCCTCCCTCTTGCGATAGCCTCATCATAATTACAAAAAAACACACACCGTTACAGATAGGAAACAAAACGCAATATGTCTTTGCACCAAAGAGATAACCGCTTGATAAGACTCATAACAGATAAGACCCAAGAGGCAGGGTAACAGTGACAAAACAATACCCGAAATGATTTAGCTTATGAGCAGCTGGCACTCAGCAGCACCGAAACCAGATGATTTCCCAGATGTTCTTCCAGAGTGGGCGAAAACCTCCAACCGGGAGAAGAAAAGACCAATATTCACCGCATACCTACTAATTCTGTGCCATGGGTCGCTGGTAGAAGTTTCCAATAGTGTGTCGTAGCTGGTCTCAGAGAAGATAGGAATGAAAGCGTTACTGCGCTCCTGACGACGTTTAAGAGAGGAGGCGCTTCTCCAGGCTGCAGTTGGAAAGTGGAGGCGTTTTCTGATTGGATTCCAGTTGAGCAAACACATGGGGTGCTAGCCTCTACAATCAATCAAGGAGAAATGGAGAGACTTGATCATGTTTAAAATCACCAAAAGAAAATGTAAATGCAATCAAGTTGACCTTTCAAAGTATGGACTTCCTTTTGGTTCAGATACAAAAAAGAATGATCGAGAAAAATAGTCTAGTTGTTGCAGTGCACTTGGAAATGATTCACACGACTTTATGCTCACTGAAAAATCGATATCGAAAAGACTAAGAAAAAACTAAGTTTTTTCCCCCCGAACAAACAGTATATTTCGTCATTGATAT